>NW_025335589.1:5781719-6067909 GCF_004798865.1 Varanus komodoensis
TTTTTTTTTTTTTTTTTTTTTTTTTTTTGAGTCCGGGTTTTGAACTTTTAGTCTGCTCTATTTTTTCATGTAAACTTCCTTGAGATGCTTAATAAGGATGGGACACGGCTAAAACAAACAACAGGACATCGGAACTCTGCCAAGAAAAAAAGAGGCAACGATTCTTTGCTTCTGTCCTTGGGTCCTTGCCTCGGGCTCCCGGGCTGGCTCTTCTCTCAAAAGCCTTCCACAGCCACGGGCGCTGCCCGTCCCCAGAGCCGACAGCAGCCGCGTGGCCACTGCCTCGGCGCCCCTGCCCGGCCCGCGCCCCTGCCGCGCTCGGCTCCCGCAAGCCCTTCCCGCTCCAGCGAGCGCCTCGGCGCACGCGCTCCTCAGCGGCGCCTTCTCCCTCTCGCTCGCTCGCTCGCGCGCGCCCACGAGTACGCAGGCTCTCTGCAGCTTTCGGTCTCGCTCGCGCTCTCTTCTCCCCGCGAGTCCTTCTTTCGGTGACGTGAAGGGGCGCGCGGTGGCAGCACCTCCCCGCGCGCTGCTTAAAAAGAAGAAGAAAAGAGGGAGCGAAACATGAGAGCCCTAGTGAGCTCCAGCTCCCGCCGGCAGCAGCGGCCGCAGCAGCAGCAGGAGGAGAAGGAGAAGAAGAGGCATCCCCAGCGCCACCCCAGCCAGGTTAAGCTCCCTGAACGGCAGCCTCCTTTCTATGGGACGACGAGAAGGGACTCTTTGCTGCTGCTGCTGCTGCCGCCGCCGCCTCGCCCCCGTCTTCGCGGGCCTGCCTGGGAACCCCTCGGGCACCCGTTCCGACGCCTCCTTTTCTTGACGGCCGGGCGCCCCGGCGGCGCTGCCTGCTGAAGCCGCGCGCCGCACTTGCGCAACCGCTTCGCGGCGTCCCCCTGGCGCGGCTCTGGCCCACGTGCGCCTTTTTGTTCGCCCAAGCTTGCTCGGCGTCGCTCGCGGGTCCCCGTGGAGGTCTCTCCCCTGCGCCGCTGCTTCCCTTTGGATGAGTCTGTCCTCCGCCTGCGGGTGCTCGGAAGGGAAGCTCGCCCGCGCTCTGGGATTGTCTCGGGATTTGGCTCGCGCCAGCCAGCGCTCGAAGCCTTTCGAGGGAGGCGGGCAGGCATGGTCGGGCTGAAGATGCTCCCGCTGAAGCTGCTCCTGGTGGCCGTGGTGCTCTGCTTCTTCGAAGGGGAGGCCAAGTTTGGCGAGAGTGGGGCCAAGAGGAGACGCTGCTTGAACGGCAGCCCCCCGAGGCGCCTCAAGAAGCGGGACAGGAGGCTGTTGCTCCTGGAGCCGCCCAACGGAGGGGAGCTGATGTGCCGCGGCTTGTACCCTCGCCTCTCTTGCTGCCCCAGGGTGGAGAGCCACGGCCTGCTGCAGATGGAGAACAACAAGGTAGGCACCCGCGGGGCTGGCGCGCGAGCGGTGTGTGCGTGTCGCAGGCTCAAGCGCTCGCTCACCTGAGGTGGGCAGCCTGCTTTCGGGCGCAGGTCTGCACGCTTTAGAAGGCTCGAGGAGGAGGAGGAGGCGAAGGGGTGCTCATCGGACATCCCGGGCGAACGTGCAAGGGTGCTCGTGCGAACAGCGGCTCGGTCGCCTTCTCTAGGCAGTGTGCTTGGCAAGGTGCCTAAAGCGAGACAAGCGGGCAAACTAGGAGAGAGAAGAAGATACGAGCAGCGGGCTGGTCGGTGGCCCATCTCATCAGCTGCACGAATCGATGGAGTGCTGAAGGGGTGGATGGCGAAGTCTTCAGCTGGACCAATTCTGCCTAAGTGGAGGAGGTTGATCAGCCTCCGCCAGCAGCCTTAAGCTGCAGTCACAAACCCCCTTACTGCGGAATGAGCCCCACTGAACATAGTTCGAGGTACTTCAGAGTTAACTGTGTAGCATTGCGCCGTTGCCCCTCCTGCATCCAGGAGTCTTTCTGTTAGAGCTCGATTGTCGTCTTGTCTTTCGCAGGATGAAGTGCCAATTTTAAGAGGCAAGACAGGGGAGGTGAGGTTCTCCCTGACCCTCCAGTTTCCCCTCAGCCTTTTGTAATATTCAAGGAAATCTGTGCTTGATGTCATAATTATGCTAATATTCAAATAGTGTAAAGCAGCCTTCCCAAACCTGGCACTCTCCAAATGTGCTGGACTACAACTTCCACTATCCCCAGATAATATGGTGGGCATGATGGGTGGTGTAGATCAAAACCTCTGGATAGTGCCAAGTAAAGGAAAACTGCTTCAACCTCTGGGATGACATGATACAATAACTGGTGTACAAGGAGCAAGTCCTGCCTGCAGGATCATAGACTTTTTTTTTTAATCCAAAGAACAAAATTGGGAATGTCAAAGCAACAGAAAAGGATGGGGATGGAAGCCCTAGTCATCAGATAGTCCCATTTAGAAGAGTGCAGGAAAAAGCTTGGAGTTAGAAGCAGGTAGAATCTTGCCCCAGGCTGAATCGGGTGTGGATGCTGCCAATAAAATCTGGAAGATTTTCTTGGAATCAGTCAGTGTGCCCTGTCACCACTGGAACTGTAAATTAAGGTGGTGGTGGTTTCCCGTTTATTTTTTCTGGGAGTAGAAAAGTGTGCACGATTCCCTCCACATGTTTGGTCAGGAAACTTTGGGTAGCAGATGGTGACTGGGAGAGCAGATGATGCCAGGAGGTTGCAAACTTTTTACGAGCTCTTCCACCGATTAAGTCAGTTCCCTCTGGAGAAAAATGGGGAGGGAGGGAGGGGGGAGGGAGGGAGAGTGGATTCCACAAATTTTGTTCCACCACAAACTGGGGTATTAGGATAAAAACATATGGAGTAACCGTCACTGGTTTTGCTCAAGTGTGATAAACAGAATAGTGCACTATTCTCTTTGCACACATCAGAAATATTGTATAATATTTTCAGTTTGCTGGATGACAATTTTAATGGTTTACTGGGTTGTGGAAGGTGAATTTATCTTCATTACACTTGGCAGATTTGTACGGAGAGCTGACATTCTTGCCTTCCTGGAATAAGGGGATGCCTATTAACGGATCTGTGATTTGCTATGTTCCAGCCTATGTGGGTATTATAAGTTCTTCAGGCTATTACTCTGTTCAAGAGGACAATGTGTAATGCTGGATATTGGGAGGGAAACATGATGAATAAATGTCATTGAGAATCACTGCACGTGAAATAAACAATCAGGTGTCTTTCTCACTCCCCCTTCTCTCTTCCCTATCTCCCCACCCCTTCCAGCTTTTAGGTTTAATTAAGAATTCCTCTGTTACAACACTGCAGTTGTCAGGGTCTGAGAGCGTCTTGGAAAACTTGTGTTTCAGTCTTTCTGGCCCAAGCATAATAAAAAAATACCCAGTCTGAATCGAATTTTTATGCTCAGTTCACGGTAGATTTCACCCCCATTCTCATGTAAACAGCTTCTACGAATCAACATATGTGTCTGGGTGGTATCTCTCACTTTGTTTTGTAACAAAAAGCCATATTGCATCATTTAATTTGCTCAAGTCATGCAAATAGGGAGGGGGGGAATCAATAGGACAAAAAGGGGTCGACTTATCCTCCTCCCTACTAAACTGCTGCCCACACACAGAGTCCTGTTGCTTATGGCAAAAGAATAACAACAACACCATTGTGTTTGTTGGTTGGTTCGCTAATGGGTGAAACTGGAGAACATCATTCTCCTTCAGTCCCCAGCTCTGTCCAAATGCTCATGCCTTTTGAGAGAGCATTTGTCCTGTTGCCTCTAGTCCTAGATGAGTGAGAGCTGTCTTAGCTGCAGGGATTTCAGTGAAGGCAACTCTATTCTTACCAGATGCAGCAGGAGTTTGGATGGATATTTTCTCCGCATGTTTGGCCAGAGGTAGTGTCAGCAAAGCTCCTGTGTGGTAATCACATTAAAGTACACACTAACTACATTCAGATAACCTCCTAAAGGCTCTAACTGAAACCCACAAATGCCAGAGTAAAACTGGGGAAGAAAATGTCCTTAATTTACCCAGTTAGTCATATCTCTAGCTGCCGGCGCAGCAGCAGCATCTGCTGCATGAACTCACTGAAGCCCTTGTAATAAAGAAAGCTCTATCTATGTAATGAAGTCAAGGTGAGATGGGTTTTAGACAATCGTTATGTTGCCAGGCAGTTTTGAAACTGGATCTGTATATCTTATTTTGTATCTCAACATTCTTTTCATCTGTGGCTGATGGCATTTTAAAACACACTAAACTACAATGCAGAAATTGCATGGTGCACCATAACACCTACTTCTTTGATCAATACCATCTATATCAATATATGTAATAACATTTAAGCATTGGTAATACATTCTGCAATGCCATATGCCAAACAAAAGCAGATTCTTTACATTCCACTGGTAGTGGCAGTGCAGTTCTATCCATGCACATCCAGAAGTAAGTCCACTAATTTCAGTGCAATTTACACTCAGATGTATCAGGTTCTAACCTTACAATATAATCTTACATGTGCCTACTTAAAAGTAATTCATATTGTGTACAATGGAATTCATTTTAGCTAAAGATGTATGGGATTGGAATGTTCATTTTCCACATGTTTTCAGAAACTTGCCACCTTTAATGCATAAATGGCCTTTCATGCAGGTCTCATATGGCCAATTTAGAGATGGCAGGCTCTGAGCAGGATACCCTGGAAAAGTTGCAGGAAGTACATTCAGATGTCTGTAATGTGACAGTGCACTTATGATGCATCCATACAACAGACAAGGGCAAGCATTCCAAGAAATAGGTGTTTCAGCAGTTTTTAAAAGTAACTAAGCATGTTCAGTGGACATATCTAATGATAAGTAGTCCCTTGGGTTACGACTTCATTTGTCAGCGTCTAGTAATTTTATGATCAAACTATTGATCTGTATTTTTAATGGAAATCCTGCCAGCCTCTTAATGTAGTACTGAGTTGCAAGTAAGAAGACTGTTTCAATACCCAGACATTGAACAGTCACCCTTAATTTTGTTGTTGCCATTGGCATGATGTCATTGACCTTTTATCCTTATCTTCTGGTGCTCTGTTCATCATTTGATTCATTAAACCCATAAGCAAATAATGCCATACCAAGTTTCGCTTGTGGTTTTTAAAAGGTGGCTTACAGGCTGTCAAGCACAGTGAACTTCTCTACCTTAGATGGTTTTGTAGCCAAGAGGAATGGGTGAAAAGTAATTGTTTTCAAGTGTGCCCTTTTATAATCATTTGTTTGCTCTAGCTCTTTCTTTAACAAAAGCTATTGTTGAACACATCCAACTAAACAAATAACTCATCTTGGGGTCCCTTTAACAGCTGCCTTAGTATAATGGTTTATTTACATATTGTCCTAAAATTGAAACTGAACTCCTTAATGACATAATCCAGCACTATAGTAGCAAAGAAACATATGTTCAAGCTAGCAGCTGAACAGTCTTGCAAGCATTCTGTTTTAAAAAACAGTTTCTTCTATGCTAAATGCTGCTTAATATTAACATCTGAACTAAATGCTTTGAATTGTCAGTACAAACTTGCCTGCTTGTACTGATAAGAAGTAGTACAGGTTGTGTGTACCAGATTCCTTTGTAAAGCTAAACAAAATTGTGTCCCTGTATGCTTGTCCACCTTTTGTGATCACATTAATAGCACTAATCCAATAAAACACAGGTTGATACATATTTTTGGCCTGCCTTGTCTTAGCTTCAGCTTCTCTTGGAAAGAGATTTAAGGATCAATCAATAGATATCATAAATTAGTCAGCAGAAGGCATGATAATTAGGAAGGATGCTGCATATGGTTAAGTCACTATAATCCATGGTTTTACATACAGCTTTTGGTACAGTGGAGGAATTTGAATGTAACAAATTATTTGTACCCAGGGCATGTTCATTCTTAAAGCTACATTTTTACCTTTTTGGTGCATTTATTCCATTTAATCCATATTCTTATACCCATGACAAATTTTCCAGTTAGTGAAACCAAGAACTGAACAGGATTTGATTTTTTTTATTATTTGTTATTCAAATGTATATACCATTTTCTATGGAGGTATCCAAACAGTGAACATAAAGTATAATGCCGTCAAAACATTAAACATTATTTAATTAATTAATTTTTATACCACCCAGTAGCCGAGGCTCTCTTAGCTATATATATATAACAACACACACACACACACACACACACACACACAAGTTAATTAGCAACAAATCTGTACACCCTGCTGTGTGCTACAGACCATTCATGGCTGGGCCACACTTCTAGGTAAGCCTGGAAGAGGCATATCTTGAGAAAGCATCTAAATATCAGAATGCTGAAAGTCTGTTGGTAAAATGTTCAAGCGGACAGGTGCTCCAGCACCAAATACTCTGCTGTCATGTGATCATGCTCATAGTACAAGATACAGTGCTGCTTACCTTGCCTAAAGCAGAAAATTGTAAAGATGAAAGAAGTGCAAAAAAGAGCAACTACTATGATAATTGCTTTCAGGATAGTGTGACTTTCCTGTGAGGAAATGGTACAACATCTAGGGTTGTTCAGCACAGAAAAATGCAAGTAAGGGAGAAATGGTAATGGCATTCAAAATTCTGGATGGCATGGAGAAAGTGGATAAGAGGACATTTTTCTCTTTGTTGTACTATTAGAATCTGGGCTCTTCTCATGAAGCTAGCTGGTGGGAGAAAATTTAGAAAAGATAAAAGGAAGTACTTCTTTACAAAATGCACAGTTAACCTTCCACAAGAAGTAGTGATAGCCACCAATGTGGATCACTTTAAAAGGCGTTTGGACAGATTGATGAAGAAAGTGTTAATGGCTACTAGGCCAGATGACTGTGTGCTGGCTGCTGTATCAGAGGCAGAATGACTGTGTACACCAGTTGCTGGGGAACATGGGCAGGATGCTGCTGCTGCACTTACGTCCTGCTTGTCAGTATCCTGAGGGCAACTGCTGGCCACTGTGTGTACAGAAGACTGAACTAGATGGACACTGGATCTGACACAGTGTGGCTCTTCCTATGTTCTACTGTAGCTTCTCAGAAATATGTGGCACTCTCAGAAAAACGATTTATAATTTTATATACTTCTATTGTCTTCAATTTTTTTCCAAACTGAAAAGCCCAAACAGTCTTTCTTGTAATGAAGAAACTCTACGCTCCTGAACATCTCAGTTGTCCTTTTTCTGAATTTTTTCCAGTTTATTAGTATCCTTTTGGAGATGGGAAGTCCAGAAACTATTTCAGCTAGAAGCACACCTTTACCAAATTGATGCTCTCCAGATGAGTCAGTCCAATGGTGTTGACAAAGTGTTATTTTTTTTTTTTTTCCTGTTCTCATGATGCTAGAACTTGGTCACATAATTGGTTAGGAACAGATTAAGGACAGATAAAAGGAAGTACTATATCTTGAAACATGTATTAGTTGATGGAATTAACATTTATAAAATGTGATGAATGATGTTTTAAATCACTGAAAAATGTATTAAACAAGTCAGTGGTGATTGGGCTATCAACAGATATGAGGCTTGATACTTAGATAGAACATACAGCGCAGTATACCTGAGGAAGTTGGGGGCTCTCCCTCACTAGAGACATTCAGAAAGTGTCTGAACTGTCATCTAAGTATAATGGTGTAACTTAGGGTCTTGCAATAGCAGGGGGTTGAACCTGATAGCCTTCTGGCCCCTTCCAACTCTACTATTCTATGATTCTAACATCCATGTTAGTAACTGTACTATTTTCAGTAGCTGTGCTTCGATTAGGCACTTTAAATGTAGGATAGAGCTAAATAAGAGCACACCAGGGTTTCCTGAAAGGAAAGTACGGAACAGGTTTGGAGCAACTTAAAAACAATGCTTAGCAAGTGCTTTCAAATGCCCTGTGATTAAATTGGGTATTCTTATGCCAAGACAACCCCAGTGACTTTTGTCCATTTCACTGGCACAAATGCATTTAAACCATAGACTGATTACTTAGCACAATGAAACACATTCTCTGATCTAATTTGACACCAGGTTTTATGTGATCGCCACCAAGCCAATGAAAAGTGATGAGTCCAAAATTATGTTACAGAATTGTGGTGTCACAGAAGAGCCATGATACAATATGCACTAATTATGGGCTGGATCTAAATTGAATTAACAATGCTGGATTTGGCATAGAAAGTATGCCAGATTAAAGCAGAATGAATGGAGCCATGTAGCGAAAAATTGCTGTGTCCTTTCCAAAAGAATTGCTCAATGTGACGCTAGCAGATACTGGAACACCACATATCCCACATACTCCATGGTCTGAATAATGTTAATAGCTGTTGAGTATCAAATTGATTCTAAGTTATAAAATCTTCCAAAATACAGAATACGCTGGGACATTATCCACGTTGTGTGCGTGTGTGTGTTTTCTGGAGAGGGAAAACGTATAATAAGCCATACATAAGCATACATAAATCAGTACTGTGGAAGATTCTGTGCAGTTCCCAAGGTTACAAAGTTCACAACATTAGAAGACAAGGATGTGCTGTTTCCTAAGTCTACTCACTTTTCATAGTGCAAGTTCATCATACTCCCTAGAGTCTGATGTTCACTGGTATGGCTTCAATATTAGCCAGTGAGTAAATGTTAAAATGTGCCCACCTTTAAATGACTTAACACATGTCAATGAACTGGGGACATTTCTCCCCATTCTAGGAAAAACAGGGCCCATAGCAGGAGGTAAGTATGATCCTAGCCGGGGGGGGGGGGATTAAATAGCCAGTTGTATATAGTTTTATTTGACTTGCACATAATTAATAAAAGGAGTGGCAATGAGAGGGAAGTGAAATATACTCTTACAGTCTTTTTATAAATACAACTGCTTCTTCACTAAAGGACTTCTCAATATGAAATCAATTATTGGCTACCCTCTATATTCCTGGAGGAGTGATATGATTCTCCAGAAAATGGCCTGAAAGACAGGAAGTCTCCCACAAGTGATCAAGTTGTTTAGTAAAGCTGGTCCCATCTAGCAGTGTAGATTACACAGCTATGAGACACAGCTAAGATCTAAAGATGTTTGGAGCATTCAGATCAAGAAAGTGGCCTTTTCCTTGATGAGTCTACCTTCTCACTGCCATTGCCACCACTCTTGCTGCTCTTCTTGTTTGCTTGACCAGGAGAGAGCCAGTGAGCAAGTGGCAGTGGCATCTGCCGCTCCTCTTCCTCATCACCACTAGAGTGAGATGCAAGCGAGCATGAAAGTTACAATGTGGGTGAGGAGGGGGCACTCCGGGGAAAGTGGACCCTTGTTGGGGTATAGAATGTCATAATGTGCCCAGCCATACCTACCCTTGATGATGACCCTGCCAAGCTATCTCTCACACATACATTCTCTCTCACACACACTTAGAATGATGTAAGACACTTTGAGTTCTTTACAAGGAAAAAGGCGGGATATAAATCAATCAATCAAATAAATAAATAAATGATAGCAAAGTTCAACTGTCAGCACCCTGATTTTATCACAGTTGTGGGTGAGATTAAATTTTATTTGTGGGTCAAATCCAGATTGTGACTTTCAAATTAGCCATTAGAGTACCATGCAAGTTTATTATAGCAAATAGTAAATGAAGCTTTGAGGCATAAGGAATCCACTGAGCAAAATCCCAGTGAGTAAGAAGGGATATACTTGTTGAGTGATCTCCTGATATAGATCTGAAGAAGCAACCTCCAAGTTTGAAACTCTGAAGGAGCAAAAACTCAGTTTCCATGAAGGTGACCTTTATCATTCACAAAAAGCCAGGGCAGCCCCTGAAATGTTTTCATTCATCCAGATCTTCTTACTTGTGATCTCCTTTGTTAGAATAGAGGCACTTGAATCATGCATAGACTCAGCTGTTAGGGCAGCTGCTGCAGCTTCTTTACTCAGTAGGAAAGCACTTGACTCAAGCTAGTGCCATGTTTGGGATCATGGAAGTGGCTCATGGAAAATAGGTGTTCATTGCTCTCTCGGGCTGGAAAGAGAGAAGGACAAACAGAAGGGCACCAGCCATCTCCCCAGACTTTACTCCAAGGAAGTGGCACCAAGGACAGCTGCCATCAGTACGGCCCTTCTGCTCGAGCCAGAAAGTGCATCTCCTTCAACAGAGGAAGCACTGTAGTAGCTGTCCAGTTGCACAGCAGCTGTTTTCAAGGCAGAAGTGAGAGGTCTGTGAAACTGGTGCTCCTGTCCCAACTTTGGCCCCAGAAATGTTGCTTGCAATAGCATTGGTCAGGAAGGAGAGGAAACTTGCTCCCAGTCATTCATCACAGGTATGGAGAAGGAATTGACTATAGAGGATGCCTCCAAGGTAATTTCCTCTCCACTCTCCAAGATCATTTAAGCTGTGAAGGGAAATTTCACAAAGTTGCACAGAAGGAGAAATTCTTCCTGGAGAACGCACCTTTGCTTATGTATATTTTCTAAGTGTAATTCATCTTCCATCCTGTGATTCTTTGAACCACATGAGATATTCTGTCTTGCTTTAACAAAATGCATTGCCTCTCAAGATGGAAAAAGGAGATTGTCTGGGGACTCATTGCAGTCATGTCAGAAAAGTACACAGAGGCTTTCTGTCTCTCTGGCACATTCATGTACCTTTTCAGACAGCAAGGAGAAAGGAGCAGCTTCTTTCTGGTAGGATTCATTGGGAAATGATTTACTAGTTTTTCATAGGAGCAAGTTACAGTCAAACACACTCAGAAAATGGGAAGCTTTGGTTAAATATCAAGTTTGGTTTTCCAAGTCCAGTTTTGTCCCAGAGTCAAAAATTAGCTCAGTTTATTCTTACATGAATTACTAACCTGATTTCTGTATATATTTATTTGAATAATTTTACACCTTGCTTTATCTCTGAGGAGTCCAAGGCAACTTACAGTGACATCAGTCATTTAACAATTAAACACTTCCTTTCAATTTACAACATAAAACAAAATATCGTAACATGGAAAATGCAGCATAAAGCAACAATGCAACAGCAATTTAAAAAATCCATTTCATGATAGGAGAGTGATGGTCTCTTGTTCTGCTTGCAAGCCCCTCCCCTCCCCTACCTCAGAAGACTCTCTTCATTCTCTTGTCCACCCCTCCACCGACCTGTGAGCCTCCAATCTGCTATCCATTCAGTCTGCTTCTCAACTGCTTACCTGACCATTGGGTTTAGTAGCTGCAGCAGCTGGATGTCTCCCCGTCACCCTAGTCCACCACCTGCCTCTTCAGTGCCTGGCATTTTGCTATGGAGGTCTTTAAATTTTGGAAGAAGTCTTAGTGAGCTGCACCAAAAAGAGAGAACTCCCAGTGTCATCAGTTATGAGCCACATATGGTTGGGTATAAAGAGGAAGGAGAAGGGTAGACCTGGAAGTTCATGTGTGAGTAGGAGAGCGGTTGGGTGAATTAAGAGGGGGAGTGAAAGGGGTTAATTGTTCCAGCTCAAATTAAATTTAACCTAGAGAAAAATTATGGGATCACAATACTTGTGGTGTATTGAATGTGAGCATTAAGAACCTGCAGCTTTCGTGCTTTCAAGACTCAACATATGAGTTTCAGGGATATCACAAAACTCAGCCATTTAAGACAACTAGTCTGTCTGCCCAAACACCCATGACACCATTGCAGTAGCCAGCAGCCTTCACCACCTTCAGCACCATCCATGAGTCTTGCTTAGAGACATCTGTCCTGTTTAACATCCCTGTAATGACAGGACTGAGGGACTGCAGGTGGCGCAGTGGTTTAAACCACTGTGCTGCTGGGGTGGTTGATCAAAAGGTCGCCGGTTCGAATCTGCACAATTGAGTGAGCTCCCGTTGCTCCGTCCCAGCTCCTGCCAACCTTGCAGTTCGAAAGCATGCAAATGCAAGTAGATAAAAAGGTACCACTTCGGTGGGCAGGTGACAGCATTCGGTGCACTTCGGCGTTTGGTCATGCCGGCCACATGACCGTGGAGACTGTCTATGGACAAACGCTGGCTCCCTCGGCTAGGAAACGGAGATGAGCGCCGCCCCCTAAAGTCAGGCATGACTGGACGTAACATCAAGGGGAAACCTTTACCTTTAATGACAGTATTAGAACCAAAACCAAAGCAGGATGTGGCCATAGTAATATTAAAGCAGGTTGTGACCATATTAATATATGACTATGGGTGCATTGTTGCAGGGGCAGGCAATAGAAAACGAAGAGATTTATGGATCAAACTTGAGTTCTGTTCAACTCTGCTTAGTCATAAATATATTAATGATTGTGTACAATTTTGTACGTTATATATTTATTGAGATTGTATTCCAACTGTATTGTTTGGTTTTGTTAATATGATTTCTACTGAACGTACGGGCTAACTTAAGCACCCACCACCTCCAGTTGCCAATTGACTGGTTTTTGAGTAATCTGACTGATCTTCAGCAGCCCAGGCAACCAGTCAAATTTAGTGCCGTAAAAGCTAGTGAATGATGACTGCACATTTATTTGGCCTGAATTATGTGTATCGCTGTCAGTAGGGTGCATGTGTGTGCTCTGTCATGTGCACCCACATTCATATGTGTAAGGTGCATAAGTCTGCACTTAATACAGCATTGTAAACTTTATACAAACTAAACAGGGGCGTCTGGAGACTCCTATGCCACTGTGGCTTCTTACCCATTGCAACTTTTATTTTGAGCTTTATAGAAGTTATTCATGATGGTAAGCCTACTTGATCATCACTCAGCACCCTTGGGCATCTGCCATAGCAGAAGTGCCCAACAGGGCTCACCTTGGACAGAGCCAGCAAGGACAAATAGGCATTATGATTCCCCACCCCAAAGACAGAGTCAATTCAGGGTATTGTGAAATGTAAGCATTACTATACAAGTAAGGATAAATTGATGGTATACACTCTAGTTCCTGTTGGATGACTACAGCATTTGATTATCATGAGAGAGCTGTATGTTGGAAGTCATCAATAAAAGCAAACAGAAGAAAACATATTCCGTACTTCCCTGCCCACAGGATCTTTCTGAAGATAACTGGCTACGTCTTACAAACAGTGGCACCATTCATTAAATAGGGGTAGAAGTGTGGTACTAGTGTACTTGGTAATGAGGATTACTTTGATGAGGAAGCCCTTCTTTTCAGTACTGCAAGACATATCAAATGTATGGAAGAGTTGCTCTTTTAGAATTTTTTAAAGTAAACATAAATTGGCATGTAGGCTCATCACCAGATTGAGTGAGTCATTCTCTCTCACTCACACTGCTTTGGTGTTAGTGGGAATGAAACATGCACTACATGAATTAACTAGACACAAACAAAACTCAGGCCTCTTGGTACACACCCAAGTGCTAGTAGGAATGGGGGTATGAACCATATCTTCTATCTCAAACTTCCTCAACCTTGTGCCTTCCAGACACATTTGGACTGTGACACCCAGAATTCCCAGTAAGTGGCCCTGCTGGATAGGAATTATGGAAATTGTAGTCCAAATGCCTCTGAAGGCCAACAGGTTCGGGAAGGCTATTCTATTTATTATAAGATCTGTGTAAAGACTTGGCAGAAGAAGGCACAGACCAGTAAACCCGGTCCCTTTCTCCACCATTTTACCCATCACTTTGTACTGACACTAGAATGAAATAGAGATAATGACCTAATATGCACAGAACATGCACATGTGGTTTATTTAATTCATGATTTGTGGAAGTCTGGGTTGTAGTGGCATGCTAATAAACTTTGGCTTGTTAACCACAAACAATCCAGAAAGTGAACTTAAGGTTTGTTGTGAGATTGCGAACTCTGAGTTTTTTAAATTAAGGTTCATAATCTTTTCAGTTCTGAGAGCAAGGCTAAAAATATTGCAAGCAAGCTAGCGAGCAAACACCAAAATTGTCTGTCTGTTTTTAGTTCCATGGTTATATTTGCCATTTTTGTAGGGGAGTTCTGTCTGTCTCTTTTTGCCCCCCTTGCCTAAAATCTTCCTGTTTTTACTCCTCTGCTACCTGGAATATTTCCTTTTTCTTCCTTTATCTGGAATCTATCATTCACCTTTCCCAGCCCTTAATCATGATTCTACACACAGCCTACTGAACTGTTGAAGCCCTAAAGAGAATACAGAAAATCAACAGATTTTGAAGAAATTGTCTCCCTATCTGCTGTCTTCCTTCTTACGTAGGTCTTCAGTAGTGCAGAAATTATGTATGCACTGGGAGGCTGAGGGGAATCACAGTTAAGAGCTGGGAAAGGCACACAGGGAAGATGCGGGGAAAGAATGCAAGGGAGTCTTGGGAAATGCTCTCTGGGGTATTGGCAAGCATACCAATACCTTAATTTAAACCATGAGTGGTTGTTCCATGTGAACTCAGAGGATTGTTCAGGGGTTGTTTTGCCAAGTTATAGAGCAGTGAGAAAGAGTTGTAAAAATATCCATCATTATATATGACAGTTGTAGGGCACCACAAAGCTGTTGAGATAAAGTAATAAAGGGAGAAGGAGTGAGTGAAGAAGGAGGGGGAGGGGAAACAGCCCAGGGATTAAGAAGATAAACCACAGCTCCATCATCTATCAGATAAACTCTGACTAGGGCAACAAACCAGGGGTTAATCATGGGTTAAATAAGCTATGGAATAGTATGTGAATCAGCTTGGTGAACTATCTCTCTTCTACAGCTTGGTCTTTGGATACCTTAAGCTCTGTTCCTTGTGTTAATGTTTTCACTGTCTCATGGTAGGGGAGACCTCACTGACTATTGAGGTATACCCCTGTGTTTGCACAACATGACAACCCACAACAACAAACCATGGTGAGTTGTCACATCATCAGAACTTGGTCAATATGTATTCAGTTTCATAAGAATAGAACTTTGTAATCTAGCCAGATCATGCTTAATCATTACAGATTTATTCCTTGTATTAACATTTCTTTCTTTGATTTCTGTTATGTTATTATCAAAATTGTGACATATTCTGCTCAAATTGACAAAAATGAAATAATAATCTTTGCATTATTTCATAGTACATTTTGCAGAAGGCAAGGAAACTTATATGTCTCTGATTTGTGATTTGCAGATATTTTCTGTTACCAACAACACAGAATGTGTGAAGATGCTGCAAGAAATCAAATGTGCACACTGCTCACCGAATGCTCAAAATCTTTTCCACTCAACTGATAAAGAAGCATTGCAAAGAGAACTAGCCCTTCCTTTTCTGTGCAAGGATTATTGTAAAGAATTCTATTATACTTGCAGAGGTCACATACCAGGTAAAATATTACAAAATTGAAAATATATGTACCTTCAATTGCTTAAGCATTGTGGAAAATGCAATGTGCTATATCGGCTTCAGGGATGGTCTGTTATTGATAATTGTTTTATACTATCCCATTTGTTATTAAAATATGCTACAAAAGGTGGGCATCTCTACACCATATTCAGTGATTTAACGGCTGTCTTTCATTCAAAAAATAGGAACCTTTTATGCGAAATTGCTGAAAACACGTGTAGATCAGAGACTGCTTTTCCTTATAAAGGCACTTTATACAGATACAAATTTAAAGGCTAGAGCAGCTGTAAACCATGGCTTAACAAATAACATTCCACAGATAAGCTATATCAGGGAAAAACTACCCATCAGTTTTAAGATGCTATCTAGATAATTGGAATAATTATGTAAATGTTTCTTTTTACAAAATTAATTGTATTGACCTAGCATAATAGATGGCTGGGGCCAGGCTGTATTGCCTCGGGGCATTAAGGAATTGGCGTGTGCTGTTGTTTAGCTGGTGTTGTTCAATCTCCAGTGACAGGTTCAAGGTGACAAGTCTGGAGTACAAACTGGAGAAGCAGGGCTGAGTATAAGCTTTGCTGCACCTGGTAGAGTTCCCAGAGATTCCTAGAGAAGGTAGATTCAAGAGCCTAATGTCCTTTGCTGGAGATATGTGTAGTTTGTTTGCCATGCAAAGTTAAAGGGAACTTAAAGGATGGCACACTGGCTTGAAGCTTTCTCTGGGATGCCACTGAATGGCCTCAGAACGTGTCCTTTCATATCTCTGCTGAGGATGCTGCAGAGAACTCTTATCCTTTAAGGTGTGTGGTCCAATGCAGACACTGACAGATTTGGAATAAGTTTCTTGAATTTGGAAGCAAATGACCCAGTTTCTTCTTCAGAGATGCTTTTATTAATTGTTGAAATTAATGGATTGTAATGAACAGTATATTTTCACTCATATAATGAGAAGTGTTCTTAATTAAACTAAATCTGATTTTATGCTTGTGCAGCAGTTACTTGAAGAGAACTGCTATAGAACTTTCCTATTATACCACTGTGTGAACTTATAATGTCCACAGGATAATGCAAATATGTCTTTTCCTTCTGCTTATGGTTCTTTGGATCCAAATTGGGCTTTAAATATTATACATAATTTAATATAGCTGATTACATGGTTGCAATTGAAAAAGATACATTTCTGCCCAGAAACTTAAGGTGGTATCCAACAGTGTCCCTCTACTGTTGGAAGGTAGAAGGCATCTGTCAGTGAAACAGGAAGCAGCCAATTTTTGGTGATTGTGAGGGACTGGAATTCCTTTGTTCCTCTGACACCTGCCTTCAGTTGGTGCAAAAACAGTAGTCGGAAGCCACCCATACAAGATTGATATGGGGCAAGGAGACATGGAAAAGGGAGGTAAGAACATGGACAAAGAATAGTAGTCATAGAGAAAAGTGAAATAGGGAAGAGGAGGTCAGGAAACTCTAAATCCAAACAGATGATCAAGAGAAAGGGAAACAAAACAGAAGAGCACCACATAGTAATAGTGGAAGGTGATGTCCTGGCTCTGTTGAAGTGTTGTGCTAAAGGCAATATCAAAGGTTTTTGTCAGCCTCAGATGGAATGGCAGACAAAATCATCTGGGAGAAGCTCCACCCCAAAACCCCCCAGACAGCCCAGGGAAATCAACCTAATTTAAAGTATATCAAATAAAAACATTTGCAAAATGTTTGTCAGTTTAAGAACTGTGTTGGTAGTAATGTAAGTTAAACATATCCAGGGGACTAAAGCAAACTTTCAGTTGAATTGAAGACTTTGGAACCTATTCAGCAGTGCAAAATAGAGTGGGTTTTGAAAAAGACAAGAAACCACAACACAGTAAATGGTGCTTTGCAGTACAATTAATCCTGTATCAGTTTACCTGGGGTACTCGCCATTGAACTCAGTGGGGCTTATTTAGGAGCAGGTGTTTTAGGATTATAGTGTTCGTTCATTAAGTGATAAGAAAGATAATTTAGACAATGGGCTCTATATTGACCATTCATGTAGTACAAGTCAATGAATGCTTAATTGTACTTACGACCTTTGACATCTTTGGATAACTTTGCAATTATACTAAGTTACCATGAGAATAAGCTACCATGGATTGGTTGTTCTCCCACTGATACAACAGGCAATTGGATGCTCTGGCTTGTTTCCCCTCTCTGTCCTTTCATTGCCTCCTGGCATGTATTCTAGGCGCCTTGTGGCAGAAGTGTCATCTGAGTCCTGTGTCAGTCACTGTCCCATGTCAGTGCACATTGCCAGCTCCTTCCTTCCACAGAAACATAGATCATCAAACTGAATTAATTTTCTGAGTTTTTATGAATACAGTAACAGGTTCACGAGCTTTTTCAAAGAATAGGGTCTTGAGTAATTGAGCCTTTAAAAAATGGCTGCTTCATATACTACCAAACTAATCAGAAAAGCACCTTCTCCTGCAGCTGTGAGATACTTTTGGATCGCTCTCATGCTTATTGCTTCCTTCCACATGTCTTTGTTCATGTAGAGGCCACATCACTTCAAAATATTCAATTATTAGGCTGTCTTTTATTTTACTATTGTTTTTCATTTCATTCATTTTCATTTATTGCATTTCTATACCACCCGCAGCCAAAGATCTCTGGGCATTCACAACAGGAGATAAAGTAAAATAGTACAATACAGAAAACAGAATTTAAAACATTTATAATTAGCTAAGATAACATTAAAATCTATTAAATGAATGGAAAAACCCCATCTAGAGGAAGGGAAAAAGGCCCCCGGATGACCATTTGCTATAAATGTCAAAACTTACTTCATTTTGTTAGTAAACCACAGTATAAATTCAAATGTGGCATATATAGTTCACACAAACCATAGTTCACTCTTAAAATCAAGGTTTCAACCCAATTTGCTGTACCTGGATGTAATGGAAAACTATGGTTTGCCAATGAACAGGAAGTAAGAGTGTGACCTTGAGGTTTGGCTCTCTCCAGCTCTGGCTGTGTACTTAATCTCAAACCATAGTTTAGTGTTACATCTGAATACATTTGATATAATGTGGAAAATTGCTGTGTTGTCTTGAAATGGGTGTGTACAATTTTACTATCACACTTTAAGTTACATAAGAATAATTTATGAAATATCTAGAGCTCCTTTAAAAAGCTGCATCAATAATCAGAGCTCTGAGGAGTAGATTAATGTGAAAATATTGGAAGAAATTTTTTTTTGCAGGTGGGGAGGTGTGCTTATATACAATATACCCTTGATTTCTCTGAACTCCTAGGGATGGAGAACATTTTTTGCAGTGTTCTCTGATTGACTTGAGAAAACATTTTGGAAAGAATTGCTTTTTCCCTTTGGTGCGGTTTAACATGTATCTAAACTCATTCAAATATGAAAATATTATTATTGTCTTTGTAAACTGCAGAGACGTTTCTAAGGCTTTCTTAAACCAGCTGTTCCTTGCTCTTTACTGCATTCCCTAAAGCAAAGCAGAATAGATCACAGTTGCCAAGACTGCCTGTTGAGCAGCGATAACAGATTAGATTAAATGTTTGAATCATGCTGGAGGCTGCCAGGAAGGGATTTTTAACAATTCTTTTTTAAGAAAAAGAACTATATAAATTAAACATTTAATTAGCACATGCAAGAAGCATATTTTGTTAAACTTTAATATAACCTATTTATTTACTTATTTATTGCAAAAGTCATTGTTCTTGAGGAAAATGCTCTTTCATGCTATGAAAAGGGTAAGATGGTAAAGGAAGCAGGGGGAGAGAGATCTGAGCTGCACAGGAGCTGGAGTCGAAAGAACCTCACTCCCCAGATCAACATATGTGGTGACGAATGACAAATTTATTTTCCTACAGAGTTTGTATATATGTAAAACTGCTGAAGTGCATCAAGATGTCAAGTGCTTTTTCTGACCACCCAGGTTGCCTTGAAAGATAACCAGATGAAAACATAACTTTAAGCGTTGGACAGAGCACCGGCTTTTTGAGGCAGCAGTTTACATGCTGTAGCATCAGCTAAAATAGGATCTTTTTCTTCATTAATCAGATGTTAATAATCATTCTAAAGACTTGTTCTGAAGGTGGGCTACGTTAACAACAACAAAAACTAAAATACACACCCATGTCCAACTGAGTTAAATGATTTGTTTGGCTCAGTGACATCTGTATTAATGATCCCTGAAAGTGCGTTGCTAAGACTGGATTCCTCTTTCTGTAACAGCCGGTGGCTCCATCCTAGAGAGCATCTTGACTTTAAGAAGAACAAAAGGGTGGAAAACCAGGATTGGGCCCCTTTTCCATATTACTGTCTATAATTTGGCCATTGGCTATTTATATTTTGTTATTGATAAGTCATTTCCCAGCACCAGGTCCACCCAAGGCAGTGAACAAACACAAACCTTAAATTTTAAAGCATACAAGAAATTAAAGTACAAACATAAAAATACTTGTGCCAGAAGTAGGAGCCAAATTTCTGAAAATACACAGAATGGTCATTTATTTGATTTTTACTGTCTTGTCAGAATGGTAACAATCTCTGGAGGGTGGCTTTACCACAGTAAAACCAACTAAGCCTCCTATGACTGCTGAAGGTGCAATCCTGCTTACACAAAGACAAGCCTTACAACTCCCAGCCTTCTCCAGCCAATCGATGCATAGGATGGTGCCTTTAGGGTGCAATCCAGTGGGGATGGCCATAATCTACTGAACTCAGAGGACAGCAGGCACTCTATGCAGAGCAGTAGAAATGATGGAAGCAACTTTTGCCTCCCTCCGATTCCCACTCTGCATTTTTGCTGGACGTCCATTTTCAGCTGCATATTTGTGGTGTTCTGGAGCAGGGGAAGGAGGCAGCCTTGGCCACCAGAATGCCCCTTTATTCCTTCCCAGTTCCCAGCCTTGCAGAGGCAGCTGGTGTTCAGTTCTTTCCACGTTAGCCCCTAGAAAATGTCTAGTGGACCACAGGATAACTTCCTCAATTGTTACAGCATAACCTTTTGTGAAACAGAGTCTTGAGTTTACATAAGCTTATGATAGTGTTCACCAAATGTGTAAGACTACAATTCCTATAATCTCCAGGAAGTATAGCCAATGTGGAGATTATGGGAATTTTAGTCCAACACATCTAGAGGGCATGAGGCTGGGGAAAGCTTGATTATGCCATAATACATTTGCTATTTATTAAAATACTGCAAGGCTTTTTGTTATTTTCTAAGAGCTCAACAGGGGTATGAAGATCTATATTTTTGATAGCTGAGAAAAATGTATTACTAGTTGGCTTCATTCATCTGACATATTCATCGGCCTTTTGAGAGTTGAAAACAAGAGCAAGTTTCTGTCATAGATGCATATATCAAACCAAGAGAATTAATAAGTTCATTGAACTCATCTTTGGATTCAAAGTTTAGGATATTCAAGGAAATGGAAAAAGGAATTAAGGAGACCAGGAATTGAGGAGCCCTCATAAGTGGTTATGCAGGAAGATCTTGAAATGTCCAGAAACACTGGGGATCCTAGAACATCAAGAGATTTACTAATTTGTGCTAAACATTTTTCAAAAACGTCACCCTTCATCCAAAGAACTCAGGTTATATAGTTGCTCCTTTTTGTCTTAAAGCAGTGATGGCAAACCTTTTAGAGACCGAGTGCCCAAACTGCAACCCAAAACCCACTTATTTATCGCAAAGTGCCAACACTGCAATAAAACCTGAAAACTGCAGTTTTAGTTTAGAAAAAACAACTCACAGCCAGTCCAAGCAAATATAGAGAGAGGGGGGGGGGGACAGCGCACTGACCGGCCACACAAAAGCTCGGACAAGTTACGGCTAATGAGTCACAGCTTGTGACATCATTGCCTGGCACCACTACTTTCCGACAGTGCGCATGGCCCCTATGTGTGCTGTTACCTGATGCTAAGCTACTGGGGCAATGCTGACACAACTTGGCTCATGTGCTGACAGAGAGGGCTCTGTGTGCCTGCTGTGGCACGCATGCCATAGGTTCATCACCACTGCCCTAACCCTGCTCTGGTGCACGCCACTAACCCTAATATAGGACTAAAGTTCCAGTGAAAAGAGGATGATTTTGAAAAGGCCTTCCTTGAGTAGCTTTTTCTGCACAGCTCATCATTTCTGTCCATTCTAAACACAATAAAACCTGAAAACTGAGGTTTTAGTTTAAAAAAACACCTCACAGCCAGTCCAAGCAAATATATATATATCCTTGGCAGCGCAATGACCGGCCATGCGAACGCTCGGATGAGTCGCAGCTAATGAGTCTTGGCTCATGACATCATCGCCTGGCGCTGCTGCTCCTTACCAAACATGCGCATGGCCCCTATGTGTGCTGTTATCCTATGCTCGGTTGCTGAGACAATGCTGGGGTGACTCGGCTGTCGTGCCAACAGAGAGGGCTCTGCGTGCCCGCTGTGGCACGTGTGTCATAGGTTTGCTTCCACAGTCTTAGAGCAATCCTGTGAGGTTAGTCAGGCTGACCAATATTAATGGATTACACAGTCTGGTTTTCAGCTAACTGGGCACTTAAATCTGGGTCTCCAGCAATGAAACCTAGAAAGAGAAGAAGACTTTGAGAATACATACTGTTGGTGTGTGGTTCCTTTGACTACATAGATGGAGCTGTTCTAGATGCGGATACACTCCCCCTGAAGGAGTAGGTTCATAACTTGGGGGTGTTCCTTGATCCATCTTTGTCACTTTAGGTTCAGATGTCTCAGAATGCCTTCCATCAGCTTTGGCACGTGCTAACATTAGCCCAGCTGCACCCCTACCTAGACAGCCTGGCTTCACTAATCCATACTCTAGTAATCTCTGTATTAGATTACTGTGGTGTAGTCTATGTGGGGCTGCCCTTGATGACAGTTCAGAAACTACAGCTTGTGCAAAATGTGGCAGCTAGCCTAGGAACAGGGATGTATATGTCCGAACAGTTCTGGCCCGCTTGTATTGGCTGCCTGCATGCTTCCAGACCCAATTCAAGGTGCTCGGTCACCTATGAAATCTATGAAACGTTGCATGGCATAGGACCAAAGTTCCTATCAGAGTACCTCTCCCAGCTGCAATTTTCTCAGACATTACATTCATCCTCTAGGGCCTTCTTTCAAGTTCCAGCTCTGGGGAAACCACAAAGGTGACTACAATGGGAAGGGCTTTCTCTGTGAGGGCTCCTATCTACAGAACAACATCCCCACTATGGTCCGGGTAGCACTTTGTCATCGCTTTGGTGAAAGGCTACGTGTAAGATGGCCCTTTTTCTTTGAGACCTTTAAAGACTTCTTTGGCCACCCAGAGGCTTGTGGGGGATTACACATTCCTGGTGTTTTTGTAAAGTCATTCTTTGCTATTGTCTGTCTTTAGCCATTTTAAACTTTTTAATATGTTAGTAAACATCTAGTTTTATGATGTTTTATTATATTTTACTGTCTGTTTCATGGATTATTGTAAACCACCTAGTGGTTCAGCTTTTGGGTGGAATTGAAATGCAGATAATAATATTAATGAAGAATCCCTGGAAGTTAATGTAAAAAAAAAAAAAAAAAAAAAAGGTTTATTCCATCAACTTTTCCATATGGTGAGAAGAGGGGCTGCAGGGTTATTTTGGTTATTATTATTTTGTATGTTTGTTTTTGTGACTTTGCCTTGCTTCCTCTTTTAGCATTAAAAAACCAAATCACTGAATAATGTGTAGTCAGCTTGTTTTTATATTTCTATATCATCAGATTTGTGTTGTCTTTTGTCCTTGTTTTTTCACATTCATTTTCTTTCATGTTCTGAGGCCATAAGTAACACAAGCTTGTGATTTTTCTGTGAATTAGAAAATATATTAAAATACAGATAAAAAGAAAACTTGCTGACTTGTACATCAGGGAATATGCAGCAAACCAGTTACAATAGAAAAATGTGTAATAATCCATTGATGGTAGATAGAATTAATCTCAATTGAAATATATGCTTACCTTAGCACCAGAGAATGCATCTTGTTTTTGCAAGTGTAGACACATTCCTGGCCACTATTGTAACTTTTATCTCCTTCATTCCAAAACTGGTCAAAGTTTTCCCAGAGCATTGTGTTGTATCAGCTTAGTTTGCTGTCTGTTGGAGTGCTTGCTTCTGTTATAAGATAGACTTGGCATTGTGCCTCTTTTGGGTGAGAGGCATAAAAAAGACCAGTGCTCAAATATTTCAAAAAGGGAGCCTTGAACTACATGTGCATCATCCTTCTAATTGTTGCTGGAACATCAGCCATTATTTCTATCACCAAACAAAACCTAAGCATCTTTACTGGTAGTGGTATCCTGGTGAAGTCTCTGGAACTGATTGGTTGGACTACCTTAAAGTATCAGAGTGGATAAGGCTATTGGAAGTCTGCCCTTGGCTAAACTACTGTAATCCTGGGGTAGGCAGCCTGCAGCCTCTTGGCCACATCTGGCCTGTATCTTAATTTCATACAGTCATGAGTCTAATTTCAACAGCTTCCTGGAAGCAATCAGTTCAAGGGTGTGCCTTCCTTGGCAGCCTACTGGTAAAAAAGGAAGAGGGGGAGATTGGAAAAGGGGATGGCAGAAAGCAAGAAGGATTACCTCTGAGAGATGTGATGGTAAGAGAATATCACTAACTCAGATCTACAGAAAAGCAAGATGATCCAGAAGGGCAGAATAAGCAGATATTGCGAATGGAGGAGACTGAAGATTGAAATTATTGGGTTTTGTTATTAATCACCATTGCTTTCTACTTGTGATTCTGTACTGAAAACGGTTGAAATAGGGTCCCTGAAACATGGACCCTATGTGGTAATTTATGGACACTATGTGGTAATTTATTCCATCTATGGAATGTGCTCCCCAGAGAGGTCCGCCTGGTGCCGTTGTTATTTGTTTTTCGGTACCAGGCTAAGACCTTTTTATTTAAAACTTATTTTAATTGTTAAATTATTTGTATTTATACGATTTTAAATTTTTAGCCGGGATGCACCGAGGGTTTTTAAATATTTTTTGTTATATTGTTATTATTTATGTATTTGTTTCTGTTGTGAGCCGCCCCGAGGCTTCATTGCGATGGGGGTAGCGTAAAAATGTTTTAAATAAATAAATAATATATTTACAGTTCAGAGTTATGACTTCATAAGAAAAAAAGTTAATGATGGTAAGAGGCAGGAAATTCCCCTTAAGATGATGGAAATATGAGTTGGACAGAAAGGCTAGGTTGGGTATGATTGCCTAAAATGGACATACCTCAGGATTCAACTCATGGGGAGTGATACAGAAGAAAACATGAATGGTCCCTGGAGAGAGTAGGCTAGGGGAGAGAACTGTTTTCAAGAGTGGTATCCCACCCAGGCATTTCCAAGATCTAGACCCGCATAACTTTAGCAAAATGTGCTGTACCATGTGCCTTCAGATCTTAGCCCTAGCCCTAGTTATTTACAGAGAATTTTGAGACACATAGCTTGCATACATGCTTGTAGGTATGCATGCATGCATGCATACTGTCTACATCTCATATATTTTTTGACAGAAGCAAAGGTCTTGTTGGAACGCAAATTCTCCTGCAATCAATTGTTTTATATTAGTTATTCTCAAACTGGTGATGACTGTCTACCTAGGAACCCATTAGGTAGATACAGAACAATACTGTATCTGCACATATTTAATACTGTTATATGAGATGGTCTATTTAAACATTCTTTATTTTATTGGATAAATTCCTCTACTAATTCCTAATGCTTTGAAATTAGGCACTAGCAGTGCTTCCCTCATCAAGAAGGACTGTTACTCGTAAATCCAATGCAATTCATATCTAAAGTAACATGTAATTCATATTTAAAGTCATAGCACTCTCTGAGTGTTCACTTATCATGCATAGACTTGATGAGATCGCTAATACTCAATGGATTGGAAAAGAAGTTCTGAGATATACATGCCACTGAACTGCTCCAGGCTCAGTATTCAGAGTGCAAGAGGTAGCATGTGCTGTATCATGTCTGCTTGAGATTTAGGATAACCTTTTCCTACAGTCAAAGGACTGCCAACCATCAAGAAACAGTAATTTAATTTGTAACCTATATGTTACAAATTAAATTACTGTTCAGAAATGGGATCATCAATAAACTATCCTACAGTGGTTTTACATATAGAAACATACATATTTATATCCAGAACACATATATAGATACAGGTGCATATTCTACAGAAATATGCCAGTTATTAAAACATATGTAGATGTTCTTAAACCAGCTGTTGTGATAGTATCAAATCATAAAATCAGCTATAAGTGTTTTGACCATTGATCTTTGTCAGCAGCTTGTATACATTCAGTCTTGTCTAATTCTGTGTTTAGAGCACAATGGAAAATACTTTGTAGCACAAAGAGCAGCTTGTTTGTTTTAAGACTCTCTAGTGTGGATCCTTCACTCTTCAGGCAGTCATATGATGAATTGTATGTTAATAGCTGCAAAGATCCTCTTAGCAAAAGCTTGGCAATCAACATGCATACTGTCTCTGGTCCGATTGATTTAGATTTCCATGATGATGAATAAAAGAACAAGTTACAAGTTGCTGTAAGGTTGAATTCTATCCAGACTTTTCAAGAGTTTGATACCATTCTGTCAATTACTATAATAAGTTCTAGCCAGGTAATTTAGCAACTATGAATGTGCTATCTATGTGTTATTGAAGTATTGTTGAGTTGAATTGGGAATCATTTAAAATGTGATTTAAAAATTCATTTTTATTTGCATAAGCTAAATAATTAAATGTAGACATAAAATTGCAAACAGGAGAAATGGCTCTATTTCATACGGTCAGATGGACTACATAACTATACTGACAGTCTTGTGCATTTTTGTGAGTGCATGTATTGCCATTTTAATTGCTTCTGGGACAGATGTACATAAATACATTACTGATATATTGCTGTGTATTGTTGATCCTAACTCTGAGTTTTTGATATGAGTACTAATCAGGTTTTGCCTTGATCTGGTTAGTCATGAAATGGTATTTCACTGCAAATATACAGTTAATGTGCATGCAAGTGTGTGTGCAGAGGTGGCTATCTTGTAATGACTTGTAAAAAGTTAGGCATAAATAAGTAGTAAGTTCATATATGACACTTGCAGCGCTGTACCATGTCAGTGTTTTGCTTTCTAATAGTGAAATAGACTGACATTTCAGGATAAAGATATTGGGGCTAAATAAGAAGTGTTCCCAAGACAGCATTCTTTCATAGCACCATAGTTAGGGTCCCTGTGTGTTCAGAAGAACTGATTTGTGGCTACTCTTGAATGGCTGTATAGACTATATTAGTATAATTTCTGTGGGCCTGAGGATCGTTTATTACAGCCATATTTCATGAAATTTAAGTTTAAACGCTTCAACCATTTGTTTCTATACTTGATGAAAGTTCCCCTACTTTTAAGATAGGCAACAGGATGAAATTGTACATGAAAATAAATGTTGCATGGTGTTGTTTTTAATAAAAATACAACAATGATAAATAAAATGCCTCTATGCATTATTTTGAGTTTTCCATTTTAGATTCTGATATTAGTGATATTCATGGGTACTCTAAAACATCTTTGATTAAATTAACCATACCTCAAAAATACAAAATAGAAATAAACCACAAGAATGCATTTTTCAACTTATTTGTACACAATGAAAGCAGTATTCCTGCAAGACAGAGAAGTAAAAATTACTCCTTTCCAAAGGCCATTTGTCTATTCAGACATAACATCTGTTAGTTAATATTTTGTGGGCTGTACTAAGTGCAATCTGCTGTTGAAAACTGGTATTTAACTTAACTAAAATTAATATAGTAAACATTTCTTCCTACCCTTTTAAAGGTTTCCTCCAAACGACAGCCGATGACTTTTGTTTCTACTACACAAGAAAAGATGGTGGCTTGTGCTTTCCGGATTTTCCAAGAAAACAAGTTCGAGGACCAACATCTAACTATTTGGATCAGATGGAAGAATATGGCAGAGGAGAAGAAATCAGCAGGTTCATAAAGATAAATCTGTTTAATCTAAAAAATGACAAATCTTTGTAGTTTTGACAGTGAGTTGAATCAGTCTATGCTTATATTCCACAGCTGTGCCATCCAGATGTTTCTGTTGCTGTTGCTAACAGGCTATTCTTTTTCAATGTATTGAATTGTTGTGTAATTCTTACTTCACTAATGATTCATTGACTAATGCTGGATCAAATATATTGCAGATATCTTATTTGAAATGTTATCCAAATTTAATTGTTGGTAATGTTATGCCCCTCACCCCACCCGATTAGTTATCAGAAAATCATTCTTGTTTTCCTGCTATTCATTTCTATCCCTATCCACTCTTCTGCATTATCATTTTTGAGAAAAATGGGTTAAGATCATTTAAGTTTGGTGCAGTTCAGATAAGAAGTCAAGTGTTTCTTATGTGGTTAATATTTAGTGGTCATCCAGTATTCAGTGGTCATCCCAGAGTAATAGAAACATTAATCAGTGTTTTTGACAGTGAGATGTCCATAATACTCAATTATGGACCAACCCCATCTTTTATAAATACGTTCCATTCTTTTTTTTAGCACGCATTTAATTTTGGATTCCATACTATCCCATAATTATTATTTCTACAGGTTAACAAATCACAGGATAATTTGGGATTGTTTAGCTGTAGTGTCCAGGAGTACACATTGTACAACAGCCTATGACCATGCTAATCAGGGACTGATTTTGCGAAGTGGAAATGGCTTGTACAAAACACACAACCCAGAAAAGCATAAGTTAATTAACCCACATTTTGCCACCATGACATACAAACTGTCTTGCAGCATTAGAATATCCCTGTCATTTTTTTCAATCAGCTCTGAAGCTGCTTGATCTTCAAACTGAAAACTAAATGTTAAATACTGTCTTTCTCTGCTCTACTAAATGCAACTCTGTGAATATTAGCTCAAGATACTGTGCATTATAGGACACATTTTTTATTTCTTGGTGATGTATTGCTATCACAAATAAAATCAAAAATGCTTTTTGCTTATGCTTTTTTAGGAAACATAAGCAAAACTGCTTTTGCATTTATGAAGTTGTAAGTGGTCTGAGGCAACCGGTCGGAGCAGTACACTGTGGAGATGGATCACAGCGCCTGTTCATCCTTGAGAAGGAGGGATATGTAAAAATTTTAACACCAGAAGGCGATATAATCAAGGAACCATTTCTGGACATACACAAACTTGTACAAAGTGGAATAAAGGTTGGAGTTCCTTTTATTTTACCATTGACCACTCACTTTCCTTTTAATCTAATCCATTATATTTCCTACAGTTTCAAGTTTTGCTTTAATTTTATTTCGGTGTTTAAGAGAGAAAATAGGATGATTTTTTTTAAAAAAAGAGGATGATAGCTGACCAAAGAAAGAGATTGATGGTGTCTCTTCTTTCTGTTCATGGCTAGAACCCTCTGGATATTAGACTAGATTAAGATCAGTTAAAACCATTTGAACTTAAATTGGGCTGCTGACTCAATCAGCTCAACAGCTGTAGCTCAGTGGAAGGGTCAGATGCATTGCATACATAATCTCCAGTCAGCCAAGAAACTGAGGGTGCTAGGTTATGGAAATATTTGTTCAGAGAGTTGCTGCCAGCTAGAGAAGATGACACTAGACGGGATGGATGAACACTGTGATTCAGTATAAAGCAGTTTCATAGACTGAAGCTCTGGCAGAGCACCCACTTAGTATGTATAAGGTTTCAGGTTCAATCCCCGCTGTCTCAAGATAGGGCTAGAAAACCTCCTACCTGCAACCCTGGGGAATGGCTGCCAGTCAGTGTCAACCATATTGGGCTAGATGGACCAATGATCAGACTCAGTATTAGGCAGCTTCTTATGTTCCTAACTTTCTCTGCATTGATGCCTATAACTTAAATATCAAAGTTATATAATTTGGATATAGCTCTAAAGATGGTGACTTTTTGTAGATGATTTCTGTGGAAGCAGCTTTGCCCTTCTCCATGATTGTGCCTTCGCACTTAAGGTTCCCAGTAGTTCTGGTTGTTGAATACAGAAGGGGGAGCTCTCACTGCATCAGCTGCTTAAGAGGACAGCTCTTGTTTGGCCTTTTGATGTATGGTAATATCATACTAAGCTCCATTCTGCCTTGTAAATTATAAATTGTATGAACCTTTTCTAATCCAAAATGGATTGAATAGTGCTATTACTTTGTACACAGAATGATTAGGACATTCATCTGTGAACAGTAGAAACTTTCAATAAAACAAGTGGAAGGACTTTATTTATTTTTTATTTTTTTATTTCTGTACTGCCCCACAGCCAAAACTCTCTGGGGGTTACTTTTATTGAATTAAATGCTGCTAAACTAAAGCATCATTCCTCAGTACGTTAACTTTCAGTGAAGTATTTTGCAGACTGAGAAAATTTATTTAAAAGGTAAGTACATTGTTAAAGAACAACACAAGACAAAGTTGAATATTCTTTCATTTCTTCACTCTTAGGTGATCACATCAGACTTAACTTTCTAAATGCATTGTCCAAGGTAATTAATAACTAGGCTAACAGTATGTAATCTAAATAGGTTTAAATACAACATGGTGCTTACATGCTACAGTTAGTTTTAGTAAAGACAATTGCATTACAGATTAGTATTTACACTCAAACCATATTTATATGCAGTTTTATTGAAATCAGTTATTATCTTCAATTCATTTGATTTATTACACTATTATACCTCTCAATAGACAGAGTTTTCTGGCAATTTACAAAAAATAACACCCTCAAATACAGTATAATAACATGATATTAAAAACTAACGTACAAAAATGTAAATGATCAACAGGATTTAAACAGCAATTTTAAAATCGAGGGACAATCTGGTTATATATAATTCAAATCCAGTAGCAAGGGATCAAAATTTATATCCTAATGAACCTCTTAATGAAATTTTCGTTAAACAAATTTCTTTGTCTTCCTATGTAATTGTGGATAATAAGGAAATTACAGATAGCTGCTATAAATCTGTCCTATGGAGGTTTTAGAGGGTGGTGGGAGAGAAACTACTGCAGATAGAAACTACTATTGCCAACATTCCCTTCCTGGGCAAAGTGTTTGAGCAGGAGGTGCTGAGAAGCTCCACCTACTCTTGGATGAAATGGACTATTTAAATCCATTTCAATCTGGCTTCAGGCCTGACTTTGGAATGGAAACTGCCTTGGTTGCCCGGTGGGATGACTTTTCCCAGGAGAAAGGGGGATAGCAACCCTACTGATTCTCCCAAACCTCTCAGCAGCTTTCAATACCATCAGTCATGGTATCCTTCTGGATTGGCTGGCCTGACTAGGAGTGGAAGGTACAGCTTTGCAGTGGTTCTGCTCCTACCTGACTAGCTACTTCCAGAAGGTGGTGCTGGGAGATTATTGCTCTGCACCATGATGGTAGTTCCATGGAGTACTGCAGGGCTCTACTTTATCCCCCATGCTTTTTAAAACTGACATGAAGCCACCGGGAGAGGTTATCCAGAGGAATGGCCTGAAGTGCCATCAATATGAAGATGACACTCAGTTCTACCTCTCTTTTTCATCAGACCTGGGTGAAGCAGTGGCTGTTCTGAATCAGTGTCTGAACTGGTAATGGACTGGTTGAGAATCAATAAAAATGAGACTCAATCCAGAGGTCCTGTTGGTGGGTAGATCTTCTGTCCAGTTGGGATAAATTCAGCCTGTCCTGAATGGGGTTGCACTCCCCCTAAAGGACAAGGTTCATAGTTGTGGGGTGCTCCTGGACCCAGAATTGTTGCTTGAGTCACAAGTGGTCTCAATAACATGGAGCGTACAACCCTATCTTGATAGGCTACCCATGATCTGTTAACCTCTTGTCTGGATTACTGTAATGCACGCTACATAGGCTACCTTTGAAAAATGGTCCAGAAACTTCAGCTGATCCAAAACAGAGCAGTGTGGCTGTTAATAGGCAGTGGCCTACAAGATCATATTACATCAGTCCTCTTTCAGCTGCATCGGTTGCCTGTTGAAGTCTGGGCCCAGTTCAAAGTGCTAGTTTTAGCATTCAAAGCCCTAAACGGCTTGGAGCCAGGTTATCTGAAGGAACGCCTTGTCCCATATGTTCCTATCCAGGCCCTCATGTCATCCCTTGAGGTGCTTCACAGGGAACCCATACCCAAAGAAGTAAGGTGGGTGGTGGTCAGAGGACATTTTCAATAGTGGCACCTCATCTTCAGAACATGCTTCCCAAAGAGGCATGCCTGGCACCATCTCTTTTTTCTTTTTGATGCCAGGTGAAAACCTTTTTATTTTCCAGGTATTTTAATAAACAATTGTTAGTTTTAATATTGTTCTTACTATTATTGCTGCTGTGCCATGTGTTAATTTGATTATACTTGCTGTGGCTTTTTGTTTCTGATGATGTTATTGTATTGGTTTTATTGTTTTATTGAAATGCAGTGATTTTGTTGCTTGTTTATATACTTTTTAACTTTGTAAACTGCCCAGAGAACCTTTGGGCTATGAGGCAGTATAGAAGTGAAATAAATAAATGAATAAATAAATAAATTCTGTACACAACTGGGAGTAAGCATAATTGAACTTAGTGTGACTTCTGAGAAGACATGTTATAGGATTGCATTATTAATTGTCCTTCAGGGCACTGTTGTTGGTTATACAGAAATGTCTATAAGATCATTTCAGAATGTGATTTGTCTGTAGGTGGTAAACTCATACTGTATTGATCTGTTGCATATTTTAAACTGACAGTATAAATTTCACATTATCGGTGGTAGAGCAACCCTAGTTTATATTACTATGGGGTTGGACCTTATGAAGTTGAAACAAACAAGAAAGATGTATTAGTTTCAGTGGATAAGAATGGAAAACAATTATATGCAATTTAAATAGGATATTTTGTACTTTAAAATGGTAGTTTTTATGCTTTTGGAATTAAAATCAGTATATTATTTTATGCTGTTTTGGTAGCCCAATTATACAAGGGTATGAAATTACAAGATCTGCAAAAGGAATATGCTAAAAGACAAGCTGTCCTGCTTCCCTGTAGGCAGTTTGAACAGTGCAGGACAAAACGTGTGCCTTGGAAATTTACAAAGCTATTGCATCAGAGTTATATTGTATTGAGATCAACTGTTTAAGAAATGATAGTAGTGTTTTAATAATAAATCTAATGAAAACAACATGATAAAAGCATAAAGCCTCTGAGGAGAATGAAAGAAACCCCCATGAAAGAGAAAACATATGTCAGGGAAATGAATGATACTGAAGATAGGCTGTTAAGAATATATGAGCTAGACTCCTTGACCTCAGCCACCTTCTGCTCCCCTCCAGGCTATGAATTGTTTTTGCTTGTCACAATGGCTTAAATTTTAATAGAAAGTTTCCCTAAATCTTGAACCACATCTGCTTCTTTGTTTCTTTCTGTAGTCAAATCCCCCAGTGAGGCCAACTCTACATACTTCAGTGTTTCCACTTTCTTTTTCTGGAAGTACAATATTTTTATATAATACCTTTTGTAATCATTTCGGTCAGTCACAGTTTGTCACCATCTCAGTAAATTACATATGTAAGCAAGGGAATTTCAGCTATTTAGTTTTAGTGTTGTGGTCCCTTCTCCCCACCCCCACCCCCACCCCCCAGTTCTCACAAGCGCTCACATTTAGGTATATGCAGATTCACAAGGAGACTAAAAAAGATTTCTGATGGTTTGTGCACTCTATGAAGAGAAAATAACCAAGTAACACTCTACACTTCTGCACCAGTTTTCTTCCACGCTTTACTTCACATTTGATGCTGAGCATGATAACATTTATATGAGAAACCAGATCAACACACTAGTCTATAAACGTAGACATATGCAGTGCACATGTGTTAGGGACCAGTGGTTGGCCAGATAGTTTCTCAGCAGATGCCACTGCATGTTTGCAGCTACACATCTCTCCTTCAAATGCTACTGTGTTTGTGACATGGGCACACAGAAAATGTGGAAAAAGCACCAGAAAATGTTGGAAAAGCACCACAAGTGGCCCCAAGAGACCTGTGTATCAGAACTGAAATGGAAACATAAAACAGAGAACAGTCCATTTCGTTCCATGCCTGTTAGGGCATAATGGATATCCCTCCCCTTCTTGAAATGAATCTCAGCAAAGTAATGCAACACACTTCACCATTAACTTCCAATGAGAAGGGATTCCATATGGGAGTCTCCCATATGCAGACTCAGTGTGGCCCCATTCCTCTCAAAGGCCACATGTATGGGCCACTTGTACTCTGAGCATGGAAAAGGACAGATCATGCTGTGTATATTTTTCCAGGGGCTCCATTGTTAAATATACTGAAAAAGCAGTAATGACAGAGTAGCTTTCTGGGTCAAGGACTGCAGGATCTTTTCCTTCTAAAAGATAAACCTTCTTTCAGTCCTTTTCCCTGTGGCTGCCTGTGCTGCATTTTTTTGTATGCCAAACGTGCAGAGAGTTAAAAGCACTTGCCTTCGTGGTAGCAACATATTTTCTTGTTCTTTTCTAATATCAAAAGTGGCTTCCGGACGTTATGGTTCTCATTCATAGGATCTCTCACCTAGTTAACTCTTTTACCTAATACTGAAAATGAATTTATACTCAAGTGCTAAGCTGTTCTTTAGGGGAGGGGGGTTTGCTTTGTTTTTACCATACCTCTGGCCGCCTCACAAGAAGATCTGGATATCAACTCTTGTCTGATTCCAAGTGACTTGGTGAGAAGACTCCCATGCTCACAATCTATCACATAGTTAAACAAACTTAAACCTGTTGAAATCAATTGTGTGATAAATGCAAGCAACAATATTGGATGGTGGCTTTTTAAGTCAAGTCAAAATCATATTCTTTCTTTCTTGATTATACTTTTAAACCACCCAAGAACCCAAGTTCTCCAAATGACATGCAATACTTTAAAAATCTAAAATACAAACCATAGGTCAATGAATAAAAAGAGCAGAGAATAAAAACCAAGATAAACCAGCAATGATAAAAGCACAGTGTCTGAAAGCACTAAAAACAACCCCTAAAATGCCTTGGAGAATACCAAAGTCTACACCTGGAACTAAACAGACAATGACAGAGGCACTAGGTTAATATAGGCACTTAGTGCTTTCCACAGACTTCACCACCACTAAAAAGGCCATCTTGTAGCACCTACCTTGCTACATTTGGAAGCAGCATCTCAAGAGTGCCTCACCTTAGCACCTGAGTACATGAATTCTGATAATGCCTGAAATTATTTGGGAAGCCCGAGGGTCACATAACATATAGAGCAACAAAGTGCTATAAGCACCTTCTTTGGCTTTTTAAAATAATGTTTCTTATCCAATGCTTTTTAATATATGGGAACTATATGAAAATTATATTTTTGCAGGCTATCATTTTGGTTTGTGTGTCATTAAATTAGAAATAAAAGAGGTAGGAAGAAGGATACTCTACATCCTGCTTTGTTGCTGTTCCAACTCCAGCACGGAAACAAGTTCAGGACATTGGTGTAGCACTCCTCTTGTCAACACAAGTAGAGTGTACTTTCTTCAGAATGCATATTGGTATGCTTCGGTTCAGTCTAACTAAGTTTTCCTTTGAATCTCCTGAGTTATAAATTATCTATCTATCTATCTATCTATCTATCTATCTAGTAGTGCTGCTGTTTTTTTCCAATCCTAAGCATACTCCATTTTTCAATTGCACACCAAACAGTGGTGTTCTATATGAATCCCAAGTTTGGGTCTGTATTTATTTTATAACTATGTTGAATTCAAAAATTTATTGGATGGCAGTTTTTCTGGTACATTCAGTAAATCCATAGATTGCATTCCTTGTGTGTGTGTGTGTGTGTGTGTGTGTGTGTGCGAGAGAGAGCGAGAGCGAGAGCGAGAGAGAGAGAGATTTGACACAGTTCACATACTGTACATTGAGATCATTTGTGTAACAAGGAGATAACCAGCTATTTAAAAGTGGCAGATTATTAACACTGTAACAGTTTGATACTGTTGCAGCTAGTGTAATTTTAAAAATCAGTGTGACAAAATATAGTGTTGTAAACATGCTACCTGATTCACCGTCACTTTTTAAAGAGTTAATAAGGATGTGGTTTCCATTTTCCATATCTAACCCAGATTCAGTTGGAATAAGCTAAACAATGTGGTACTGTTAGCTATCAATAGAATACCCTCTAGAGCTATAGAGACCCATAGATCTGAACAAGATAACTCTAATGTATACTAGCGGTTGTGGGACACTGCAATAACATGTGGACAGTCTGTTTTCGCTAAAGGCATTCTGGTCTCTGTTGATTTTGGGCCCAGGATCCTACGCTAGAGGAACCTAGACAGGGAATGAAGATGATACTTTATCATTTTACGTGCACATGTGTAGGTTTAATGTTCTGTGTTTCCTCAGGAGGAATCCCATGGTGCCAATTAACTGAACTTGCTCCAAAACAAGTCTCTGTTTGGAAAGTATAGTTTGCATTGTGGGTGTTCCTTGAAATTGTATGCCTTATACCCTGTTATTATGGAGATGTGTGTCGTATGATGAAGACTGCCAGCTCCTTTTCCATGCACTGTATGAATTAGAGCTATATCCCACACACAGTGCTACATAATCCATGTTTCAGTGCTGCTGTGCGTACAGTATATTTTTGAGCATGTAGCAATTTTAAAAGTGTTTAAAAAGTCTTCTTCTGACTTATCATTTGGTGTAAACTGAGGAATTTTTTTATTTAGAAATTTTCAAAACCCACTAAAGGAGATGCCATTTTAAAAGTGTAATTAAAGAAAGGAAGAGAGTGGTGTGTGTGTGTGTGTGTGTGTGTAATCTAAGAGCCACATCCTGGGATCCTGCATCAAAAGTCAACACAAACACTTCTAAACACAAATTGGGGTCATGAGGCATAGAGTTTTAACTGTATGATTTCCTCAGTGTGTTTATCGGTATCTTGGTGAAAGTGTATAGGAACCATCCAGCCAACCTAATGAATATCCTCAAATGGATTTTTTAAAGATTAACTGTTGTGAAAAGCCACCATTACATTCAGTAGTTTTCTTTATGGCTGTTATTAGAACAACACTCACTATAATCCACAATCACACTTACTAGTGAATAAGATCCATTAACAACAGTAGGGTTTACTTCTTAGTAAACAAGGATAAGTTTAAGCAGAATGTCCAAGGGTTTTCCTGCAGGATTAAACAGTTGCCTGAAGCCTCTTGCAAAGCTGTATCATCCTGCTTAGTTCTGTGGAGAACTTCCACATTTCTGTACCTGAATAGAAATCTGGGGAAGCAGAGGAGAAGTAGCATTTTCTACATTGCTTTATAGGACAATAGAGACAACACCTTTACCTATAGTGATGCTAGAACTGTGTCTCCTTGATGTAATTCTATTTGGCAGTGTAAATTCATATAGATACTGCGGAATCCTTTGGGTGAGGCCAGGTGTGCGTGCGTGGTGTATGTGTGTGTGTATCAGGCAGCGGTGGGGGGGGGTGTCTTTCCCAACCAATCATCATCTACAAAGATCATGGATAAGTAGCTCCCATGCTGTTCTGCATACATGTGAAGTGAGTTGGACAGATAGATTACTTAGTAGTTACAAGTATGGCAGGATAAGTTATCACTGGGTATAGAATCATCTGTGTTCAATGTATGTTTCCAGCTATGACCTTTTCCACATAATTTACAAACATAGCTCTAGCAGAATGCAAATTAAATCTTTTTGAAAAGCTGAACTACTAGCATTTTTTTTCTTTCTGCTCATCACAGCCACATTTTCTCTTAATTAAAAGGAAAGAATGTAAAATGAGAAATCTGGGCTTAGTACTGGTTTGATAGAAACTTTTTAAACTGGGGATTCTGTTTTCCTCCTATACACAGATTGCCAAGAGAAAGTGAAAGTCTCTCCATCAGTAGCACATGTGCTCATTTACCAGCAGGGTAGTTTCATATTTCTACTATTTGCTTTAAGGAAAACATTTCATAAATTTCCATTAAGCCCATACTAATTTTATTCAAGTTCTGGGGGACTGTAGCTCTGCACCATGGCAGCTATGCGATGGAGTACCGCAGGGCTCTATCTTGTCCCCCATGCTCTTTAACATCTACATGAAATGCTGGGAGAGGTCATCAGGAGGTTTGGGCTGCGGACTCATCAGTATGCTGATGATACCCAGCTCTACCTCTCATTTACATCTAATCCAGGTGAGGCAGTGGCTGTCCTGAACCGGTGCCTGGTCGAGGGAATGAGCTGGATGAGAGCCAATAAACTGAGACTCAATCCAGATAAGACGGAGGTCCTTTTGGTGGGCGGTTCAGGTTTTCAGGTAAGTGATTTTGGTCCTGTCCTGGATGGGGTTGCACTCCCTCTAAAGGACAGGGTCTGCAGCCTAGGAGTGCTCCTCAACCTGGAGCTGTCTCTGGAGGCCCAGGTGACGGCAGTGGCGAGGAGCACCTTCCTTCAGCTTCGGCTGATCCACCAGCTGCGCCCTTACCTGGACAAGCACTGCCTAGCAACGGTGACACATGCTCTGGTAACTTCCCAGTTGGATTACTGTAATGTGTTCTACGTGGGACTGCACTTGAAAACGGTTCAGATACTTCAATTGGTACAAAATAGATCAGCCAGCTTGATGATGGGGGCCGGTTGTTGTTCTCATATAATGCCAGTCCTCTACCAGCTTCACTGGCTCCCAATTGAAGTCCGAGCCCAATTCAGGGTGCTGGTACTAACCTATAAAGCCCTAAACAGCTTGGGACCAGGCTACCTGAAGGAACCTCTCTCCCCCTACATGCCCTCATGCCTCTTAAGATCAGAGGGGAGACCTTGCTCCAGGAACCCTCTTTGAAGGAGGTATAGAGGGTATCTATTCAGAGGAGGGCCTTCTCTGCAGTGGCACCCAGACTATGGAATATGGTCCCCAGAGAGGTCCGCCTGGCGCCAACTCTTTATTTTCAGCACCAGGAGAAGACCTTTTTATTTACCCATCTTTTTAATAACTAAATTAATAATTTTAACAAATCAATTATATTTTATACAGTTGCATTTTCTTTTTTTCTTTCTTATTCTTCCTTTCTCTTTTTATTTTTGAATTGTATTGTTGTTGCAAAACTGCTTTTACTAGATGTTTTACTTGTGTTATATATTATTGTTTGATTTTTTGTAAGCTGTCCTGAGGCTTGGGCAAAGGATGGGTTAGAAATCTCTTAAATAAATAAAAATAAATAAATTAAATTTGAGGAAAGGAATATGTGCTCCATGAGATCTTATTCCCCATTTTTTAATTTTTTATGTAGACAGATATATAATTTAAATAATATATAATTGAATGGAATAAAATAAAACTGAATTAGTTTTTATGACATTACCTGATTATCAGTTATGTGGTGAAGGCTCTCAGCAAGAATATTCAAAATCTCTCCAGCTTTTAAATAGTTCAGACAAAGCTCAATGTCTGAGAGGGGAGAACCAGGGGCAGGAGGTGGCAACACCCAACATATTCCCAGCAAACCTGCCAGCTAGGAAGTTGGTGATGGGGCCAAATGATGCTTTGATCCTTCCTGTCTGCTTACTATGTGCCTTATCTTCGGTCCTCTCCCTGGGCTGCTTTAATGTTGCAAGAGCATCGTGGAGGCACCTATGATAATACTAGAGAGGGGGAAGAGCACATATAAAAGACTACAATTATTTATTTATTAAATTTCTAACCCACCCCATTAGCCACAAGGCTCCACAGCTACTCTCCTTGGAAGTGTGGCACTCTAGCATGAGGCATCACCGTATCACTCTCACATGACTTCCCTCAGTGCAGGAATGGAACACGGAGTACACAAATGACAACCAGAAAATAAGTCATAGTCATATCTATGTTTCAGGCCACATACATGTATTTTGTCTTTTTTTTTATGAAACAGAGTTCTACTGTACTGCAGTCTGAATTCAGAATGAGCCCGTGGATTTCATTTCTACAGCCAGAGTGCTAAACTGGACATGGCAGTGAATGCAGGACCACGGCCTAAATTGATATGTCAGGTTCCATCTCCCTTTGTGACAAAGTGTCATTTTATGCTTTACCCTCCCTCCCCTCCAGTAATGTGGGTTAAGGAAATGGAAGCATTGGATATAATGACCCATATGTTTTCCATAACAGCATGTTAGAAAAAGAAGAGGGAAGGAGGCAACATGGAGTTGCCACTTTAGGTGGCAACCTGATATTCAGTGCCCTAACTACTTTCAGCCCCAACAAGATGCAATTGACAGTACCACTGGCCTGTCCTGATTCAGAAGCAAGCATTTTTACTGGCTTCTAGGGCCACTTTAGGAAGCAGGGGGTAACAATACCCAACATGAGCAAATGAACAAATTTACACAACATGACAACTCACCCTGCTAATAAACTATAATGATCATGTTCACGGTGGGTTGTATGGCCCCCTCCTTCTCCCTCAAGGGAGACTCGGTGGCTAAACCTGCCTTGTCACCTCTCCTTGCTGCAGTCACAAGTCCTTTTGCACCCACTGGTGCTTTTTGCCCCTTAAGCCCCTTGCTGGACATGCACATGGTAGGTATGTCATTAGTGGAGCTGGCTGGAGCTGAGGGTCAGACTAGATGGTCTATGAGACCCCTTCTGACTTGCTCTTTTCACAGACTCGGCAGCTAGCCACAGTCCCAAGCAGCACATTGAAGAGGCTGCCTCGGATTTAGCACCCTACCCCCTTTAAAAATGTTTTAAAGTGCAAGAAATGTGTACAAATATTTGTGTTTCATCATTATTGTTGTCATTGTCATCATCAACCACAACATATTTGGTCTTGCACAAGAGTGGAGGTGCACATCGTTAGGGATCTGAAATGGGAAACCTCAACTGGACAATGCCCTAGGAAATGTCTGTCTGTCTGTCTATTTATTTCAAACATTTATATCCCGTCCTTCTGACAAGCGCTCAGGACGAATTTGCCTAAGGATGGACACTGATCCAGAGAGGCAGCAAACAGGCTATTTTTTACTTGGTCCTGCTGTCTTGACAGCTATGAAAAGATGAGATATCAAAGGAGAGAAAAGTGCAAGGAATCTTCACTTATAAAAAGGGTGTGAAGAAATTTTTCAAAGGTTTTGGAAACTAGTTTTGAATGTCCCCACTTTTCCATCCTTTCATCTAGGTGCTCTGGAAGGGGAAAAACTGTGTCCCTTTCCATTTTTTTGCTAACACTTTTGCAAGCTGTCAAAAGTGATACCACCTTATAATGTAGGGATTTCGGCATAACTATTTTTAAAAAGGAAGACCATCATATAAAAGTAAGAAAGGCAATGGCATGTGGGCTTCCCAAGAGGCATCAGGCTAGCCACTGAAGGAAACGGGATGCTAGACTAGATAACCTTTAGTCTCATCCAGTGGGACTCTTTTGTAGTTCAGCTGGAAAAGCTTCCAGATCTATGTTGTAAGCCGCCCCGAGGCCTTGGCAAGGGGTGGCATAGAAATGTTTTAATAAATAAAATAAATAAATAAAAACAATACAGTCCCTGCCGTTAGGCTTACAATGTAAAACGAACACAATAGGAAAAAGAAGTGGGGAGTGAAAAGAAGACCATGAAAACTCAGACAGCAGTTCTTAACATAATATGGTTCTTATCATGGTCGGCTGTAATGCAGCTGTAATTCTGCAAAGACTGTAATGCAGCTGGACATTGTTGATGTTATCATGAAGACCTGGAATGGTAATCTAAAAGAGGAGGAACCAAACATTGTTGGCTGTGTCCTCTCCTGTTGCCTGTGTCCTCTCCTTCCTTCTACAGCCTGTTGGAATGGCTGCTAGGTGACAGTTGGGAACAGGTAAACCTTGATGAAATTCGCTTCTCAGCAGAGCTGATGATAGCCCTACTTCTTGCATTTATATGAAGTTGCTTGTAAGCGTTGACAAGATTGTGAAATAATATAAAATAAATTCATTAAAAAGGTAGATTTTCCACTTCAAACAAAGCACCAATTTTCAGTGATCAAATTACTTCAGACTTTTTTTTCCTTTTTAGCACCAGGGAGGTCTGTTATGACAGCACAAGGTTTATCTAATCTAAGAAGATCAGGTCCCTGAATTTACTTTCCTAGGTATTTATAATGTGCTAGCCATCGTAGTATTAAGCTTTTCCTTGTATGGGCCTTTGTATTTGATATAATCGTTGGGAAATGTTTCTTTTTCATGTGCATGTTGTGCACTTTGGTGTGCTTTCAGCTGGCCTGTTTTCAGGTAATGCCCCATAACAGCCAGAGTGATTATGTATTTTGTGCTTTGGTTATCTGAAGCATATAACATTTGCCATAAGAAGCAAATTCTGTGTCCTGACAAACCAATAATACAGCTAGAAGCTTCCATTTTACTTAACTTGTGCAAGAGATGCAAAGGTCAGAAATATTATCAAAATAAAATGGAAGTCAACAATGTTATCCAAACAAAATGGAATGTGCAGCTATACTGGCAAATCTGGAAAAGTCAAAAGGAGATTCCAGGAAAGGAATGAAGGCTTCATCATGGTTACTCAGGATGATCCAGTCAGCCCCCTTGAAACCCCAAATACGTCACATGATTGTAGTCATAAGTGGGTGTGTCTCCCACTCCTCTGCCCCCTTTGCAATCAACACTTTGGGGGAGAGTGTTAATAAAGGATAGGCTCTCCCCATAATCAGAAATCCTAACCATGCAGATTTCTCAGTCATGGGGAGAAAAGATCATCAACAATCACTCCCCTTTATAGATGGATTTTTTCACCCAAAGCATGGAAGATATGGCAGGACCCAGCAGCCATGGCTCTACTTTCTCCATGCATCTTCTTGCAAATGTGTAGAGCAGGAATGGGCAATGTGTGCACCCCCCCAACATAGTTTGTCCTACAGCTCTTATCTGCCTTAAACAATATAGCAAATGGTAAGGGGTGGCAGACCTTAGTAATAAGGCGGTAGCATCTATAGGAGCCCAGTTTGTGGAAAGCTGGAGTAAATATTGTCAAAGTTTGATAGCTGTGTTAAAGAAACCCCATAAAAGTGTACCTATTCTTGTTTTTCTGTAGAAGCCTGCAAGAAATCTGAGGCAAATATTGCAACCTGCCTTTGCATCCTAATTTATAAGCAGCAGGGCACCATTCACTGATGAGAACCTGTGGATTGACTTGAAAACATTAGCACATTCCCACACACGGGTGATGTAGGGTGGGGCTTTGGGACCCAATGTCCAGATCCCTACTATTCAAGGTCAAATGATCACCCAGAAATTGTCAGGTGTTGAAGGCGTCTGGGCAGCAGAAGTACACTTCATTTTATTCCAGTAACCATGATGGCACTTTGATTTTCCCGGAACTCAAAATGCAAAATTTCTCATGTTCAGAGAATTTTTTTTTTGGTTAAAAACCAAGGTTGGAAACATTCTAACACATAGGGAATGTCAAAGCAGTTATGAAGCATGGGATGGTGTGTTTCGGTGGGGCGGGAGGAATGTTAGTTGTGTGCCTCTCAACTGAAGGAGTCCAGGATCTAAATGTATCTAGGTGCACCAGTGTTCTCCCAATCCCTGAGGGTACAATCCTATGCAAGTTTACATCAAAAAAGGCCTGCGACTTCCATCTTAGCTGGCTGAGCATGCTGGAAGCTGTAGGACTTTTTTCTGTCTAAACTTGCATAGGATCATTAATTTCATTTGTAGTTGCACATGAATCTAAGAATTCAGAACCCAAAGTTTTCACATTGGTTCTAACAGCCACTGTGTGAACTCAGCAAAGGTCAAGCTATGCCTTCATAACATAACTTGACTTAATAGCAGTCGAGGCTATTACATGTAGGATCTGGAAGAAGCCCTTGGATGTCATGAAAAAGTGATTGCCTTCCCTGCAATTGGCTTACAAGCTCAGTGACATCAGAGCAGTAAGGTAACACAAGAAAGAACTGTTTGGAAGAACAGTCAACTCAATGTGATAAAATATTTATCAGTGCAGTTTTTTTTACAGTGGGCAGTTATAGAAAGCAGTACAAGAATCCTGTGCTCAAAAAATTCCATTTTCCATAGCTATTGATAATGGCCCCTTGTAAACATTGATCATTCTATCTTAAGAAATAGTTTTAAAATAAAGCCAGGTAACTTGCTAGAGTGGAAATTAGGTTTATCTTACTGTTTTGGCAACATTGTACATAGCTTCCAAAGTCTATTAGGAAAAGCCTCCTTGTAATTAAAATTCACTGTATGCCCTTGTTAATTCTTGTAAGCATAAACCTATATGAATAGTAGTTCCTTTAACTGAAACACATATCCATGTGAATAATTTAGAAACAAAGTCATTCTGTTAAATGAATTCGCACTGTAGAGAGCAATTGGTAATAACACTGGAATGAAATGACGTCTGGTTATTGAAACTAAAATCTGCTTCTAATAATCATAATCATAATTATAATTTGAATTATATTATTATTTACTGCATTTATCACTTACTCATTAGCTATGAAAAAATCTATACAGCTCTTTTTAATATATCTGATTAATAATATTTTTAAAACAAAACAAAAATAAAACTGGTCAAGATTACAGCATAGCTGTTCATAGAAAAGAGAATGAATACTTTGGTTAGCAAGTAGAATCTACTGTTGAAATATAGTTAAGCTCCGGTTCCCATCAAATAAAACAGTTTTTGAATACCAAAACCAGCTCTGAAAGCAGACCTCAATACTACTTTCCTTAAAGTAAAGTGCATACTGGTTCAAGAATGTACTGAAGGTGGAGACCTTGTGCTAGATCCCAGATTTATTCATACTTAGAGTGAGCTCATTGAAATCAATAGAATCTAAATTAGAATAACTGAAGTCCCATTGATTTTAATGGCCCTACCCTAAGCATGAATACATTTGGATCCAGTCTGTTGTGCTTTGTAGTGCATATACTCTATTAAGCTGATTGACTAGGTATTGCCATCTTCATGCCTGCACTCAAGCAGATCACCCTAAATATGAATAACTCTGGTTCCACCCCATTTGTTTTTCAGAGTTTATTGTTCATTTAGTAGGTAGTTCCTTCTTCATGCTTGTCACTCACCACTGCAGTCCATTTCTTCATGTCATTTTTAGCCAGCTGTGGTCATTCCCAGTATCACAGCTCATGTTAGGACTAAAGCATCTAGGGAGACAAGCTGTGGAAAGTAAACCATGACATGGTCAGGGGAAGGTTCAGTAGTCTTCACCCATGTGCCCTCCTGTTAAAGTTAAATCTTTGGGTCAGTTCCATATTTAAACACACAGAACTGTCATTGTCTTTCACTGAGAACAGTGAGAAGCTGAGTTTATGTTGGTTTTTAGAAATAGAACTATTATGACAGTGATGAAGAAAAGGAAGCACGTTGTACACATTCCTTTAAAATGTCATACTCTGTGTCTTGGTGTGTGTTTTTCAAATTGCTTGTCATGAATTAACAAGCTCCTCTATTTCTTGCTCTACTGGTGGTCTTTTTTTTCAGAAATGCCAGTTACTATACATTGTACAATAATTATATATGAAAGAAGTTTCCATTTCTGCTTTCTGTGGTCAGGCAAATGTCAATTTTCTAGATATTCTCAGCCCAAAACTGAATGCAGAGGTACTAATTAAGGTATTATAAGCCTAGTAATATGAAAATACCTATAGGTGCTAAATAACTATAAATTATGCCTATTGGTTCTGTAACCCCTTCTGATTACTGTACAGGCCTACTGCAAAAGGAAATACCACTGGACAGCTTGTTCAGTTAAACATGCATAGAACTGCAGCCTTACAATGCTGTATGTGTAAGTCCATTGACTTCACCAGAGCTTACTCTCAGATAACTGAGAATACAATTACGTTTTTAATGTTTCCTAACAGTATGTCCATAAACACTATACATAAATTGAAAGCAGCATATAAGGTTGAACATGAGATGCTCAGGCTGTGTGTGAATACATGCCCAGTTGGATATAGACCTGAAATGGGGCCTTAGGAAGTTCCTTCTTCCTCTCTCAGAGAAAACAGGCAGCAAATCTTTCAGACACAGTTCTTTTTCTCTTCCTTTTCTCTTGCTGCAGCATTCTGCTTCTATACCTGTTTACACTATAAGGGACTGGGAATTATTTAGCAATCGCCCCTACTTCCACTTATCTGGCATAGGGCATAATAAAACCAAGTACCCTTTAACTGTTTGCAGTATCACAATCAAGATGGTCTGTAGAATGGCACATAGATGTGGATATTTTTTCCATTAGTTCAACCAATGCCTTTGAAGGTTGATGTATAAATTCTAATCAGTATTGCTGATGTATAATTCCATAGCATGAGCAGTGAGACTGAGCTTAAATGTGTGTTCACAATGTGTTTTCCTAGTTTACGTAGTATGACAATCCAGGGTTTGTTTAAACCCTGTTTTATTTAAACTCTGGGTTGTTCCTAATGTGTCTAATCTGCTGGTACACACTGCCTAATTATTCCTTCTGCAAGTGGAAGCAGCTAAACAATCCATGGGTGCGCCACCCTTAGGTTGCTTGGTGTGACATGTGAACCAAGACTTCTGGCCTCCTGGGTGAGAAATAAGCCAAAGTTGGAACACTGCCTTTGCACATCACTGTAGGGGCCAATGCTGGCTCCAGGTTTTAAGGACCTTTGGGCACCTAACTCAGTGAATCAATCATCTCACCACCATTGCCACAAGATACTTTCATTTCTCAGTTGCTTTCTCATTGTTCCCGCTTGCTTACTGGACAGACAGAGAGCCAGTCAACAGTGGCATCTGCTATTCCACATTCACCACATTGCCACTGTTGCCTGGGCTTGGGCAAGGGGCAGCTGAAGAAACGGGTTGCAATGGGGAAAAGGAGGAGCAATTCCAAGGAGGCTCATATCAGTGGGGGCTGGCTGGGTTGTGGTTCTTCAACTAGTGCCCAACCATGCTACTTTTGGCACCAGCCCTACCAGGCACACTCCATGCCTGGGCTGTTGAGCTACACCTGCTTGTACTGGGAGAAGTCAGGCGACATGTACCAGCACACTGCCATGTTCAGAACAATGCAGTATTTAAAGAAACCCTGGGTTGTTGTGAACCAAGACTATGTGCATTGCTTGTATGTATGTCAAATCTGGGGATGTGCAATTCAGGTCCTAATAACAGCTATTGGATCTCAGCTTTTCACTGAGTCAGATCAAAGGGCATTGTAGCTGTCTGTGAGGTTCAACAGTTCCATCTAACGGCACCTTCAACTGGCTAGTTCATCTTTTCAGTTCGTAATAAGGAAATAGTAATTTTACACCTCATTATAGGCTGGAAATATGCAAGAGCAACCAGACTTCATCAACACATGGCACATGCTGTGCACCAAAGGCTAATATTTGCTTGTGTAAAACAGCCTTAAGTTGCTAGCTGCTCCTTAATAGTTCTTCTTCATGCTTTAACATGTGTTGCAACATGTCTACTCAGAAGTAGGTCCTACTGAATTCAACGGCAGTTATCTGTAGATAAATGTGTAGAGAACTGCAACCTTGGTATTTTTTTTTCTTTCAGGCAATGTGCAGAAAACAACTTATTGCTCATTTGTAGAGCAAGTTCTGGAAGACTCAAGGAAAGAAATTGGTCTTGACAAAAAAATGAGTTAAACATACAAGTTTGATTGAGGAAATAAGTGTGGTTCAGCCACTAGGTAGCAATGACCATAATGTAATTAAATTTGGCATCCTCCCATGGGGAATCATACCATAAGGCAATAATTTCACAGCAAACTTCATTTTTTAATAACACGGAAACCAGAAATTGCCTGAAGGGAAACTTAGGAAATTAAAATCTATGATCAGCACAGAGGCTGCTCAAGCATACCTGTAAGAATGAAAATATTGGAATATGAATAAAGGGGTGTCATAGTGAGGTGCACTATTTAGCACTAAAACATTGCATCTCGTATACAATTCGAAGCTCATAATTAGGCTGTTAAGTTTACAGCAGATCATTATAAATGTATTGAACTATTATTAAAGTAGCTTGCAATGTTGAGAGCTTAATACACAATGAAATGCGTAAGGAATGTTTTTATAATATATTAAGAAAACCTGTGGGGAATGGGTTCTTTGAATTATTTTCTAATGTCTATATTAAATAAAGTAGTGACAAAGTCATAACAAACAGAAAGATTATGTGGTGTAGTAACTATTGTGTCAGGATGTGTGAAACTGAGGTTTGATTCCAAAATCAATGGGTTGTGGCTAGTAGTGTAACATGGTGAGAATTTCTATAATTTGGTGATTAGAACGTTTTTTGGAGAAAATAGGCGTTCTGACGGAGTAGTCTAAAAAGCAAACTTCACGCTGTTGGCAGATTGGGCTGGCTGAAGCTATTCAGTGGCTGAAAAAACAACTCTTCTTCACCCTTATAACAGTGACTTGATCATGCAACCTATCACATCTAGCTGTAGAATGTCAGCGAAGGCAAGGGAAGCTAATTCAGAGTGTGAGCAAGCTAATTCAGAGTGTGAGCGATGAATGGGCATTGTCCTTATTCCAAACTAGCTTTCCTTGCCCTGAACAAAGTTACCACTTAGCCAGATTTCATTTGCTGCATGATGTTCCAGCTCTTACTAGGAAGACAAAGCAGTACTGAAGCTACAGCCACCCATGGCTGTACAATGCAGTGCTACTGTTATTTCCTGGATACTAAAAAAGGAGCATGGGTTACCTGACTATAAAGTATAGCACACATTTCACCAATGAAATGTGACACATTTAGGGAGTGAAGAAAATGTTCATGGATACATGAGCATATGCAAGTATCCACACATGCACACATTTTGGCTCTTCATGCAATTCAGTAGGTTTGAGCAAATGAGTATCTAAACTTTGGAAGTATAAAAATAAGATAATTCCATATAGGGTGCCTTGAACTTACTGGTGCAAGAGTGGGATACAAATTGGGTTCAAAAATAATAATGCTTATAAGACAGGAACTCAAGTTCTTAAGCAGTGCCTCAGCTTCAGAGATTCTCTAAAGTGAACAGAGTTTGGAATGGGCTAAGATAGAGCTATACATGTAGTAGAGCTGAGAAAATGCAAAAGAACACAGTGGATTGGTTCCAGATAGAGACACGTTCAACTTGGGTGCTGAAAGCAAACTTCCTTCTCCTGTTCTCCGAATGACAGCCCCTGTCTGCCCCCCATGCTGCAGAGAAGGTTATGGGCTACAGTGGAAGTGGAAAGGGGATTCTGGGAAATTGGTTAGAGGCACCGTGGTGAGGACTACTATGCTCATAGAATTGTGCATTGCCTGTCTTTAACATGACAGGATGCATTCTTTAAACAAATAAAATAAATTATGTTGGATCCCTCTATTTTCACCACATCACAGCCCACCACATCCCAAAGCCCTCTAGCATGGGGAAGGGGGGTGGAAAACTCAATTTCCACCAGACCAGTTGCACATACCCAAGTTTGGATCAAACTTAGTTTTAACAGAAAGGAAAAAGATAGTGATGAAAAACATGAAAACCAAATAACACTAACAAACATTTTAAGGAAAAGGCAAACTTCAAAGTAGTTATATTAACAAAATTGTGCAATTTATCATCAGGAACACAGATGTTATTACTGGAGAGTAGCCAGTGTTTTACATAGGCTCTGAAAAGTATTAGAGGTTATTCAGCAAGTTAGACTAGTGAAACCCAGCCATAAAAATAACTATGAGAAATACTTATAATTATAATGAAGCAATGATGCAAACCAATTGACAGAATTGCTAATCAGGTAAACTAATACTGTGTAACCAGAAATGGTTTTATGAAGTTTCCCTTAAAGGGTGGGGGGAAATAGTTAAATCTACAATCTACCTAGACTTACTTGGGAGTAAACCCCATTGAACATAGTGGGCTCTTGAGTAAAGATACTTAGGATTGTATTGTACTTAATTAACTAATTTAATCAATGGCATTCCTATCACACCTTTCTTTCAAAGGTCCAGGAGAGCTAACAAGAAAAAGCAGTGTCACATATACCCACAGAGGACTAAAAGCAAGAGTTGAAATCAGAGACGCAACCCACCTCATAAACAATAAAGAACATGTTAAACAATAGCCAGACAAAAACAGTATCGAAATAGGCCTGCAATATCGAAATAGGCAAATACAGTTTTACATGCATTTGCCTAATAGTAGCTTTCATTGAACCAGTAAGACTGTCATCCAAATAAGTATACATGGGTTTCTGTTGTTCAAATCATTCAAAATTACACAGTAGTGTAAAGCTTGACACCATAAAAGGAGAGTTTTGCCAATTGGTGTAAGGCTGTTCAAAAGAGGGCAAAGTGGGCATAAATGAGATGTACATACATATTATAGAAATAATATATGATCAGTGTGGAAAATACTTGTTTGTGCTCAGGCTGAAAGATTTGCAGTGTCCAGGTAGCATTATGTTTAACACCTGAAGAAGCATTTTGTGCACTGGCACCTGAAGTCTTTTGGCTAATTAAATAAGCCTCATGGACAGAATACAAGGAGCTCTTTAGGGTCATGCAAGGGAATTTTGCACTAGCCTCAGAATGGCTAACTTTGTCACTTTATAGAATCATAGAGTTGGAAGAGGCCAAGAAGGCCATTGGATCCATTGGGCTGTTGCAGGACAGCAATTTACACCATCCCACTCAGATAGCTGTCCAGTTTCTTTTTTAATGTCTGTAGTGTGCGAGAGCCCATGACCTCTCTAGGCAACTGGTTCCACTGTCGTATTGCTCTGACAGTGAGGAAACCTTTCCTAATATCTAGTCTGAATCTGGGTTGTTGCAACTTCAACTGATTATTCCGTATCCTACACTTTGCTATCAGTGAGAAGAGATTTTGAGCTTCCTCTTTGTGACAGCCTTTCAGGTACTTATAACATGATATCATGTTCCCCCTCAGTCTTCTCTTCTCAAGGCTGAAAATCTCTCAGTCTTTCTTCACAGGGCAATGTTTCAAAAACCTGCATCATTTTTGCTGCCCACCTCTGGATCCTTTCTAGTTTTTCTGCATCTTTCCCAAATCTTGGTGCCCAGAACTGGACACAGAATTCTAGATGAGGTCTGATTAGAGTATAGGAGTTAATATTATCTCTTGTGATTTGGAAGTAATATTTCTATTAATGCATTCCAAAATATCATTTGCCCTTTTTACAGCTGCATCACAGTGTTGGCTCATGTTTAGCCTGTTTAACGCCAAGGTCTTTTTTTTTCTTTCAGTTCTGTTGAGCCACATGTTCCCCATCTCTTATCAATGCATTTTATTTCTTTTTCCTAGGTGGAGGACTTGGCATTTGTCCCTGTTGAATTTCATTTTGTTGCTTTCAGCCCAGCATTCAAGCTTATCAAGATCACTCTTTGGGTGCTTCAGATGAAAAGGTCCCAGTGCTAACAGCCAGAAAGCACTGTGTAGTAATTCCAGTCTTTTTCCTTAATCAATTTAACCTGGTAAGGAAAAAGGCACAAAGAGCACTAGGAAAATATGGGAGAATAGAAGGTGATAAAAAAAATACTAGAGGGTTATGACTAGACAGGGCTGGGCCTCCCATTAGGCAGAGTGAGACAGCTGTCTCTGGTGGCAGATACTGGGAGATGGCAATAAAAAGTTAAGAGGCTTTTGTCTAAGTAGCTTGTTGCCTTCCGGTGGAATAGAGGACATTGCCCCGTAGCCAGTGTTAAAGAACTATCAGCTGCCAGTCCAGTAAAATTTTGTGCATGGAATGGAAAGGGGCTCAATCTTGTTCTTTATTTCAGGCAGAAAATGGTCTTGAGATAGATGGAAGAGCTATCAGGTAGATCTACAGTTGGCCACAGAATTAGACTCAAGGGGTGCTCATCAATGGCACCTCCTCAAACTGAGGAGAGGTAACAAAGTGGGGTGTCGCCAGGTTCAGTTCTGGGTCCAGTACTCTTCAACATTTTCATCAATGACTTGAATGAGGAAGTGCAGAGAACAATTATCAAATATGCAAATGACATAAAATTGGGTGGAATATCTAATACTCTAGACCAAAACAAAATTTTAAATGAACTTGATAGGTTGGAGTGCTAAGTTGAAGACAACAGAATGAAATTCAGAAGGCACAAATGTCAAGGTCTGCACCTAGAAAAAATAAACCAAATGTATCACTACAAGATGGGGAATGCTACTGGACAGCCATCTGAGAAGGATAGTTTAACTTGCATTGAGCAGGGTTGGACCCAATGGCATTCTTCATTCTTGGCCTCTTCCAGCTCTACTATTATATGACTTTACTCTGTGCATGAGTCCATTGTGTGAAACAAAGGAAACTAGATCCGAGTGATAACAGAATCAGTTGTATCTTGAATGCCTCTAATGTGGGAGAGCCCAAAACCTCCCTAGGTAATTGGTTCCATTGCTGTAGTGCTCTCATAACCAGGAAGGTCCTCCTGATGTTCAGCTGGAAACTGACTTCCTGTAACTTGAACTCATTATTCTGCATTCTGCACTTTGGGATGGCCTTCCTTATTCTGACAACCATTCAACCTTGTAGAGTGCTATCATATCGCATCTCAGTCTTCTCTTCTCAAGCTAAATATGCCCAGTTCTTTCAATCGCTCCTCATAAGACTTTGTTTCCAGTCACTGGATCAAACTTGTTGCCCTCCTCTGAATCCTTTCCAGCTGTCTGCAGGCTTTTGCACAAGTGGATGCATGCATATAGCCCTAGAACCTATCTTTTAAACCTATCTATTAAACCACTGTGCAAACTCTTTTGCATATATTTGTGGAACAATGCTAGCACTATTTTCTTTTCACTCATGGTACTATGAATCTAGCTCAATATTTTTCATCTACTTATGTCCCCACTCCTCTCTCAGCTTCAAAAACATGAGAAATGCAAATGTGAATTTCTATAGTTATAAAATCGTAGAGGAAGTTATTTCATTGCGTTTTAATGTATGTTTAGGCAATTTCAGATATACTCCCAAGGTTACAATAAGTTAGTCATTATATATATTGCATGCTATTAATTTTTAGAAGCAGCTGTTGCTGTTTTAGATTGGAGAAAGTATCCTACCCCTTTCCTTTACTGATATTTAAGTTATTCTAATAGTTTAATTGACATGTATTCACATTTTGGTACTTTGCAACAAAACATTTGCCTCATGGGCATCCAAAATTATTGCTAATGATCAGCCAAGCCAATAGAGGCTTGCAGGTATAGTAAATGATCCCTTTTCCTTTAGCCATAAAGTTGTGAAGTAGCTGAGAGATTGTGAGTGGTGCCATTCTTCCAGGAAGTTTCATGGCTGAGCAGGGCATCAAACAAGAGTCTCCCAATGTAAGTTGAACTCTCTAACCATGACATCGGCTTTCTACTCGTATGTGAGGGCCAACAGTTCTGAATGACAACTGGTCCTTTCTACCACAAAGAACTGAAGCAGCTGAGCATGATTGACCATTTCAGTTTATTTGAATTGATATGAAGAAAAGATCAGGGAGCCTTTGGGCTGATAGGCAGGGTAGAAATAAATTTCCAGAGATGTTAAATGATTTCCAGAGATTATTTATGAGAACCATAAGTTATTGCACAGAGGTTTCCAGTCCTGATTCAATATTCATCCAAAACCAGGCCATTTCACTTTTCCCAATGCCAGCTTTCAAACAGATATTCTTAAGGATTTCAGTCAAATCTCCCTTTAAAGTGAGAACCTTCTGCACTAGTGCTCAAATTGGAACTCTGCTGTTCTTCAGTGTTCCTGTGATATAGCTCTTGGCTTTAGATGTACAAAAAGTGATTTTAGAGTCAATTATTTTAGGGCATTTTGGAGTAAAATGAATACAAGTGTGAATCTGTGTGTGCTTGTTTTTTGAAAATTATACATGGATGGGAAATGGAACAAATTCATGAACTGATACCTGTGACATTGATATGGATAGGAAATAGATTCCTCTGTTCCTCTCATGGTTCCTCAATCATATTTTAAATTATATTGTTATTATACAGCAAGCATCTAATCAGCTTAAGTATATTTATATTTAACTGTTAGGCCTATAATTTGTGATCAAGTGTTATGTATGGGAAATTAAGTTTTGCTAATCGAGATGATGCATTTCCTAGGAAATGAGCTTTATTCATATTATCTGGGCCCTGTTTTCTTTCTGTAGCTATAGATTACTTTAAGGCAGGATGAAGTCTTTAATTTGTAACACATGATTAAGTTTTCATAAATTGCTGCATTGGATCTGTATCATTGCTGGCTCTGTGTGCATGTGTGTGTGTGTGTGTGTTGTGTTTAACAAAGATGGCTTAACGTAAGACAGATTTTTGTTAATGGAATCCATTCCACCCAGAAGGTGTTTTTTTACAACAAACAGGAAACATTGCTAAATATAACACAACATTTAAGCAATGGAAAGATACATTGATGATGTCACACATTACAAATATTATTTGTACTTGCTAGTTTATTTAATGGGAAATTGGACGAATGACATCATAATGATGGCTGACTTTTATTAGTGTTTCACTTTTCTCCCTCTCTGAAACTCTAGACATAGAAAGGGAAGCAGTCTTAAACATCCTGAGCATGTTATCCATGTTTAAAATTTGTTGTGAAAATTATTTATGCAAACCCACCCCCCAGAGTGATACCACTAACTCATTTATTCTTGTCATTGGCTTTGATGTAACATAATCTCAACATAAAATTACATTAGTTGTTATGAAAAATGGGAAATGACCTAAAGGATTAAAAGGATGAAATGTTGGACACAAGTTAACAGCACCATGCAATTAAGAAAAATATATTGAAATGCAGCTTGGGAGGCTGCACATTGGAACTATGGCACAGGGGAAAGGTTAACCTGTAATCCTTTTCCCTGGGCCATTTTTTTTGGGGGGTGGGGGCGGGGGAAAATGAGAATACCTCATGGTTGCTTTACCATTGATGAGTAAAGCAGCTCTGATACTCAATTAATTAAATATCCCTGGGGGGGGTATTTAATTATAATGTTTATCAACTGCCCTTCAATCTGTCTTGATTCCATTGTAGTATATGATCAGTTTAACACATTGCAAATTAAATAATAAGACAGAATAGACAAAATAGATGTCAGGCAAGCATTCCATAACCTGGGCACCACTACTGATAAGAACAAAGACTTTTTTGTAACTGAGTAGCGTATCTCTAATAAAGGAGGTGTCCAGAGAAGGGCCTTAGTAGGTTGATTGAGGAAGATGAACTTGGTTCAGTCTCCCCTTGCTGTTGCCCTAACCCAGTTTCCATAGTAGGGGGAAGCTTCAGATTAGATCATAATGGTGGCACAGCATTACCACCAATGACAGTGCATGTGGGAAGGCTAGAACAATGCCAATAGTGCTAGCATTGCACTGTTGTTAAATGCCACCCATCAGGTGTCTGCTTTCATGCCTTCCAGGGCCAACTTCCCACCCACCCACACCTAGCACTGGCAGGTCAGAAGTTAGTCACTGATTATCAGGGCTGGGAAGGAATTTTTAGCAGTTGCCTTCCCCATTGCAAGATTAAGCCATGAAAATAAGTTGAGAGAGAGAGAGAGAGAGAGAGAGAGAGAGAGAGAGAGAGAGAGAGAGATGATCTATCAGTTGATCTATATATACTACCATTCTGGTAGAATTCTATTGTTTAAGTCACAACAGTAGGAGGTGTGATAAAACTTGGGCTGGATCAATTTGGATTACTTTTTGTACAGAGCTAAAAAAAAGCAGAGAGCACTATGCTGAAAATACCATAAGTATCGCTCCACTAAGCACACTCTCTCCCTTTTTCTGCGTGCATGAAGCAATATGTGGAAGGAAGCTTGTGTGCATGTAGCTATATGTCACTGCAGTAAGCTATAATTCTTGTCTCTGACATATCCTGCCACTGAGTTCTACTTTTATGTTACTCAGTCTGTTCATACATCTGGGATCAAGACCACAGTTCCCATTGCCTTGCAAGGAGGGAATAACCTCATTCTAAGAAACAGTAAAGAAGCTTTGGACAAGGGGAAACTCTAAGAACATTATGTCACAGCAGCGGTGCATAAATTATGTAATCATAAGTACGTTTGTAATCTTCTTGAGGGATGGGCTCACTCGGTAGCTAGCACTGGCTAGCTCCCTTAGCACATTAGTTAATCCATGCCAGCTTCTCCATGATACATTGAGGCAAAGAACTGAGCTATGATATCAGCTGAACCACTCTATGGTTATTAAATATATTCTGACCCCTAAGCTTCCTAGATAGAAGTTGTTCTCCAAGAAATGTAAGTTGAATATTTGCATTGACCACTATGTAAATATATCAGTGTTTTCCTCACTCTATTTTATACCCTAATAGAATTTTGGTTGCCTTTCTTTGTGTATTTCTCTAAATTTTCAAGACATTTGTTTATCAATATTCAATCACAATTTTAAGTTATTGGACTCTTTTTCTCAAAGCATTGTATGTGTGAAATATTATTTCAGTTATTAAAAAAACAGGCTAGACCAGTGATGACAAACCTTTTAGAGACTGAGCTCCCACACTGCAACCCAAAACCCACTTATCTATTGCAAAGTGCCAACACTACAATAAAACCTGAAAACTGTGGTTTTGGTTTAGAAAAAAACCCTCACAGCCAGTCCAAGCAAATCTCTCTCTCTCTGTCTCTTTCTCTTTCTCTCTCTCTCTCTCTTCTTGGCAGCGCACTGACCAGCCATGTGAAAGCTCGGATGAGTCGCGGCTAATGAGTCGCAGCTTGTGACATCATCACCTGGCGCCATGACTGCTTTCCGAGCATGCGCATGGCCCCTATGTGTGCTGTTTTCCAGTGCTCGGCTGCTGGGGCGATGCTGGGGCGACTTGGCTCGCGTACCGACAGAGAGGGCTCTGTGTGCCTTCTGTGGCATGCGTGCCATAGGTTCGCCATCACTGGGCTAGACCATGTAAGTATTTTCAAAGAACAGATATATTTGAAGGGCTTGTCTGCATTTTTCTCAAGACAGACTTTCTATCTGTCCTGCATTCTCTTTACAAAATTAGTAATGAATGTTCACCTGTACAAAAATGAATAAATGCAGAGAGAGGACTGTAGTGATGCTCCTGTACACATTCACTCAAACATTTGCATAGTGTTGAACATAGGGTCTCATACATGCATCTGGTGACTCAAAAATTGCAGGGTTCCACCTGCTCTGACAAAACTGTGCCCATGTAAGTTCTGTTCAAAGATGGGAGATGGAGCCAGGGAGTGTGATGCTATCCGCTTTTCTCTTCCACAGAGTTATTTCTGCACAAACAAGCAGACATATAGTCCTATAGTAACCCTCAGTGGGGTTAAGTGTTGCACCATTCAAGCTGCATGATAGGCCTAGTTGCAACCTGGACAAGGGCAGACCGTGGGTTTCCATTTCATCAATAGTGCTTTTACAGATTGCCAAATATGCTAATTCTCCTGGATTTGACCTGAAGTAACCACTCGCATTTATACGGTTATAATTTCTTGTCCTATCATACAGAACTTGTCACATTATTATTACTTCCAGCTTGCTATGTTACATGGAGAGGGTATACAATTGCAAGATCCTAGATCCAACACAGAAATTGCACTATAGTGCTAATAACCATTAGTGTTAATTATTTGTTTTACAGACCCCATATTAAAATAATTAAAAAATGGGACTAGACATACATTATTACTCTGTGGTCCCATTAAGCGCCTTTATCTCCTGCAATGGCACTTCCTAATCCTATGCCCCCTGGTCACTGGTGGGTTGCTTGGAGCTGTAGTCCAGACCACCCCAGCCAATGATTTGAGGATGCTTTGAGTACAACAGATAGGATGTGTGTTTAATTGGGGAATGTAGCCTTACATGTTTTGGCTCACTGATAAGATGAATAGCTGGAATGACCCTACTTTTCTTGTCTAAAAGGCAAAAGACCTCTTGCATGCACTGGTTCTAACAGGGAACTCTAGCAAAGCCACCAAGGGGATGGGGCTGGCAAAAACTTGCCTACCAATAAGGAAGAGGTGGGGCACAGACAATAGCAAAAGGTTAGGGTTAGGGTACATGTGTGGCAGCACGTGTGGGGGAAGGCTGGCCCAGCATGCCCCAAAGCCTGGAAGTGGACCTCCTTATCCTGCCTCAGCTGCTTGCAACTATAATTTTCTTCAGTACTGTATGTGCAAGTTATGTTAACAGTTATGTTGTTGTTATGTGCCATCAACTCATCTCTAACGTATGGCGATCCTATGAATGAAAACCCTCCAAAATGTTCTGTCCATGAACATTCCATCCATCTCATATGTGGTCTTCCCTTTCTATTTTTGCTTTCAACTTACCCTAAAATGCTTGTCTTCTCTAATGATTCTTGTCTTCACATGATGTGTCTGAAGTACGACAACCTCAGCTTTGTCATTTTTGCTTCTAGGAAAGCTCTGGCTTGATCTGATCTAGGACCCACTTTCTGTCAGTCCAGAGTATTTGCAAAGCTCTCCTCTAGCACTGGGTTTCAAACACATCACTTTTCCTCCTGTCAGCTTTCTTCACTGTCCAACTTTCACACCAATACATTGTGATTCAGAATATAGTATTCTGAATGCTAATGGTTATACTCACCCTCAGTTTTACTGGTAGGGTAGAATGTAAAAGAAATATAAAAAAAAATTCCCAGGTTAAAATGTAACATATAAACATGGTGGTACTGTCCCAGTATTAATTAAAATTAGATCATTCATAACTTTGCTAGTCCATTAAAAGATAGGAGTTTGTAACAGCTCTGGATTACCTCATTTACTATGGGCCATAGTATTCCACATTTTATCAAGGGAGGGTCAAAGGAATTTGATTTTTATGTTATTTTAGTAACATATACCTTTTTAAATTGTTGATATGAACAATGTGTAAGTAGAAACTCTATAAATCTCTTTAAAATGTGCCATTTAAAAAAAAGTATGACCTTTAAGTCACAACAATCTATTGCATAACTCGGCAGGGAAGTCACATGGTTGAAACCTCATATTTCCTTAAATTTATGATTGTTTCTTGGTGGTCTGAAATGCTTTTTTAAAAGTTCCCTTTCATAGTAGTAATCTTACTAAATTATTTAATGTTTGCTCTAATAAAGGTCAGCACAAGTTCTTATTTAGATTTACAATGGGAAATATATAATCCCAGATAGCAATGAAACCTCAAGCAATGAAGTCAGGGATTTCCAGTATTATGTTTCATTCTAATGATGTGAAGATAATGCCTTTAGCTGCATGACCACCATATTAGCTACAGACCATAAAGGAATCTTTATGGAAACAAGGTCAGAAATCATATATTCCTAACTCTAGCCAAGCATTCCATCATTAGCAATATTTTGGTTGGTAGAATCCCCCACCCCAACCATTTCAGTATCCTGTTTCTATTTCATTTTTTGTTACTGGCATTAAAAGATGAGGGTGTGTAACAGTGGGACAAGCAGTCACTGTAATAGGAATTCTTGCCTTTGTATCAGATAAATAAATAGAGGTACCCAATGCTAGGGCTTCATTACAAGTATTTCAGACAGGCTGTAAAAACAACTGTTACTAACACTCTGTAAAGTAAAATGTCCTTATACTTCTGATGTAGGACGTTTTGTGGGCGTTCTCAGCTGATGTAGTGTGGTATAACATCAACGCCCTTATAACATAATTCTCTGTATGCTAAAACAGACAAAATCTGACTGCAGGTGGAGCATGCTGGAAGCTGTAGAACATGTTTTGTCTAAACATGCAAAATATTGTGCTGTTAGAATGCTAGACTAAGGGTGGAAAGGCCCAGGTTGAAATCTGCATGCCACTTGGAAGTTCACTAGGCAGTCACTATCTTTTAGCCTAGACCACCTCATAGGAAGGGAAAATGAAGGGATACGGGATAAATATGTGCATTAAATAAACAAACAGGGGCAAATTTTACAACTATTTTTCTTAGGACAGACTTGCATGTTGACATTGAAGCTTATAAGCTTAAGAAGGAAGTGCTTTACCATCTTTGGAGTACAACAGTTTTGGAAGTATTTTAAACTTGAAAAAAACAAATACCCTGGTGATAATGTATAACTATTTCATTCCTCAACTTCTGATAGGCTGAAGATAGATATATGGCAAGTGTTTACTGCTGTAAGATATTCAAGACCAGTTCTTCAGTCTGACTCTCTGCCATGAAATTTCCTTAAACCATAATTTTAAGAATGCTTACTGAAAAGTAAATCCCACTCTGATGAATAAGGTTTATTCTGTAGGAAGTGTGTTTCAGAGTACAGCTTAATAGCACAACCCTATGCACATTTTATTAAAAATAATTTGCACTATATTCAGGACAACATTAAAACGCCTGAGATCTACACTTTATTATTATACATAAAAGTAATCTTGGCACAGGCTATATCCAATGTAGTTTACTAGAAATGAGGGAGATGGGTCTTATTCAATCCAAAATCCCGAATCATGTTACACATTATGCACGTCAGAAAAATGTGCATAATGTTCATAAATGCTCTGGTTGTTCCCAGTCAGAGAGAAAACTAGTGGAGAAAGGCTTCAGTGAATCCTGTAGCATGCAGCATGGAGCTTCTATCCAGGTCATTGTGTTTCTAGCTGTCAGATTTTTTTTTTAATTTATAGCAAAAGTTACATCTGAAGCAAACTGGGATCCTCTGGACTCCACCAAATCTGTCAGAGTCCATATGTATGCCATTGACAGGGTTATCCTTCCAAGATGCCTATGAAGGCCACTGACCAAACAATAATAACCCATGGTGCATTCTTGATGTTATCTCTATAAACACATCCTTTCCCAACATTTTAAACTAGTAGCATTTTCAAGAAGCTGCTGACAGACACATTATTTGAACAGCGATCCGTTTGATTTAAACTGTACTCTGTTACAAGTAAATGTGCCTGGAACATCACCCCTTGGACCATATGGGAGGTATTACACTGAACCTCATGTTCTTTTTGTGCTGCCATTTTTTCCAGATTGCTGTAGTTTGCTTTGATAACTTAGTATTGGATAATAAATTGACAGCTTTTATTTGGTCCTCTAGTTAGCTGCTAACAGTGAGATACATTTGTACAGCAAACACACTCCTTTCTAAATAATTCTTAATGATTTACCCTGAATAAGAAAAGTTAAAATCTAGTTCATAAGGAAAGTAGCATTAAAGGCAGTATACTCTCAGAAGGCCAGACAGCTTATATATAACCTTTTTATCTCATGTGCAGCATTTCTAATTATCTTGAATAACAGGAAAACCATAGACTTGTATATTTTTAAGCTTCTCAACCTGGGAAGGAAAGGGGAATTATCAGCAAAGGTGTTTCTAACTGGCCATGTATTTTAGGGGCTTCAGGCTAACACTTAATACTCGTAATTTGTCAGAAACTGGAGGGAAAGATCTGAGAGTAAGAACTGCTCAGAAGCATAAATTTTGCACACTATCAAAGATGTCATCACCTAGAATATTGTGAAAGTTGCCTAAATGTTTGCATTTGTGTCCATATATATATATCAATATATATATTGATTCAATACGGAACAAAAGGAAGAAAGGGAATCACATAGCTATTAGCCTGAGTTCAATACCTGAGAAGATACTAGAGAAATAAAGAGCAATCTATTCTGACTCAAACTACCAAGCCTAGTAGAATTTGCCATGATGTGCATAATGTCTTTAGGATTTCAAGCTGAGGTCCTTCACAACCCTTCTAAGATATTTTAGCTGGAGATGCTGGGGACTGAACATGAGACCTTCTACGAGTAAAAACCACTCTGTCTTCTAACAGAGTGGTCACTCCCCTAGGGAGATCTAACTGTGCCTTCCTTCTTCAGATTTGACACCTCTCTCTCTCTCCCTCTTCCTATAGGTTCCTCATCTTTAAAAATCTTATAACAGGCAGGTACATCATTGTACAGTCATTTTCCGTGCTTGGAATAACTGTGCCTATTGAATTTGGCCAATAAATTTTCATTTCAGTTCAGTTTTGATAAGAATTTGCAAAGTTCTTTTTCAGGAGAAAAAGAATGTAAGGTTTTAAAGATCCTAATGTTAGAAAAGTGAAAACAGAAGTTTCACAGAGTTGACTAATTTCCCTATTAATCAACTCCAGTACAGCATCACTGTTTAATTCCTTTGTCTTAAACCAATTGCAGTGTTTTCAAGCACCTGTTAAATGGACTGATCAAGGTGTTATTGTAGATCAAGGTACTGGAGAGGGGTGGTCTGAGCCATAATAATAACCTAAGCCATTTCAATCATTAATCCTGTTTTCAGTCTGTTCATAATCTGTGAATGATCTTCAGTCTCCACTTGTGCACACATAGTTCAGTATTCTTCTGTGCATTGTAGCTGCTGTCCTCTGAGCGACACTTACACTTTTCCATATAAACTGGTTATGGTGAAGCAGAATGTACTTGTTTTAATTAACTAATTCTACAGTTGGTTGTCCACTGATCTATTTTACAAAAGCACTGTCAAACTTGCCATGCCCTCCTGCACACATGCACTCAGTTTTTAACTTTCTTCCTAAATAAAAGCTTTAATACACAATGGATTTCAAAGTCTTGCAGCCTATGTTTACTTACATGACAGTTTATTGTTTTTAACAGTTAGGGCATATCTATGCAGTGTGTTGATATTTTTTAAGGAAACTTAAAGTTTATTTTTTAAAAACTGTGATGGAATCTGTGGTGAGTTGTTGAAATATATTGGTTAATTTTTATTTTAATTGAATGATGGCAAAGTTTGCACAACATGGTGGAAACTTCTGTCAGAAACCTGTTTGAAGAACAGCACTGATGAACAGAACATTCGATATAGAGCAGTATAAGTATGGTTATGAGTATGGTTAATCGTCAGACAATATAAAGACCTTGTTGATCAAGTACTTGAGGATCCAAAGGCTCTGTCCAAAGCACACTTACTTTACAGTAGTCTTGCCCATTGTCTCTGATGGATAAGACAAAAATGGAATAAAGATGCTTGTTGAGAATGTGTTGGATCCAGAATCTGCCTTCCTTTAGAAGTTTCCACTCATGAAATGTCTCCATGACCCAGTTTTGTAGAATCCCTTCTTCCACCCACCCACGGTTAATCACGTCAACTGTCTCCTGACTCTCTGTGCATTCTTTTTGCAAGGCTGTCATGGAAAGCAGGGGCATGGAAGTCCACTTCTGCCAGTACAGTTGAAATAGTTTAAATTTGGATTCAATCCTGAGTGGATCCATGCAGAATTTAGCACGTGGTCAAAATGATTGTATGATTGCTTCACAATGGCCAGGATCAAAGTTCTGCATATGGTGTTCCAAAGTCTTATCAACAATTTCCTCTCCACCCTGGAACTTTCTGGCACCAGGCCCATGTGCCTGGAAAGCCCTTCCCTTTGCAGCAGCATCTCACAAGGCATGATAGTTGCTTCCATCTGTGCAGAAGCTCTTTGTACATGCACAAAGGCATCTCTGCATCTCAGGCTCCTAAGGTGCCAAACTTGCAATTCGGTTCACGTTTATCAGGCCACAGTAAAGTAGCCAACAAGATACGACCTCTTCACATTCAAAGCCTACAGCAGCTTCAATATTTCATCTACCCATAGTGACTTCCACCTTCACTAATTCTAGAAAAACTGATTTTGTAACTAAGTGTCAGCAGCCAATTTTCCTAAAGTTCATTGAAGATGCAGAGTTTCTGTGGACTCATCAGGAGCATAGCAAACACAAGTTGAATTTTGGGTTGCGAACATAGTGATGCAACTGCATAGATCAGCTCAGTTCATTTTCTCAACAGAGCAGCTTGAATTGCAGATTGCATTCTTTACAGGGTTAGTTTCACTAGAGGAAAGCTAAGCTACACATACTAAATAGGCAGCAGACAAATTTTTCATTCATTTAAACAGCAATGTTGTAAAAAGCTAAAATCAAAGGATTTTTAAATTATCAGTGCTCAATACATTACCCCATGTCTCTAAAATGTCATGAAATTTAGTGCAAATTAGATCCCCGGACTATTGCAGCTCTAGTTTTTAATGTGCTTTCCCTTGAAATTAGCAGAGCTATAATGTACACAGGTCATGTGTAAACATCATCTACAAAAATGGGATTGAACTGATGAAATGACATTGAACTCAGCTATTAAGTTCAAGATAATCACAGTCCTGACAATTTGTGTTCTTCTGTTCTTTCTTTAATGAAACTGAAATTGGCATCATAAGACTTTGGAAATAGCTGTGTGATGGGTTCTGTTTATAAACTGAGAAAGAGGATGGATGGATCTCTTCTGAAATGTTGCTAACTGGCGGACAACTTACGAGGCCATTGGAAGTGCAGTGTAATGAAATGTGGCAGTGATCCAAAGGGGCGTACATGGAATGTCGTGGCAGTCTGAAAGCAGCTACCTGTGCTGCTAGAGAAGCTGCATCCAACATTTAGGGAAATTTTGGGAATGATCTAGAAAACCAACTGGGATGGGAACTGAGATGCTGGTGGATCTTGCAGATCCACAGCCTCTTATGGTATCCCCACCAGCACCCCCCTTCCCTCCTTCTCTGTCCTTTTCCAAGGTTTTGACAGCAGGCTTCCAGAATTTATTGCAGCAACCAAGAGGGGAGGGGGAAGGGAAAATCTGCAGTTCTGTCTGTAGCCTTGGAAGGCGAACTCTTCATTTTCCTATGGCCCCTCAAACACTGTTAAGTTTGCTCCCAAAGTCTAGATCAAGCCCATAATCTTTTATTTCTATTAAATGTTGAATTTCTGTAGTTGGAAATCCTGGTAGTCTTCTTGTTAAATCTAACTGAAGATTCTGTACAACAAAAGCCACATTTGTGCTAGTTGGAGGGTGCTCTTTTTCTTTTTGTACACAGGGCTCTGAAATAACCCCCTTTCTTTTTCTTTCTTTTTTCTTTCTTTTTTTGCACAAGGGAGGGCATTCTTTTCTACATTCTGTTGCTGGCATTTGTATTGTCACAGTACATGAAATTGATGCTAAACATATAACTGTACTAATCTGTGTGGCATACATCAATAATGAAAGAAAGATGTTTGGGCATTTTCTATTTTTGCTTTTTGAAATAGTAAAAGCCTTTGCACTACAGGCTGCCGTTCAAAATGATGCCGTTATGCAGCGAGATTGCAGGCTGCTTATTACCTAGAGTACGCTAGCAATGAGGAACAGACCACCATCGTTGTGACAAGTGATGTAGCTGCCTCCAGGGTAAAACAAAGGTTTACATATTACACAAGCAATTTAACTGTTTTCTAAACATATTGCCAAGACAGTGGGAGTTGGCACTGTGTTTTAGGGCTTGGATACTTGGATTTGAAGCGACTGCTGATTATAGATATTTTTTATTTGCCTTCTGCATACAACAAGCAACTGAGTAATCCAGCAAAGAATTCTTTGCAGCACTTAAACTTGTCTTCATAGCTTCCCAAAGATTACACTCAGGAATCAGTCCATAAAAGAGGAGTAAGGGAGCTTGTGTACCAATAGCTCCATGAAACAATTGCCTGTTCCAGCTCTCAAGGAACAACCCCTCCTCCCCATCCAGATGAAATGTTTTATAATCCTTTTTGTGCTGTAGTCAGAAAAGGAAGAAAGGGAGGAAGAATGGAGCTAGGCAAAGATTACTCTCAAGAAAGAAAGAAACTTTTTTGGGGAGGGGGGTCCTTCTTAAACACAATAAAGAACATAATTAACTTCACAATTCTTTGTGTTTTTCATTTGACTGCAGGGTGGAGATGAAAGAGGTCTCTTAAGCCTTGCATTCCACCCCAATTACAAAAAAAATGGAAAGCTGTATGTGTCCTACACCACCAACCAAGAACGATGGGCAATTGGGCCTCATGACCATATTCTGAGGGTTGTAGAGTACACTGTGTCCAGGTATGAAGCTTATCATATGCCATTTCTGCAGGAAGTTCTAGTGTACAATGTGCTTTAAAATATTTGTCTCATTGTTTAATATCTTTCAAAGTCCCCAACCCTTGTTTTCCAGCTCTTTCCTGCCTTGGATTTAAACAGGGTCCCTCTGATTTACAGGGGGCACATCTGGATATGGTCAGAAAGCATCAGTGGTCAGATAAATTAAAGTCAAGAAATGCTAAGATCAGCAGCAAGAACACTACCTTTCTCCCTTCTGTAATTATCTTTATTCTTGTGTATACCTCATATTGTGCATGGGTGTGGGTGTGTGAATGAAGAGCACACAGTTTGTGTTCACAATACAGTCTCTGGTTCTTTGGAAAGCTCTGAAACACCACTATTTTTGGAATGTAAAGGTTGTATATTTCCTGAGGAATCCACAATAAAGTCTAACTAACTTGGGCCTATGCAGAGTGAGGTTGACTATAGTTTTACTCTAACTGATCAGTGAAATGTTGGCAAAAGTATCAGTCTTTATAAGGGATGAGAATCCCACCTGGTTTGCCCTGTCCATACCAATCAGCTCTGGGGGTAGGAGGGTAAGATGGATCGCTGACCGTACACTAAGTTTACAATTATAGCCATGTGACTAGTCACAGGTATCCTTTGGGATGCTTTATCCAGTTATGGTATGCTCCTTAATGAGATTGCTTTAGAGAATGGTTCTGTTGTACGTCTCCCTAATCATTCCTTAGTACCTGCTGTCAATTTATGCCCTCTCTACCTATTACTGTGTAAAGTATTACCATTTATTTAGCTTCTGATATAACTCCACCTTTCACCAAGGAACTTGGAACTGTATAAGCAGTTCCTTCCCTCCTTCCCCTCCTCATTTTAGTTTCATAACATCCCTGTGATGTAGATTAGCATCAACAACCAGATATACATTTAGGAAACAAGCTACAGAGAAGGCAAAAAAGAGAAGGCAAAAAAAAACCAAAAAGTCACACAGTGGTAGCAAATTGCAGCATACTGTGGGATCAAATGAGGGTGGGAATAAATGTTACTTTAGTTCTGTGACTAGCAGCTATGCCAGTTGTTCATTTTTACTCTAGAGTAGATGCCAGGGGTGGGAGAAGGGGAATCCAGCTCTTAAAAGTTCCCCTACTCCACATGCTCCTACACTAGAGTACAAATAATGAAGAAAAATCTACCACATGCAGATTTAAAGTAATGTCTATTTTGGCCCTGAGTGGCAGCTGGCATGGCCTGCAATAAGAAGTTTCAAGAAAACCTTGGATGACATTTGATTTGTGGCCACAGACTTTCACTGACTTCTTGTGTCTGCTGCTCTGAGGCAATACGAGGATGATTCTGGGACAGAGGTGAAATATTTTATGCAGAGTTTGTGGGTGTGGGGGTAATTCTGCATTCGTTCATTGTCTTGCAGGAAAAACCCACACCAGGTTGACGCGAGAACAGCAAGAGGTTTCTTAGAAGTTGCAGAGCTGCACAGGAAGCACCTTGGGGGGCAGCTGCTATTTGGCCCTGACGGATTTTTATACATATTCCTTGGTGATGGGATGATCACTATAGATGATATGGAAGAGATGGATGGTTTAAGGTACAATAATTCTCAGCAGAAATGGTCTTTCTTTTTATTTATTTTTTCTTCCCCTACCCATGAATGCATGGGCAAATATGACTTACTACACCAGTCCATGTATATATGAGCTCTTTGTTGAATTAAACGGGAAATCAGGACCCTGTCCACCATCAGAGACTTAGAATCCCCAACAAATGCCTTTTATCAAACAGTTGCTATGCCACTCACTATCCGTTACTGCTTACCACAAGATATGTCCCTTTAATCCAGATGTCTGTCTTCTAAACAGAATGGATTTGGGCTGTGATAATTGTAGGTGCATGTTGGTGTGTCATTCCTATCTGTACTGCTTGAAGTTCAGTGGGACGTACCCCAGGTCAGTAGGTATAGGACTGCAGATGTGGCCATAATGCCCTATTCAGCACCATCTATCCATTCATCTATACAGGCATGCACACGAAGAAGAAAGTGCTGCATTAATCAACAGGGATTTGCCCTTTGCAGAGTGATTTTCTACATTAATTGAAATATAATTGAATATAAATTAACTGGTTAAAAACCCTTACTTAGAAATCATTTGTATTATCCCCCAACTTTCTCAGTGATTTTACAGGTTCTGTGCTGCGCCTGGATGTAGATACTGATTTCTGCCATGTGCCTTATAACATACCCCGAAGCAACCCACACTTTAACAGCACCAATCAACCTCCTGAAATTTTTGCCCATGGACTCCACAATCCAGGCAGGTATGTAGCTAATACTGTTTTTCAGCAGCAGCAGAAACTTACAAGGAAAGCAAAATACTTTTTAAAAATAGAGAAGCCCATGGACTGGCATATGAGGAAAGGGCCTGGCAGAAGGAGGGGGAAGGAACTATAACCCAACTTGGTTCTTCATGGATAGTTTATTGATATGGATTTGGAAGAGATTTTATAGCTGTGGGAAGAGGCTTATACCTTCATTCCAAAATGCTGTATCATACACATTAGGTCTCAGTCTATTCCAAACTACACGATTGGAGCAGTAGAGAGATAAGAGAGGCCAGGGTCAGATCCAAACCAAAAAAAGTGAGCAAAACAGTAGCCTTTAATAACCATCAAGGTGTGGAGCTGGATGACTGTTTGTGCCACATACACAAAGGAAATGCAAATGCTCTAGTCCACGAGTTCTTAAAGTGAACATTTATTTAAATTAAAGAGTTCGTTTGTAAGGTCAAAAAGAATATTGGAATAGCCTTTGCATTTTTCCTGTTATGAACTGGAAATGCTTAAGATTTTGGGTAGTATTCTGTTGTGCTTATGCCCTCATGGGACCTACTGATTGCACAATTGTGTTTTACCACTGCTAAAAATCACCCTCAAAGAGTTGAAACATTTCCAGAATGGGAAAGGTCAGTGGAGCTCCCAAAAGAAGCTCCCCAAAGGATCAGGAAAGCATTGTCATTCATTTCTGAGTGTCAAAGCCACATTGCACAAACAGTGGCGCCAACAGAGGCATCAAGGTCCCACTGGATACTGACCTTAGATCTTAGTGTAATTAAGGGGCTAGCTCAGTTTTAAGAGAGAAGTCATTTCAGGAAGGAAGGAAGGATCTGGCAAATAAGATGGTTCAGCAGTCTTGGTTCAATATCCTAGGACTGTGAATATAGAAAATAGTTTGCTTCTGTTCACAACAACTTGTCCATTAACAGCCTATTCATTCATTGCTTTGCTTTGTGTTGCATTGCATTTCTATACCAGTCCACAACCAAAGCTCTCCAGAAGGTTTAATCAGTCCATAAAAACAGATGATAACAGTACAATAAAATAGTATAAAATCAAAAAAAGTATTAAGTTTAAAACAGCTAAAAACATATAACAAAACCAGACAATGACATTGTCTGTTACCAGTAAGAAAGAGATCGAGAGAGAGAGATCGAGAGAGAGAGAGAGAGAGAGAGACTCTGCAAAACACCTGATGATCCCTCACAAGTCTCTGGGTGGCTAAGTCATTAAAAGTCTCAGAAAAGAGGGCTGTCTTAACCTGGCATTGAAGAGATGGCAGATTCAGGGCCAGCCAGGCTGCAGAGGGCCATTATTCCATAGATGGTGGGGGGCACACTACCAAGAAAGTGCTCCCCCTTGTTGCCACCTTCCACACCTCTGTTGGAGTTGGGACTCAGGAGGGCCCCAGAAGTTGAGCATAGGGTCCAGGCAGATTGCAGCTAAGAGAAGCACTCCGATACGTATTGTGGTCCTAAGCTATGTAAGGCTTTATAGGTTTAAACCAACACCTGGAATTGGGACCGGAAACATACAGACAGCCAATGCAAGTGGGCAAGAACTGGTCTTATACATTTGGACTTATGGGTATAGGTTATAAATTGATACATTTTAGCCCATACAAGAATGAGCATTGTCATGCATTTGGATATCATTGCTTTGGAGTGAAAAACATTGGCCTAGTTCTCCCAATCAGTGCGGCCCACCCTGACTTATGTAAGTCCTGCTGTGGCATGTGCCAGGCAGCCTTTGAACCATGGCTGTGGCTTGTCATGTTGTTCAAACCCAGGTAAGGGTGGGCTCCTAGTGTGCTTGATCAGCCATCCAGAACACATGGGCTCTTGAAGGACTGGCTGCCTGATCATGCAAACAAGCTTTGCTCTGATCCATGGAAAGGATTTGTCACTCATCTCATCTCTTTTTTAACATCCTGCTGTTGCACAGGTGTGCTGTGGATCGCCACCCAACAGATGTAAATATTAATTTAACAATTCTCTGCTCAGACTCCAATGGGAAAAACAGGTCCTCAGCAAGAATCCTTCAGATAATTAAGGGAAAAGACTATGGTAAGTTCTATAGCAAGAATGGTGTATCGGGTAGATACCTTCAAAGAAAGTGTAGAATATTGGGAATGGCATTACAGGCAAATGGTGTGTCACATGTGGAAGAGAACAGAAAGCAGATTTTTAAAAAATTGTGTATATTTTAAGAGGCTTTTGCCTGATTTAAGACAACTTACAGCGTAACCCAATGATCACTAAAGAAACTAGATGGACATAGAATTTTTTGGAGACCTGGAAGGAAAATCCAATCTTGTAGCTGAGTGCCTGTGCTCCATCGACTTCGATAAGTTGATTCCTTTGCCATGTTTCTCCCCATCTATAGAATTGTTCTGCTAAGTAAGCCAAGCAACTAATTAACAAACCATTACAGCCTGTATTGTGCCTCAACTCCTTCATTATATTGGCAGTACAATTCTTCTGCATCAAGTTTAGCTTTTGATAATTCAGAAGAGACGAATGACAGCAACTTGCAACTCACCCCCTCATGCTGAAGTTGTTTAGCCAATCAGAAATATTGCTCAAAGCAACTTCACCTGCCTGGCAAGGCCAAGTATTGCTTTAGTTGCCATACATTCATGATCAGGTGCATATACATCCACTTGGGCACATAGGCCCAACTCTGTTCTGGATGCCACACTCTTGTGGACCATAAAAAGTTCCATTCACTTTTGAGGACAGTAGCCTTATACATACAGACAGAAACTTTTAAACAGTTACCCCACTGACCACAATGCAGTACTAAAGTACTGTGGTCAGTTGTTACTTTTTATCTTAACCAGTTTGTATACTGTTGTCTTTCTCATCCTAATGGCTTAACATGCAAAATTCATTTTCCAAGAATAAAATAAAGCCAATTAAGTAGTCTCTAGCTTGCAAGAGTCTAGCAAAAAAAAAAAAAATCTATTCCATCTGTGACATTAATTTAAAATGGTGCATTCTGGAAAACAAGGATGACTCTCGTGGTACGTTAAAGTTGTAACAATTTTCAGTGATGCCCTTAATGTCTCATAAGGAAAAAAAGTTGTCAACATAGTATATAAAGGAATTTAAATCAAATAGCTCTTCCTGTGCCTTCTTGTTCAGCTTCAACAGTAGCAAAAACATCCCTGGCTACTTTGCTAAGACTTGCTTATGTTACTTTTTTGAAAACACAAGTATATTTTTGTAAGCCTCATTTTTTCATAGCACTGAAAAGCAGACTAAATGAGTTTTCTCCCAAAGGTCTATGTGTTCTAAAGCTGCTTTCAGATTCTTACCATACATTATACATCCTTTCTAGGACATATTTGTGTATATTCTTGTTTTCACATCCAATTCTCCTTGTTCTTGAAACATGGGTATAACAATTCTCAAGAGTGCAAGAGTATAAAAAAAAAAACAAGTAGCAGTTAAAATAATTCCATGCAACTGCCATTGTGTTTGGATGTAGGATAAGTGCATGGTTGCTTCTTTTTGATGGTGACAAAAACTAAGAGTTTGTTTTAACGGCAATAAAGAAGATTATATAACGGCTATTCAGAACTCTCATCTCTTTGAGGTTATGTTTGTGGCCCTTTACACAATTACCTGAGCATAAGCCCTCATAGGGTACAGTCCTATGCACCTTTAGCAGAAAAAGGGTCTACAACCCCCAGCATGACCCAGCCAGCTGTGCTACTTGGGATATGCTGGGAGCTGTAGGGCTTTTCCCCATCTAAACATGCATGGGATTGCATTTTTAAAATCTGAGGGATTTACTTCTACAAAAACATGCACAGGATCCTGCTGTGTAAGAGCTAATGCTGGAGAAACATGAAATAAAGAAACTGCAATTTCATTTTAGCCTAAATTCTACCTTGAACATTCCAAGCCTTAGCACTGGTACTATAAAAGTAGAAATAGCCTAATTGTTATTGTCTTCCTGAATAAAATATGCCTTTAGCCAATGAAATTGCATTTAATCTAATCCTATGGTAGTTCCTTTTTAGAAAGTGAGCCTTCACTATTAGAATTCAAGCCATTCAGTAGTGGACCATTGGTTGGTGGATTTGTGTACAGAGGTTGCCAGTCCGAAAGACTTTATGGAAGTTATGTATTTGCAGATCGTAATGGGTAAATTTCTTAACATTCATATTAAAAACTATAAATTATATGCTATTTCCAGTTGCACATGTTCTGTCTTGTATATGTTGACAATTATATCCTTCTGGACCATAATGTTTGGATGGCTCTTGGAAACACAGCCCCTGTCCACATGTAACAACTAACCATAGACTAAGCAACTCATAGACAAATTGCCACTTCATTTTGCATCTGCTTTCATTAACAACTCAGGAACTAGGTTGTTTCTTGTGATGGACAAATATGGAATTCTTGGTTGTTGAGGAACAAACAACTCAGAATTCTAACCCATGGTTAAAACCCTGGGCTGTTTATACCTTGACAGCCCCGAGTTCTAGATTCGGATGTTTCATCAAACAGCCCAATAATAGGATGTCCAATGCTTGTTTATAAAAAATGATTGCAAACTGGAAGCAGTGAGCACACAGGAAGCAGTGCAGCCCCACCAATTCATGGGTTAAACTACACAAGTACTGGAGTTACAAGTGAACTGGTCCTCAATATTACAGTGGCTCCGGCCCTTCCTGGAAGGTCAGCCCCATGAGGTCGTGCTGGGGGAGTTCTGTTCTACCCCACAACCATTTATTTATTACTGTTTTCTATCACCCAATAGCTGAAGGTCTTTGGGCAGTTCACAGCAACTGCTAAACAATTTACATTGGTCTTTGGGTCATCTTAGGGTTCAATTGCATTACCAAAACCTTCACAATCAAGATGAAAACACCAGAGGAATTATCAAGAGGGTTGGGCTATACTGTCATCAGCATAATGATCACAGGCAGCTCCACCTTTTTTTCCTCATCTGCTAGTTGAACAACAGCAGTGGAAACTTTGAATAAGTGTCTGGAGGCAGTTTTAGGGTAGATCACAGGAAACATGTGGATATATAGTTCAGATAACATGGGGGAGCTATGGGCTGGGAAACCTGCTAACCTGAATGGAGGTTGCAAACAATTTTGAAAGGATTTGCATTTCACTTGAAAGACCTGGATTTAATATCATCAGTGGAGGACCAGGTGGCATCAGTGCCTAGAAATACAACACTGCCAGTCAGTGTTGTCAGAGCTGTGGGCCAAGGTCTTACTCCAGATAAGGCCGATTCCTGTGTTCTCTATGTGCTTGTCATGGATCTGCCTTTTAAAATGGTTCAGAAATTTCAACGGGTGCAGAACACAGCTGCTTGAACACTCGTGGAGGCCAGGCATTGAGAGCATAAAATACCTATATTGTACTAGTTCCAATGGGTGCCTATTTGTTTCCAAGGTCAATTTACAGTTCTGGTAGTAACCTTTAAATAGTTCATTTCGAGTATACTTGAAGTGATCAGGGGCAGGTGTACTCACCACATGCAAGGTGAGGATGCCAAGCAAAGGAAGAAGGGTTAGATGAAACAGGCATGGATTTAATAGAAACAAAACGTGCAGAAAATGTGTTTAAAACAAAACCATTCTAAATCTCCATTTAAAAATAAGAATTTGAATAGTGACTTCTGTGTTTCTAAATGCCACTGAAGGTCCCTCTGTAAAAAATTATAATGTATGTTCTTGGATTATTCTCTTATTCTGAAATTGTGAAAATGTTTTATGCATGCTGTGATCCTTTGCATGCTTACTTTGGAGTAAGTCTTACATAACAGGATTTGCTTTCAAATAAACATGTATAGGATTGGGCTGTTAGACCAACTTAAAACCCATATTTATCATAAGCCTGTGAATAACTCTGTGAATCAGAAAGCGATTTTTCATATGACCATTTATAGTAAAAGAACATAGGAAACTCAAAGCCAGTTTTTTCAGTGCACAACCCACAATATAATTTCATTATGTGCTTTGTAGTGCAGACTTCAGCACTGCAATCCTATACATGTTTCCTCAGAAGTAAGTCCCATTCAGTTGTGTAGGGCTTACTTTCAGGTAAATTGGTATAGGATTACAGCCTAAAAGCTCCCAGTTCAGCAAACTTCATTTTAGTTTCTGTTTTTACTCCTTTAAGGTTATAAAAAATGGTGTTAACTGTAATTTATATGCATTTCCAGAAATTTTTTCACACTGCAACAGAGTCCCATGAACAAACAGTGGCAAGAGAAACAACTATGTCTCGCCAACAGTGGCTCATGCAGAGGTTTCTTTTCAGGACATATCTTGGGATTTGGCGAAGATGAATTAGGTAAGGCAGAAACCATTTATTCATATATCACTGGATTGTTAATTGGAATATGGTCAAGATGTGCTTTGTGCTTACTTATTTATTGGCTCAGTTCATTTATTGTGTCATTTTAATAAAAGATCAGGGTGGCTGGCAACAGAAAAATTAATACAAATGCAATAAAATGAAAACAATCAGTAAAACAGCAGGAATAAAACAGCCAAATATTAAAAGTTCACCAGACTTTAAAAACTTGGGAAAATAAAATTGTCATCTAGAACCATAAAAAATATTGTAGACACCAGGAAAGAATTAATAGAGAATTCCTTAAACAGGAAGTATAACCAAGAAGACCATTCCCTCCACCACCGCAAGAAAAGCAGCACTACTACGCAGAAGGCATTATGCAGCTTTTCCATTTTTATTTTTATTTTTGCTCCTAGAGGTTGCTATAACCCTCCATACTCAGAGGATTACAGGTACCCTGTGCACAGCAGGAGGCACTTGGAGGCATAGATCACCACATGCTCTTCCCACCCTAGAAATAGATGACTGTTGAAGTGCAGCACTTAAGGAGCAGGAGGGAAGGAGGCTGAGACCCTGCCAGGATCTGTTGGTGCATCCAGCCACCTCCCCTCCCTGACTCCAGAGCACCCTCTAAAATTCCTCTCTGAGATCTTTTTTATAAACTTGACAAAGCAGCCAGAAGGTTCTTTCTGTGCTGGCTGAGACAGAGGAGAAAGGTAGCTGAGCACCAATCCCCAGCTACAAGGTCACAGCAATTTTCCAAACTCATATCTGGGAATCCAAAGACTCCTATGCCTGTCTGGATGCTTTCTAGTGGCCATAGGATTGTTTTGTTAAATGATTTTCTGCAACAAAGAAAAGTATGGAAGAAGCTGTGGAAAAACACAGGACATCATAACGGAAAGTTATTTATGTGTGGACCCCCATTATGTGAGTAAAACAGGGTAATGGGACAACCATTGACTGGAAGCACTCTGCCAGCCTCATTTGGAATGGCAGGGGCAAACAAGAAAGCCCTTCAAAATAGGAAGCAAGAATAGCCCTGTTAAAATGCTCTGATCCTGAACAGGGCAGACACCTGAGGATTAGGAGGTGCATTCCCACTCTACACATCTCCTTTACTGCATTTGTTGCCCTCAACTCATGGATAGTGACAGTTTGAAGAGAAGCACATGAATTCACTTGAGCTTACATGGAAAACCCCACCTGTTACAGTGGGGACAGGTAGGACTGGAACACACCTCTGTGTTCTCCATATTTTCCCTATTCAGGTTCAGAATGCATGAATAGGGCTAGTTTCCTTCAGGTACCTTTGGCCTAATCTGTGTGGAAACACTAACAATAAGGCAACACTGATGCTTTGAACCATCCTCTACAACAGATCAATAGCTAATGATGCTATATAAGCATGGGCAAAGTATGATCCCAACAACCAGTCCTGGATTGTGAACTACTAGCTGTATTTTGTACTAGCTGTAGTATCCAAGCAGTCTTCAAAAACAACTTCATGTGCAGAATTTGACTATTAAATGGGAAGCTATAATGTGGTCAGGCTATCTCTGCAGCTGTATCTTGGGTATAGCACATTGTAGAAGAACAATTGCTTTGAACATTATTCCCAAGTATCACCCTGCCAACATTTAGTCCCTGTTCACAGTGTTACCTGAACTGTCGTGAAGATACAGACAATCATAGTTTTAATGCCTACCTATTCTGTGCTAGATGTTTTAGAACAAACGTATCCACATACATGGATAAGTGCTGAGTCTAAGGGTTGAACTGTAGACCATGTTAGTATGCAGCTAATCTTTCATTTATTTGTGTAGATGTACAGTCTCCAGTCTGGATCAGGACCACTGTGCAGGTTTGGGAGAAATTTAAATCTGTTGCTTTTTTCCTCATATTTCTCCACAAAACAATGAAACTGCATTGGCTCACAAAGAACATAACAAGGATCAGCCCTATTCTAGTTCTTTGCCAAGAATGGTACTGAGACTCAAGAACAAGACATATAATCAGAAGGAATCTTTTGACTTTGACTGGAGACTTCTGGTTCAAATCTCTGCTTGGCCATAAATCTGCTGGACTCTCTTAGCTGTTGATCTTTGTTAGCTTCTGTTTGCTATTTTTATAATGGGAATACAAAGCAGTTCGGTTGTAAATATGAGACAATTCCTGCAGTATCTGTGCTGCACAAAAAGAACTCCAAAATGAAACACTTTACTAATTAGATAGAAACTGTTAGAATGAGAATCCCAGTGTAAATCCTTAGAATCCCAGAGTAAGTTTATTGTGTTTTCTTAACAGGTGAGGTTTACATCTTAGCAAGCAGTAAAAGCATGACACAGTCTCACAATGGAAAGCTCTATAAAATTGTTGATCCCAAGAGGTAAGAATGTTTTCCAGAATCGCCTTTATTGGGTTTCAATTTCAATCTCAGTTTTGTCAGAAGAGAGAGTAAACTAGGTAGCTAATTTGAAAATATATTTTATTACAATTAGTGGGACTTCTTTCTAAGTAAACACTTTTAGTTAACATGTAACTCTTCTTTCTTTTGACTATCATAGATTCAAATTCTAGTTTGGTATCTGTAATAGCATGAGAATGAAGGACAGGCTCTTTTACATTAATAACTGAATATGAAAAAATATGTGAAGATTTCTGCAGTTTCATTTTATGCCTCAGTGTCTTAGAGTTGAAAAAAGTTAACACTTAGGGCTAGAAAATACATGACTAAATCCATATCTAGCAGCTACTGACGTTTGTATTTTTAAAATCTTTTAGGTGCAAAGGGACCAATGTAAGTGCATTGATGCACTCTACCTCCCATGCTAGCTTCCCAGTCCAGATTTGCTCCCCCCAAAAAAAAACCTTATGTAAAGAAAAAAATGAAAAGGAGATTCTTTGCTAGATTCAGATTTAATTTGGAGGGGAGGTCTTGGTGCAGTGGCTTATGGGGTTAGCTTTCTAATTAGTATCTTACAGTATAATTCTAGGCATGTCAACTCAGAAGTGATCTTCACTAAATTCAATGGATCTTACTCCTGAGTAAGAGCCTGTAAGATTGTGGCCTTAGTTAGCATAAAAATCTAGCAGGATTGCAACTGAACACTGCCAAGGAATGAAACACTGGCAGAAATACTGTCCATCCCCAACAACACCGAGGAGCTCAGAGAATTCCCACCCTTCCCCAAGAATTGCACAGCCAAGGGGAGGAACAGCTCCCAATTTGCCTTTCACTGAACTGGCTGTGGGTGGGATGTGTTCCTGATTGGAATGAACATGGAGGCAGTCCAAACTGCTGCTTTCTTAAAGGTACTATCCAATATGTATCCTGCACTTTGTTGTTTTTGTGGGAATGGGGAGTACAGATTATAATGACAGAGGAAATCTTGGGAACCCATCTGGAAAGAAACCACAGGGATGTTAAGGCAATTATGCCTGAGCAGGATATGTAAACACATGTAAAGGACTGGGTTGTGCACATTGGCTCTAACTCCCACATGAGTTCTGCTTCCTCAGTCCTTTACCTGCCCTGTTGAATGGTGAGGTCTGGATGGGCCTGTTATTTGTGTTTGCCTGAGCAGAAGCAGAACCCACTATGCTACAACCTGATAAAGTGGTAGCATTTTACACCCTGATAAAGCAGGGTACCCCACTGTGTGGAGAGTTCTGTTCATGCTCAAGCGAACACAAGTAGAGCATGGCTTCAGATGCTGCTGCTCCAACTGGCAAAGTCAGAAACAGGGAGGGTGAAGCTAGGGACACTGTGCGTCAGGACCAGTATGCGCAGCATCATGTTTCCATATGTTTACCTGCTTGGGCATAGCACCAGAACAGGACTCTCAGGTTGGCTGAAAGCCATGAAGGCTTTAATGGCCTGCACTGTGCCTTAACTCCAGAAAATCATAGCATTGCAATGACTAAAACCAAAATGATCACATGAGGCAGTCTTCCATTCTAGAATCCTTAATCAAGGCTACTCCTCGATTATTTCAAATGGCTGACATCATATCCCAGCATGACCATGTCCACAGACTTCGGCTTCAGTGCTCAGTACCTTGCCTAGCTGTCATTCATCAAAAAGCTTTATTTATTGGGCAGGGGAGATGATACTATAGCGATTGAGCAGTGGGGTATGCAATGAATAATTGGCAGTATAAGATGTTGAGATATTCAAGGACTAATGTAGGGAGGTTGATAACAGAGGATTCATTCGTGGCAGAAGGGGGGACATACATATTTCAGAATTCTGAACCACCTAACAACAAACATGAATGGCATGTGTTACAGAAGAACTTTAATGCTTTGTCATGGATCTGCTACTGAAATGTAATGTTATTAATTAGGAAGCAGATGTTAGTGCAGTCAATCATGTGTATTATATTTGTTTTATTTATGATTTCTAGGGGAACGTATTTTTGCAAAACAAATAGGCTGAATTCATTTGGATTGTTTAGTCTGTTGGTGTGTGGATTTAGGTGGATTTTACACCTTTAATCCACTATTAGTATCTAATTACAAGGAGGGTTGCTTTGTTTGACCTTGGCTTTCTGCTCCTGTTGCTTCAGCGATTAGGGTGGTCTCCAAATGACATACCTGAAAGGCCAGACCTCCCAATGCAGAGTTCCTGGTTAGCTATTTAATGTGTGGCAGAGGGTAATATATCTGGCTGGAATAAGACAAGGGGGTGGGGAATACATTGTGCTAATGAGATTGTGTACCAAGGAATAAATTTGAAATTAGACAGATAAAAATGGAAAGGTTGTAAGATAGTTATTAAAGAGTACTACAGGATTTCATATGGTTTCTATTTCTGATGTTTTGGCATGTGTGCAAGAATACATTGACAGCACTTTTAACACTTTTAGGACACAATCTTATGCATATTTAGGCAGAAAAATGTCCTACAGCTCCCAGCATTCCCTAATCAGCATGACTGGCTGAGGAATGCTGGGAATTGTAGGACTTTTTATGTCCAAAGATCCATTGAATTGCAGCCTTGATGCAGCTTTCCAGTGATTAGGCTCAATTAAAAACATGTGTCAGAAAAGTAATTGACACTCGTACAACCAGTGCCACATGGCAGTCTATGCAGCATCACTTTAGCACTGTTCCCTCATTCAGTTGCAACGCTTCATACAGGAGGAGACATGCCAATGGATGCGTTCTGCTGAACTGTACAGGATTCCTTCATTACTTTGAATGCACTTCCATTATTTGTGAGTCAGAGGCAGGGTGGTGGATCTACCCTTGTTTGACACAGGCCCACAGTGGGAGCCCATGAAGATTTATGTGGAGCACAGTTCTTTCAGTTGTGTGTTGAACAGGGTTATTGCGCTAGGTTAAAACACTTTCTCGTACCCCTGAAATACATAAAGTATTTCTGTTTAGACATCTGGAATGTATTAGAAATATAATTGAATTTCTAGATTACTTAATTAGAGTATATCCTTACCCTAAAATATGGGGTGGGAACCTCCTTTGGCTGCAACGCCAAATTCAGGTTTGGGGAACCTCTCAGAAAGTGCAAGTCAGTGCCACCCGAGGGTGCTGGGTGGGCCAAAGACAAAAGAGAGTGGCAAGTCCATAGCGTACAGGCCCAAAATACTGTAGCTTAACAGTTTTGTGCAAATAGCTAGGCCTTAGCAGAGGTGTTTCGGCCTGTTAGAAAAACATCTTTCAAACTTTAGCAAAACAAAAAACAACTGTACAAAACCTGGAAAAACACCAAATGTTTAGTTGACAGGGGAAAGGAGAGTAGCCTGCAGAAGACCAGATTAGGACCCCAGAACTGAAATGCTCCATCCATGCCTTAAACTTTCTGGAGCTGTTGTTGGAATCTGTCCAGTAAAATAAGCCCATCCTACAGTCCCTGTTTGTTAAGATTTAAGGACAGGCCCTGTTCAGACGGTTGGCGATCCTCATGTGCGGAGAGGTCAGTGGGCTTCCAGCCTGCCCAAGACCCCCATGCCTTTTATGCTCGTGATAACTCTTCTTTGAGCTTTTAATTTAACGGTCACATTTCACTAGCCTCATGCCCAGACTCTGTGCTATATTAGCCATGCTGCACACGAGTGGCCCAGTGTGCCTAGAGGTCATTGCATAGGGATTACCAGCTGCATGGAGCCTGTTACAGCAGCAAGTGATGCAGATGATTTGAATACTTCTCTGAAATTCCTAAAGTAGGTAAAACATTTTTGGCAGAACCCTGTTCCCTTTTATACCTGCCCACTTTCTTCTTTCACAGCAGTAATCATCCAGGAGTTGTCACCTGGATACAGAACAGCTTCATTTTTAACAGTGAGCTTTCAGGCTAAGAGGCTAATGATGTGTGATAGGCCAAACACATACAAATATATGAGAAGTCCTGCTGTATCAGATCACAGGTCGGCATACTGTTTCCCATACTAGCAAGCAGATATTTCCAGAAATCAGACTGCAGGGCATGAAATAAAAGGCACATGTTATAGAAAGGCGGGGTTGCTTGAACATTAAAAAAAAGCTTCCTAATGGTCATATCAATCCAGATAATAGAACAAATGTGTAGCCAGGTGGAGGGCTTTCAGGTGCTGGAGGCATTCCAGTAGAAACTGGGTGGCTATCTGTCAGGAGCCCTTTAAAACAGAAATCCTGCACAAAGCTGGGGTTTTGGATTTGGCTTAAATTGCTCTTTCCAATTCTATTATTCTATGCTTACTTTTGTAGGCAGGTGTGCTTGACCATTTAGGTATGAGGACAGATCGCCCACTACCCTGCATTCTGTGGACCAAATGAGTTTTGGGGAATGACCCCAATCCCTGATGTCATGTTGGTGGGGAGGGGACATCACCATTCTTCTTTTCTTTCTTTCTTTTGGAAAGAGTACAAAACCGTGTCTCTTCCCAGTGTGGCAAAAGCCCAGGCCACCCTGAAACCTTCCTCCTCTCTCCAGTCTTTGTCCTGAGATCAGAGACAGTAGAGGGGATGCACAGTGGCCTGAATGTTAGGACTCACTCCTATGGGGAAGAGTGGTTGCTCTCCCTGACATGGTCAAGTCAGGTCAAGGCAATGTTCCTATCTCCAAGCTGAGATCAGAGATTATATCAGAGCATCTGTTGTTGGCATGTGCCAGTAGGGAAATTGCCACAATTATCTCCAATTATGTTAGAGACAACTGCAGAGGTGCCTCTAAGGTTTTCCTGCAAGAGTTTACAGCCTTAGGCCACACCTATGGAGGAACTCTATGAGGTAGTGCAAGCTGGACTGTGGTGCAGATTCGGTCCTCAGCCTAAAGGGAGGTTCTGCACCCTTTTTCTGCAGCAACAGAGCCATCTTATGTATAGCCCTTCCTTCTACAGGCATATGCATGTGTATGATGTGGAGGCTGGGCTGGTCAGTGCAGTCCTGCTCCCCACTGACATGTTGCCTGAACAAGTGATCATTACGTCTGAAGGGGACTTCTAAATCCATAGATAACATGTAGCTGCTATTGATAGATCCATCCCCATGAATGCTGCTAGTCCTCTTTTAAAGGCATCTGCAGCTTAATTAAACCACCCTTCAGCATACCTCATAGCTTCCAGGGTGGGTGGCTTAAATGAAATAAATGCAAAGCATAACCATATTACAAATTTAATTAAGCTACTGGCAGTACATCTTGTGGCAGTGAATTCCATAAATTATGTGTTTCATTAGAAATGCTAGCATTTGCCCCTGAATAAAGCAGAAGGAGAAAGACACATCAGAACATTGAAAAGGTGGGAAGGAAAGCTGAAACCATCCCCTGCATCAGTTCTACTTCTCCATTTTCCTTCCAGAGGAGCTGCAACAGTGCTATACTGGGAGAAAAGAGGCTTGAAAATGCCATTTTGGTGAATTAGCACAGGAAGGGCAAAAACATTGTTTGTAAGTCTGTTTTCCTGGAATGACTCAGCATTTAGGACACTGGCAAAACAAAATGGCAGCCAGCAGGAGCGTCTTCCAAAATCAACAGCATTGTTTTCCACTGAGTGCAATGGGGTTTACTCCCTGGAAACTGTGCATAGGATTGAAGCCTTTAACAAATTCTACCCAGATAAAAACAGCCAGTGTGGTGAAGTGGTTATAGTGTTGGACTGGGACTTGAGAGATCCAGGTTCTAGTTCCCGCTCAGCCATGAAGTTCAGTGGGTGACTTTGGGCCAGTCACTGATGCTCAGTCCAATCTGCCTCACAGTGTCATTATGAGATAACATGAAGAGAAGGAGGACCATGACCACCAACTTGGATTCCTTGCAAGATGAACAAAAGGCTAGATATAAACACAAAAACACTGATGCTACAAAACTGCAAATACACTCCATAATTATTGTGCCTCATTTCCAGTTCAGGTTTAATTTGGTCTTATTTGTCCATTCATTCCCATCTTATTTTGTTATAAGAACAATTTTTCCTGTTTTGAATGTTTTTAAAGCAATATTTTCATGGTAATTTTAAAGCAATTCTTACATATTTAGGTTATAGATTATGCTTAAATTATTTCTAAATAAAATTTAGATAATTTCTTAGATTATTGGGTGGATTATAATCCAGTTTATTTCTTTCTTATTTCTACCAATTTCTTTCACAGTACCATAAAATATTTAAAGGTTTCTTCTTCCCTTTTGGATGGGATTTATATTTGAATGTTGAATTGTTCTACCTACACTTGAAAATACAGGAGATTATTAAACTAGCAAAGAGAAGCCCGTAAAAACCTTGAAGTACACAAAGCCAAGAGTCAGGAGCATGTACATAGGTGAGAAATGTAAGCACTAGCAGAGGGGCAATGTGTAGTAAACATCAGATGAAAAGAAATGCTGAGTAGTGCTGCTAGTGCAGAAAGCTCTCTCATTCCAACCAGACCGGACAAAATGTTTGAGGAATGCGATAAGAACCCCTCGTGTAGTTTACCCAGTCTGTGCAAATGAGCATCAATGCTGACTTTTGGTTTTCTTAAGCTTTCGGAATGGTTTACCATACTGTTCACCTATAACGTAAAGAATGTCTTTCATTGTTTTTGTTTTGGTGCAGATACCTTAAAAGAAATGAATTACGAGTAATGGGGAATAATGTTTTAAAATTGCAGTCAGCATGGCTTCGTGAACTACTTTTTTATTGTTTATAATATTTAGAGTCATTTATCCCACTCCTCAGGCAAGAAGGCTTTAAGGGTAGCTGACATATAATCAGGAAGGCAGGACAGTCTCTACTTGCCATTTAAAAAGATATAACACACAAGGAAAAAGCAATTGGGAAGGAAGAGGGGAAAATTAAATCTTTCAGCAGTCTTCTCCTTCAGTAAAGCCTTCTGGAGGATGGTGGTTCCACAAGATGATTTCTGACCCTGATGATTCAGTGAAATGTGCAGTATATAGGTACTTCTCCACGAATAGCTGGTGACTTTTAAATACTACGGTGGAGCTACATAATAAAAAAATTGTCGGCAATTTGGGGAATCCACTCAAGTGGACCACGTGATCTCCTTGAATTCTAGCTGTACCTAATCCTCCAAGTCATTTGCAGTTGTAGAGGTGCAGAATGAATGCTTCAACATGCACCATTTAGCTTTTAAAATGATAATTAATTAGCTCATATGCCTGTCTATATGTGGTGAGCTTTTCCACATTAGAATGCCTTCAATTCATAAACTCAGAGTTTAACTTTGTAACAACAATTATGGAGGAGGGGCTTCTAAAAACATTCTCTAATCCATACTCAGTACATTTCCATTCCCCCCCTTTACTGCCCTCTTCCTAACATTGTCAATTAAAGAACTCCCTGTGTACTTCACTTTATAAGGGAAAAGTACCCATTCCGTTTATATTTTGCTCTCTGTTTTCTAGTGTGTGCAAGAGGCCAACTTTTCCGCTGTTATAAAGAATGTAATACATAATTGAGCAGCTTTAGCCCCGTAAGCCAGCTTTTTCCCGATTCATCCGTCAAAGTGCTATGCAAGTGGCCCCCTAAATTGATAAATTCCCACCGTGCCTGTTGACCCAGCTGCCAAGGCCTCGCGGAGCAGGTGCTGTTTGCATGACCACCCTGACAGTAATACAAACTGTTTAGCAGTTGCATTGACCTCACAGCTATTAACACTGGTACAGGCTCCACTGGGGACTAGTTTTCAAATATGACAGAATTTCTGAAAGACTAGAGGTCATGAGCAAGTATACCATATAAGAATAAATTTGATATGCTGCTGAGTTTAAAAAATCTGAAAGCAGGGAAGGTTCTTTTTCTTCCTACCCATATCATTCCCCTTGCAGTAAATCAAGTAATGAGCACTTGGCATGCCTCCCAGTGCTAAAGCAAATGTATTGAAAAAATCATAGCTGAAGGGGTGCTGCATTTATTCAGAGAAAAGTAGTTGCTTATCATAATATAATATATTCAGTTGGTGATTTGGTCAAAGGAGAAATGAACTGGAAAATGTTTGTATTACTAGACTTTGATGGTGGAAAGGGGTTTTAATTATTATTTTCTGTATTCAGCCTTCTCCTGCCACAGCTTATCAGCTTATGTGGGATTCCTGATGTGTCAGAGGAATGAGATGCTGTTTTATAAGGTTCAGTCTAATCAGGGATTGTATAATTTTGAATGTGAGCCTTTGAATTTGTGCGTGTGCGTGTAAGATTTTTAAAAAATTGATTTTAAAAAAATCACCTTGGTACTACCCAGGTTCATAATATTCACCAAAAGCAAGAAACAACTATACCCATCTTTTTAAAAAAATGCAGGAGCCTATTTCATCATCATACAATTTCCTTCTGACTGAGAATCCATCAGAAACCATTTTGAAGAGCTCTCCCAGCCCAGCATGAGGGAAAGTGCCACTTGCAGAGTAAAATTGGCAAATGCAATGGGGGTGTTTAACCCTTTTGCTACCTGCTCATTTTCCTCAAAACTCTTCCTTTTAGGAAAGCACGCGATTTGAAAAGTGCTGACTGATGTTGCATCAGGCTTTTAAAAACCTGGAACCAATCACAGAAGGGTGGGTGGGTGGGTGGGGGGGTGCTTTGGATTGAAATCATAGCATTAAGAGAAAGAAGGTTCATCCCTTTCCTCCCCTGTCATGTCTGGGTGTCCTGAATGGCAAAAAGCATTGTGTCTTACTGGGGCCAATGGGTGCCTCCAGATGAAGGCACCTATCACAAGCAGTCAAAAGCACTGACCAGATACTGGGTGTTGTTGTTGTTTCTGGTAAGAAAAGGAATGGGAAAACAAAGGGGGTTAGAAGTGGAAGACGATGCTATCTGGATCTTTCCCCCATTAAATGTCATGTGTCATGAATATGGCAGTATAATTGCCCAGTAAAAACCTATGAAAAGAATGCATAGTTTGTTGTTGAATTGTGAACTATGAGTTGGTAATCATGACAACATGAAATGTTATCTTGTCAGGGTTCAGACAATATGATAAACCACATTTCAACAATAACCCATGGTTCAGTGATAATCCACCCTCCACCCTTGAGTGTGGGCTATCAGATTATCTGTATCCAGATAATGTGTAGTTCAGCCCTAAAGGCAAAGAAAGAAAGTAAAGCATGGCTAAATACTACTTTAGCTTCTCAGCCTTTCCTGGCGTGACCCATTGCAGAGAAACTGGAGAGCCGGTGTGGTATAGTAGTAAAGAGCAAGGGACTGGGACTCGGGAGATCTGGGTTCTAGTTCCTGCCCAGCCATGGAGCCAACTATCAGACTGTCAGGCCTACCAAACAGAGTTGTTGTTGTAGGGACAAGATTGAGAGCAGGATGAAAATTTTATAAGCCACATCGAGTTCATTGTATGAAGAAGTGGGAAATAAATAATAAAGCCCATGTGACCCAATTTGTGGCCTCAGTTTATTAACAGTAATAGAAAGAGGGTGGAACAGCTTGTAAAGTGGAATGCAATTAGTGCTAGCATTGTCTAAGCAAGCTGCATTCATAGCAAAAGAAGGGCATGCTCTCTCAAGAGACTACACCATCATCCCAAAGCTCTTGAAATGCAGAAAAAAGCTACAGAACAGGGTGAATCCACTCCAGGGCACAAGCACCTGGACACCAGTGAGATAGCATCTTCTGTCCCCAGTAATGTGAGCAGGTTAAGAAATATGAGAGTCAGTAAGCATGGGATGAAGGCCACAGGATGGGGAACTGGGCTGTTACAGGAAACCGGAGAGGATTCCCAAAAATGCTTAAATCCAACAGACAACTGAGGCCACACTATTCAACTTGGCTTCTACTTACAAAGGAGAATTCTGAAGCTAAGGATGGACAACCAACCCGCATTGCTATGGGATCATTTCTGAGACCACTACTTGCAAAGTATAGTAACTGGATCAACCAGTAACTAATTTATGAGATGGACAGAGTGAGATTACATGTTGCATTGCCTACAATATTTACTGTGGATATGTACTATGCATATATCCTTCAGGATGACTGTGCATGATAGCTACTCTGATCCAGTCAATGCTGAAGATGCCCATCACAAGCAATTTCATCTTTATATAATAGGTAGCTCTCTATACTACTGATAATCGAATGGCAGAGATGCAGAGCCCTTTGTATCCATTCCAGAAACAAAGAATTTCTGAGTGCTCAAATCAACTGTTCTTTTCCATTATGTGGCCACTCACTGTAATCCAAATAGAATAGCCATCCTGCAACACTTTTTACCAGTCTGGGTTCTGTTCTAGGATATCATAGTAACTTTTATGAAGAAAAGGAGCACCTGATGCCTTTGGAAGGAAAGTCAGCTTCTTGCCGGCTTGAGGCTTCCTTGACCTTGTGGATCTTTGATAGGATGCAACATCAGAATTAAACAGGCATCTGGATAGTAAGAAGGAAATAGGAGTATATCTCTAGGCTGTTCATCTTTATTGATTTAGTTATCTTTCACACACTATTCCCAGGCAACTGTGGGGTGTTACACAACAGCATATAAAATGCAGTTAAACTGAGGGCCAGGTACCTTGGTCACTTGTTGATCACAGCCCATCCCCAATATTGGCAAGAAGCAAAGAGGTACAGGAGATATACCCAAGTAATTACTTACATTTTACATGCTAACACTAAAATCTTTTTTCTGAAATAGGTTTGTTCCTAAGCAAAGCAGCTTCTAGAGAGAAGTGTTGGGGCGGGGGGGGGGGGCATTTCCTTGCCTACCATCTCTACTGCAGGGTTGAGCAATTTTTGACCCACCAGAGGTAGTTGGACTGTAACTCCCATCAGCCCTAACCATTGGCTATGCTGACCAGCCCTGCAGTATTGCAGTAGCCGCACATAAACATGCATTTTGCATTCTGCAAAGCCACTTGGGGACAAGATGACACGGAAAAGGGGTAACCAAATTACCCCTCCCCCACTGCTTCTCCTCATCAGATTCTCTTCTGAAGAACTAAGTGTTTTGCCTGCTTCTTTTTAAAGGGTCCCAGAATGCTGTAAATGTGTTCATGTGTAACATGCAACTAGTCCCTGAAATAGACACTTATGCAGCAAGCCTACTTGACTCACGGATGAGCAGAGAACTGTAGCTGGCACTCCAGATAGTACATGATGATATAAACAGCATGTTTGCCTGTCTCTCTTAGCGTTTGGGGAGGTGGATATTCTGAAGAACAGAGAAAAGGGCCCAGCTAGATGTGTGCCAAAATGTGGGCCATTCTGATAAACTGGAGGGGTTGGCATCAGTTTCATACACAGAAGGGGCAAGTTGGAAACCAGTCCCCTTGTTTCTCCCACACTTCACTTTCCCGCCTAGCTGCACTTCTCCCAGTAAGCCTTGCTTTAGGGTTTGGAACTCAGCCAAAAGGAAAGAAACAGGGGAAGGTGCTCTCCAAGGAAAGTGCACAAGCAGAGGAAGCATTCAACACCTAAGAGTTCCACGTGAGACTAAATGAAACCCTGCACAGGGCTATGCTCACTGTTCACAGTGACCAAAATTGTGGTTCAGGGGTAGAGTTAGCACCTGCTTTGCATTCAGAAGGTCCCAGATTCAATCTCTGGCATCTCCCAATATGGCTATAAAAGAAACCTGCTTGGAACGCTGCTGCTGCCAGTCAGAGTTGGCAGTACTGGGTTAGCTGGACCAAGGGTCTGACTCAGGATAAGTCAGTATGCTATACTACCATGGAACACTGGAGAGGTACCATCACATCAGTTTAGACCATACCTGGCTTGCTTATGATTCCATGTTCACTTGTCATAAAGCAAATGCCCCAGAGCAGCTGAACTTGACCCAAAGGATCGCAAACTGTATTTCTGGAATTCATAGACTAATATAACTATAGAACATTTCAAATAGGTAAGCAGTTGATGCTTCATGGACTGGGTTATACTACAGTAAGACCAAAAGCTCCATTCAGTGCTTTGCAGAACATGCATAAAACACATTGCACACACATCTCCAGCCCAATCTTGTCTTTCCCAAGGAGCCAGGTATAAAAAGCACCATCCTGCCCACCAACAAGGCAGTCTGTTCCTTGTGGCATCTCCTAAATATGCCTATTTCCACGTGAATGTGTATATTGTCAGTGTGTAAGATTGCTGATATAAATTCTCAATACATGTGTTTATAGCAATCCTCACCATTATTGGCTTTGGGGACAGATGGCATTTTGTTGCCAAACATGTTAGGAACATGCCTGTTAGATTTCAGCAGCACTATTACCAGCTATAATGGCTGGTACTGGAGTGTTTGAATTGACAGTTAAAGAAGGATTTAAAGAAGGCTTATTCATTAGCATGCTGACAGTACTATCCTATAGATTAATTTATAATGAATAAGTACCTGAAGGAGCACCTCCGTCCATATTTGCCCTCTCACCCTCTAAGATCGGCGGCAGAGGCCCTTCTCCGGGAACCCTCCATGAAGGAAATTAGGTGGGCGAGTACCCGGAGGAGGGCCTTCTCTGTGGTGGCGCCCCATCTGTGGAATGCGCTCCCCAGAGAGGTCCGCCTGGCGCCGTCATTATTTGCTTTTCGGCGCCAGGCCAAGACCTTTTTATTTAAACGTTATTTTAATTGATTGTTAAATTGTTTATTGCTTTTATCTAACTCCGGGATGTTTCCAATTCTGTATATTTTTGTACATTGGTATTTATTTGTTGGAAGCCGCTCTGAGGCTTATGCGAATGGGGCGACATACAAACACTCCAAATAAATAAATACATACATACATTTATATCTTGCCTTTATTCCTCTTGCAAGCAAACTATGGTCCTTTTCCTCTCTATACTTACAACAACCATGGGAGGTAGGATAGGTTAGGTGAGACTGAGTGACTCAGAAGTAACTCCTACTCAATACAGTGTAATTTACTCCTAGAAGCATAGGATTTTAGTTGTGAAGGCCCATTCTTACCATGATAGGAAAATGTTCAAGTTGGCATAAGAGTTCTCTAAATACTGCACTGTTGTATTGGTAAGAGGACATCTCAAGGATTTCTTGAAAACACTGTTGCTGGCTATGGCTATGAGGATTCCTGGACAGCATATGGTTCAAAGCAGTGAATTTCATCATCACAAAAACGTTTAAAATTTCTGTAAGATACCATTTCTCACACTTCATAAAAACACTTTTTGCTGCATGGGCCATTTGCAACAGCTTTCTTCTGGAGGAAAAAAATGAATTCAGCCTATGTGTAAACAATTTATCTTTGACCCTGACTTTTAAATATGCATGTTGGCTGTATATTTTTCCTACAGGCCCTTAGTCCCAGAAGAATGCAAAAGAACAGCTCTTCCTGCCCAGATATTGACATCTGAATGCTCAAGGCATTGTCGAAATGGGCACTGCACTCCCACAGGAAAATGTTGCTGTAATCAAGGCTGGGAAGGCGAGTTCTGCAGAATTGGTTAGTACTCAGTTCATGGGAATTGATGAAAATGGCAAGTCTCTTGCAATTTTTGACAATTGTTTAAATAGCTCTATATTTTAAATACTCCAGTTATTGAAGCTTCTAAAAATAAATAATGAATGGGTGAAAGTAGAAACACTGTAAAGACAAAACTAGGACATACAGCCCTAATTGTGAATTCAGAATTTGCTGTTGTTTTTGTCCTGTGTATGTTTGATAAATATTACAGAAAGAATTCTGTCTGTTTCTTATATAATCTGTATTGGGACTGTGGAAGTGGGAGTCACCCAGTGATCACCGCCATCAGAATTTAGATCTCCAAATGTTTTAGACTTCAGCTCCAACATTTCTGTCAATTGGCACCAGGGGCTTCTGGACATTAAGATCCAGAACATCTGGAAAGCTACCATTTGCCTATTCCTGACTTAGGGTGCAAGCCAATCACTCCATGGCAGATGCATGTAAGCCTTCAAACTCAAGAGGTATATAAGCATCTAATGGCAAGTGTGAGGCACACCAGCACAGTCTCCACTGCTGCTACACCTTGTGCCCTGCATTTTATCTAGCTAGCCATCTACATAAAGCACCAGGGAGAGGGAGGGAAGGAGGCTGAGGCACTGATAGGGATCAGCCTAAGTCCTTGGCCCCCACATCCTCCTCTTCCCACCCCTGGCACATCCCGTTTTTCCCTTCTCTGAGCCTTGTTGCATCGTTCAAGGGGCAGGTAGCCGGCTGGTTCTTTCCATGCAGGCTGCAGTGTGGAAGAGCAGGGGCTCAGCCTTTGGGGTCCCAGCTACCAAGGAGAATGGTTGTGGTAGGAAAAGCCAAGAAGTGGCAGCAGTGGCATCCTTGGAAAGCACCTGTCCCACTATAATAAGAAGGTACAGAAGTGACTAAGGGTTCAAATACACCTACCACTGTATTTGAAAGAGACACCACCATACCAGTTTAGAGTGCTTCACTTTGGGACTGAATCTTAGGGAGTTAGAACAGCATGGGCAGAAGAAGTACCAATACCAAAATAATCTGTAGGCCATCTCAGTGCCACCTGTACATTAGTCACAATATCTTTTAAGATAAAATGTATAATTTTCATTTTTCATAAATTTCAATATTCCCAAAATCTTGTTTTAACAATGAACTGATAAGGATAGCTAGAATTCCTTGAAGCTCAAGAAATCTTTATCTACAAGCAAAATATCCTTCTCTTTTACAACACAGATGCAGAGCAAATACAGCATTAAATATAATGAGTTTAAAAAAAAACTCCCTATATCAGAGTAACAAACAATACATTTCTTTTATATTTTGTTTGTAAGGGCTACTTTCCATTCTGCAATATATAAAAAGGTGGCTCTTAAGAAAAAGGTAAATGCCCATTATGATAGAGAAGTGGTTTCGATTTTGTACAAGTTGTTCGTCGACTTTGCTTTTAATTCCCAAGAACATGCTTAATTGGAATATTTATTTTTACAGCAAAATGTGATCCAGCCTGTCGACATGGGGGGGTGTGCATACGACCCAATAAATGCTTGTGTAAAAAAGGATACCTTGGTCTTCAATGTGAACAAGTGGACAGAAACATCCGAAGAGTGACAAGGGCAGGTATTCTTGATCAGCTCATAGACATGACATCCTACTTGCTGGATCTAACCAGCTACATTGTATAGTTACTGGGACTCTTTGGATACTACATTTTCAATGGGCATTTATTTTTGAAACTTTTCTTCTCTTCTTTTTTTTAAAGACTGTATTCCTGCTTTGAAATTCCAGTGATTCTATGGGGTTTATTTTTTACATTTTCAGAGAAACAGAAATGTACAATTCACGCACAAACATCTGGTTGCATAACTAGTAGAATATTAAAGTTATATTTTCACATGTGAAGCAGTTTACACAGAAATTCCACTGTCTGCCACAAAGAATTTTTCAATGGTCACTATGAATTCTTTGGTGTCCCACCAATTTTATGTCTATAACTATTTTTAACTATAGCAATCAAAAAGGAGTTTTGAAACTGTTGGACATTATTCAAACTTAATTTCAAGTATGTTAAGGGCAATGAAAGGCAAGTGGATTCAGAGATCATTTGCCACCCAGTTCAGGTGTAAGAAACTCATGGCCATTTTTTCTCCCATTAAAAGCTATTCCCTGAATGGGATTAAAAAGGCTATTTTAGCAAAATCTATCACCTACTGGAAGCTTAAAATGACCAAACCATCAAATGAAAATTAATATTACCATGTGAAAAACATGGCCATATGAATCCACCTTCCCACTCTAGGACAACATTTCAGAACTCCTTAATGAATTCTTATATAGGTAATTCATTGTAAGATTGTAATCTACACCTATCAATGTAACAGAATGTTATGCACTTAACTACTTTACCTGAAATAGATGCAAAAATCTGGCTGTCGCAGCTTAATTTCCTGACTGTTTCAAGTTCTTAATAATTAAATTATATCTGCATATTTTAAAACCAGTCAATCTAAAAAGTCTGCTTTTTATTGGATATCTTATTTAACAATGGGCACTGGGTTTGTGTTACATATTTATATTATTTTATTTTATTTTTTTATAATATAGACATCACCTAGATGAACAGCTTTGCCATGTCCTGTAAAATACTAAAGTTACATTTCTCTCCAACTTAATTGGAAACACGGAGCGTGAAAGAGCAAGCACATTCTCTAATGTGTTGTGGACCTTAATGTAGAAATGTATCCTTGTGTCAACGGAGAGGCAGCACCAACCAACCAGTCACTGTAAATGTTGATATAGTTCTTTCCACTATATCAGGACTGGCCCATTTATATATTACTAGAATCTTATTACAGAACGCACACTGAATGGAACGTCACTGGACAAGAGCTCAGTTTAGCTAAAGCCATGCCTGTGTAAGAGGATACTTGTACAAATCATTAAAATTATGACTATTGCCAAATATGGTTTAAAATGTAAATGTTTCTTGGAGAGTTAACAGAATACTGTTTCCTTTTTGTAAATGTATCAATAAATTTGGTGTACATGATGTATTCAGAATTGTTAAAGTATGAATTAATATTTGAACTTATAGGATCATCCTCAGAATTTAAAATGTTTATTCCTGCAATACTTGTGACCTGGTCTGTGTGTTCGTATTTTCTGTATGTATCAATTTCTCTTTGTGCTATTGTTTTTACAGAGAAGTCTTCCCACACAGAGAGAAGGGAAGAGCAAGTGTGCCCTTCGTCCCACAGTTCATCCAACACCTGTTCCTATACCAACAGTGTGCAATGTTTTAAGCAATGTAGCCTGACACTTTAACCAAACATTCCCAGACCACTTGAACATGGCCTCTGAAGGCAAGGGAATGCCTGTAAAGTGAATTCTTCCATCACTGCATGAAATCAAACAATTTCATAAATTCTCATACAGCTGTAATTTGTGAGTGACTGTGAGAGGTAGCCTGTGCTTGTCCAAGCATCTCCATTTAAGAGACAGCGGAGGGAAAGAGGGCCTACACTTGCCAGCCACCTCTGAGTACTCTTGGGCTTCAAGTGACCTCCTGACAAATGGAAATGGGTTGAGAAATCTTGGTCGAGTGCTTAGTGAACAATGGTCTGCATTAAAAAGTGCATGCATAATTTTGCACAATGTAGATCCAACTGACACTCTATTCAGAGAAGGTTCAGGATTAAATGAGCATGGAGACCAAATTACCCTCTTACCCTAGAAAAGGGTGGTCTCTTCCAGTCATACTAGCACGTCATTGGCTAAGCAGTGTGACAAATCTCGCAATGAACCCTGCAGTAGCCTGCATCTGTAGGTTAATAGCAGCCCTTTGTCTCCATTGCTTTCTCCCCATAGTCTTTTTCCTGAATCACATCACAAAAAGTTTTACAATTAAAAAAAAATGTCCTGGCAACCATTTTTGTACATTGACCTTAGCATCTAATCTTCTCTTATTCAACATGGGGGTGACATTAACAAAATGTGAACTTCTAGAGAATGAGACAGCTGTCTAAATCCATCAAATTGTGGCATTTTATTACACATTACACTGGTTCTAGCTCTGCCGGAATAAGAATAAAGTTACAGCAACATTTACAGGCCACATTTGGATGTTTCAAATAGCTGGTATTTCCATGCACTTCTAAGGAGCAGTGGGGAAAGGATTCAGCAAGTGCATTTGTTTCAAGCAAATATTTCAGACTTTATTTTTTTCGAGCAATTTCAATAATGCAGAGTGTATTGTAGCAATGAGAGCCTAAGGCATCGTTCTGTTGGAAGAAGTCCTGAAGTGAGTAAATATATTAAACACCACATGTGTTGATTCACTATGACCACCACAATACATAATAACTGAAATCAGAATATGTTAGTGATTGAGCTTAAAAATAGGTACCTTAAAGCATATTTAGTTGCTTTGTCAGTCTAACAAACAATGTGTTTCAGGATAATGAACTGCAATAGTAGTCAATATTATCCAACCTGAGCAATTAAAATACTGAATTTGAGTAATATGGAAAACTGTGAATGACTAAAGATGTATTCCATAACATGGAAGAGTCCCCTGTCCCAACCAACCAGTCACTGTGCATCATTTAGCAAGGGAATTCCTCAGTGGAAATGAACTATTCTCTGTAAAGTCACTGAAAATCTTAACTGCATTTTCATGAATAGCATGCCAATTATTGATGGGTAATCTTTGTTTCTCTTTTATATCCCGTTGAACATATGTTTAAAAAGAGGTTTAAATTGCAATCCTATGCCCACTGCACTGAATTCAGTGGGACTTATTCCAGAGTGTGAGTAACTCTATATAGAATTGCACTGTTGATGGCGTATAGAAATTACATACTATATTTTAAAAAAATAATTCTTTGAGGATGTCATTGGTAATTGGTAATTAAACTCAAGAGACAAGTTCCTAAAACTGAAGCTTACAATGAACCATTTCCACTGGATAAAAACTGAGGCTGGTACAGCAGACAGTTAATAGGCTCAAAAAGAATATCAGTCTTTTGTACTGAGTTCAATTTTTCTTTCATCTGCCTTCCCTGGGCTGCAATTCTTATGAAATTATGAAATCTTGTCCTTGATTCTACAAAAATGTATATTTTGAAAAATGATTGTTCTCAAGTACAAAAAGTGCTGAACACTTTGTCTAAATTGGATAGATTGCAATAATGTATATCACATTTTAGTACTGCAAATAAGAACAACTTTCATCTTCCTCTGATGAAAAAAATGACATCATTAAATAACCATTAATGGACCTTTAGAATGACCAGATATTTGGGTGTATCCACTGGCCTACAGTAGCATGAGGCTCTATCTGCAAATGATATTAGGTCTCTGAACTTAAACAGACTTCAGTTTGTGATCTATGTTAAGGGCACTGCATGGATCAGGTGACAATTCTGCTCTCTAAAGCTTGATAGATTAATATTCAGATTACAAAATGCAAAATCCATATTACTGACTTACCAGCACATGTTTTCTAAGAACTAAATCTCACTGTGTTCATTGGGGTTTACTCCTCGGTAAGTATGGATGAGACAACAGTCTTAAGGATTGAAGCTGTACCATCGAAGCAGTTAGATGCCAGAGGAATCAATGGAAATAGAGACGCCCAAACTGGAATGACTTGCCACATTAGGGACAGAAGTCATCTCACTATTAGCATCGCCACTTCCATTTTTTATGTATTCCTGACTGTTAATCAGTCAGGAATCAACTGCAGCATCTGTAATTGCTGGGGCTGCCAGACCATGCAGTATGGATCACACAGAATGCAGATACCAAGTGCACCAGGGTTTCGTGGTTCAGCTACTTATGCTGGTGCCGGATTGGATAAAGTCAGCTTATTTCATAACAGTGGGCTATTCCTATGTTGGATAATACAGAGGGATTCATTCCACCCCCTTACCAGACCTCATAGTGAAGCGATCATGCAGATGCATGACAAACAATCCTTTTCAATTCCATGCACAGCTGGTATCTATAGCACAGAAGCAGACCACTGGCAACTCTCCATTTATTTTCACGTGGATTTCAATTCAGAACTCAAAAGCAATGGTAAATGCTGGCATACCTGTGTGGTGGTGTGGAGAGGAGAAAAATGAAACGGAAAACACTAGAAAACGTGCTGGCCCCACATGTTTTTGCCTCTGCCATGGCCAGCACGCAGCCACCGCTGACATGTTACTCCAGAGGGGAAAGGGTTCTCAATTCCACCTGCTACACTGGCAGGCACAGTTCAGTTCTTCACCTCAAGGTGAGATATAAAATACTGTCATTTGTTGTTTCTTTATTATGTCGAAAATGGCCGCTCCCTTGTCATGTAAGTAGCTCATATACTAGAATGTGTGGGGAATTTTAATGAAACCAAGAGAGGCAGCAAGCGTGATGTTCCTGCAAATACTCACGTTTCACCAGGCTTTCAATTTTCTGGGGAATTTCTCTTTAGATTTCCTTGTATAATATAATATAAAGAGGAGCAAAGAATAGCTATTCCAACTTTAAAAACTATACAAATGCAAGAGGATACACATTGCCATGTGGAGAGCTTTGGCCATTGGGCAGTATACAAATTAAATAAAATATGACCTCAAGGATGGATTAGTTTAGATAGGGGTGGACTAAACAAGTGAAGGTATTCTTTCTCACTTCTCAATAAACTAACAAGCAGTGGCAGAAACTGAGCCTGCAATTCTCTCATGCAATCAGATAGATTTCAGGATTGCATTTGTTAAGAGGTTTGTTTAATGGCATTTTTATTATTTAATACATACAGCTTGAGTACTAATTTCAGATTACACACATTTATAGAAATCTGCTTTGATGCCTAGCTTATCATTACGCTACTACTATATTTAGGCACCATAATGTTATAAGCTAAAACACAGGAGAAATATGTTTGAACCAAGAAGAGAGTGCCATGTCCAAAATCTTGTTTTTCGATGCTACACAGTAAAATCTACATATTGTTAATGTAGCTTAATATATTACATATTTGTATTTCTCCTGCAACTTATCATGCATTGTCTGCTTGTTTATATACTGACAATAAAAAGCTACTTTTTAATCTATGTATCTTCCTTTTAATTCTTCTAAGTGTCTGCTATCCCCATCCAATAAGTACCTGTAGAAGTTGTTTACAGAAGAACTAACTTGAAGGGGAAGAATGAATTTGGTTTCAAAGGCATTCAGGATGAGTGACAAGGCTGATGTATAGATGGATTCTGCCTGTACTATTTATACAGTGCTGCTTAAGTTCAAGCTCCTCTGTTCCACCCACAGCATACAGCAGCATTCAGAATTTCAGCCCACCTTTAAAAAGCCTACGTCTACTTGTTGGTATATGCCAGATAATGAATATAACCACACTAAAGTGCATGGAGAGTGACATTTGTGAGCACAGCACAGCCATATGTCCTCTTTTACAGACAATAGTCCTCTGTTTTCACCACTATGATGCGATCCACTATATTTCTTTTCAAATTACAATCATGAGTTTTACATTTTCATCTACACATATAAAATAAGCATAAGCATCTTTTGCCCTTGTTTTGTGATCTGTAAGTGGCCACCCTACTCAGCCCAGAACCGAGCACACTAACAGAGTGATCAGAAACCCTGGTAACCCTCACATGTTTCATCCTCACTTTAGCTGGGCCCAGGCAAACCCTTGCTCAGCAACAGGTCCTTCCTGCTTACTTGCCACTTAGGGTCCAGCTACACATTACACTGTATAAATGATCACAGGGAACCTATCTGTGGGTGCTGTTATGCTGATAGCTTAAAAAAATAGATGCACAGGACCTATAGTAGAATGACAGCCAGTGAGGAAAGGTTTACCCTTTTCACCCAAGCAAGAGCTGGCAGAAAAAACCATTCCCCACTAGCTTCTATTTGCTGGCATTCTTGCCTGCAGCCAACAGCTTCAGGGGATGCTTTGTCTGCTTTGTCTCTTTGACAAGGCAGACAAACCCTACTTTGACATTTGGCTCCAAGACTAGACCTGCTGAATGCAGCAGTCCCTGCTGGTCTGCATCCTGGACAGCAAGGCTAGCCTGACACATCCTGCTGCCCAAGGCAAAGGGCCAGATGCCCCCCTCCTATTCCCTACACAAAAAAAACAGCTGGACTGGTAGTTGAATCTGTCTTCAAAACTGACAGTGGGGCAGCGGCATCTGCCACACCTGGAGCAGCATGTTAGCTTAGGCAGAGCAGGACAAGCCATGAGGCTTAGAGCTCTCCCTCCAACATAAATACCATCTCACTCTGTCAAAAGGCAGGGCCAGTCCTGCCAGGAACACTTCTTGCAGTGCAGGAAAGTCTTCCTGTAGTTTCAATAGCTGCATAAAGGTGGGAATATGTGGGCTGTGCAGGATTTCCACACTACCGTGCAGCAGAGAGGACGGTATCTGAACTTGCTGAGATTCCCTTGTGCACAGCTGCAAGTCCCATTATTAAAAGCAGTAGAACAGAGCACAAGCCTAAGCGTGCCTTAAGTCCCACTGAGCTCAACAGTCCTCCTCCTCCTGTGTGGAGGATTGCTTATACAATTATCCTAAGTGCCACTGACCCCATGGTAATTCATTGAAACTCACCTTTGCTGTGATGTACTGCAGCTCGGTGGTGACACCCATGTACTGCAGACAGAAGGCTGCAGGTTCAGCCTCTGGGGTCTTCAGTTCAACAGATCAGGGAACGGATCATACAAGCAGCTCTGCCTGACATCTGGGATAACACCAACCTGTGAGAGTAGATAAAATTTCTGTATTACCTTTATACCTCACCTTCTAGCATAAATCCTGACACATACACCCCTAGTTTATCTTCACAGCAAACCTGTGAGGTAGGTCAAGCTAAGAAATAGTCACCCTCAATACTAGGCTAGAAGATGCACAAATAATCTGAGGTTTAAGTGTGGATTTTTATTCATTCCCCATTCCCCATAGTGTAGCCACTTTTCTTTCTCTCATAGAAGTTCTGTATTCATAATAGGGTTGGCCATGGCCTGCAAGAAGTTCTCATTCATCCCACCAGCTTCCCTGCAGGTCACAGATTTCCCTTCTTCCCTCCCATGCTACATCACCTGCACTGATGGAGACTTTTAAGCATTCTGGAGTGAGGAGTGAGCAATGAAGGGACCAAGTTTGCCAGTGATATCAATTATTGAGGGTAGTTAATACAAAAAGGGACTGTGAGGATGCCTCCAAACTGGGAGAATGCATATTCAAATGGCCAATGCAGTTCTGTGTAAGCAGGTGTAAAGTGGTGCACAGTCCTGATTGCAAGTATAAACTGATAGGATCTGAGCTGGTAAAGACAGACCAAGAAAGAGATCTTGGGGTTGTGATGAACAGTTCCATGGAAGTGTTGCCTCAGTGTGCAGCTCCTGCCCAGTTCCATGTTGTGCCTAACTAGGAAAGGAACTGAAGATAAAATTGACAACATCATACTGTCCTTATACAAATCTATCATGTGACTGTATTTAGAATACTGTGTAGAATTCTGGTCACTGCACCTAGAAAATGTTTTTGTAGAATGGAAAAAAATGCATACAGAAAAGACCAACTATGATGATCAAGGAGCTGAATCAACTCCCAAATGAGAAAGAGTTACAACAGCTGAGAAGGTTTAGCTTTGAAAAGGGCAAGTAAGGGGAGACATGATAAAGGTGTATGGAATTATGCATGGTGTGGAGAAAGTTGACAGGGAGATATTTTTCTCCCCTCCCATAATACTAGAATCCATGGTCATCTCATGAAACTAATTGGTGGGAGATTCAGGACAGATGAAATGCAAGTACTTCTTAATACAATGAATAAACCCTTGTATTACTTTCCATAAGATTTAGTGATGGTCACTAATGTGACAGCTTTAAAGAGGGATTGGACACATTTGTGAAGGGCGAGGCTATCACTGGCCACTAGTCCTTATGGCTATATTCTACTTCCAGTATTATTGGTGGTAAGCCTATGGATAGCAGTCGCTGGACAACCTGAACAGGAACAACTTGTTGCCCTCAAGTCGAGCTTGCGGCCGGTGTCAGAACAGAATGCTGCACCAGATGGTACCTTAGACTGGTACAGTATAATTTTTCTTGGGCTCCTAAAAGCCTAATTGCAGCACAGGGAATGACAGCCGGGGGGGGGGGCTGCTGCTGAGAAGGGGGCTTGCCCTCCCTCAAAAAGCCATCCTTCTCCACTGCAGCCAGGCTTTGTGAAATCGATGCTTTTAGAAAGGCTGGTTGCAGTGAGGGAGGAAAGGCATAGCATGTGATTCTGTGATGAGTGAGTGAGTGAGTGAGTGAGCGAGCGTGCAAGTGAATGGGTCTGGGAAATCACACTGGGGCCACGTGCCAGTGGTGGAGGGGCCCCTGGCCAATGAGACAACCTCCCCACTTCTGGCCTAGAGCCACCACATGGCCAACAGGAGCAGCTGTTTGGAGCAGCAATGAAGAAAGCGGCACTCTTGCTTCTATTGGAAACAGCACGAGGCATCAATCAACTCCCACATCGCTTCTGTCCTCTAAAATGGGCACTGCCCTGCCTCTGCTTATTTTTACATCATTGGCCTTCGAGGCAGGACAAAATGGCTTACACTTACACTGTGCTTACACTTGCACAGAAAAGAAAATTGTGAGGCTCAGCCCCTAATTACTGGGCATATGGTCCTGCCATCATGAGCTGGCTAGAAGTGCTTTGGTGATTTATTAAGAAGCTACAAAAAGCTGCTGACATATTTATATGCCTTGTAATTAATATGCACCTGACCTTTTCATTTTTGTTTTGAAACAAGTTTACACAGGGGTTTTACCTCCAGCCTGGGAAGGCTCAGCTGGCTGCAATCCTGCAAACCTCTGGCTTGCCTTGAATGTAATCTAATGGAAGGAGAGAGATGTCGGCATGCGATTTCAGGATGGTGCCCACTTAGACTAACAAGACCCTCAATTCATCAGCAGCTTCAAGCAACATCTGGCATCCTTCTGTCTCTTCTCAGTGGAATTGCATGAGTGGAGAACGTGTTTGGCCTCTGCTGTTGGGGCTCTCAGAGCCAACCGGAAGGAAGGGGTGGAGTCACCTGACCATCTTGGAACCAAAGCATTTGATCCACCCCCTCACCCTATTACAGGGAAATGGGTGGAGAGCACGCCTGCTAGGCAGCATAATCTTGCAGCTGCAGCTTGTAATGATTGTTGAGGGTGCTGACACCTCCATCACAAAGAAGGAGGTTCAGAGTAAGGGAAAGGGGAGGCTAACAAAAATTAAAATAAAGGGCATAAGTCAACTATTCTTTAACATGTTACATGCATACTCAATAAAATCTGAAATGTAAATGGCAGAAATCTAGTTCAGCACACTGGGACTTAACTGCTTCCCTTAATTACTGGTGGATTCCTGTGCTGTTCCCAGGGCTGCTTATGAACTTTGTGGCTCTTGCCGTTTGGGGACACCAGCTGCTTGTCCTGGCTATGATTGTGAACCTGCCTGCACTGGTGAAATTTAAGGGAAGCAAGCAGGACTCCAGCAGCACAAGTACATTTATGACTGCAGGGAGGAAGGCCACTGTAACCATACCTGGGCATATGCCACTAGCTCAGGCTAACGCTAACATTGGTCCCATCAAGTGTATTGTCATGACAGCTACCAAGTTAAATACCCTGCTATTAGCTTCCCTGGCTTAAAGATTCAGGAGCTGACATGCTGCTCTCATTCTTCCTGTTCCTTTGCCTTCAAAACTTGCCACTTTAAATGTTAGAATTCTTGTTTCTATTTTTTGCTGATGAAACTGTAAGGCACTGTGTATATTGATGGAGTGGTTTGAATGGTGGTGGTGATGATGCCACTGAGGACTGGCCCCACAGTTGGGCACAGCAAGGCCTCAAGCAGCAAGTGCTAGGCTGCAAATCATGTGCACAGAAAAAGGATGCCACTTGCCGAGCGGTTGCACAGGGCTTGCTTGCCAGGAAGTTGAACTCTTGGCTGCAAAAGAGTGGGCCAGAGGCCAGGGAGCAAAACCCAGGGAATCTTATGGTTTCCTAGCCCAGAGCAGATTCCTCACATGTCCCTAATACCATGTGGCCGGCCCTGCATTCCTTAAGCCAAGCAGCTCCCCCTAATGCAGTGCAGGACATGGTTCCATTGCCAGAGCTGGCACAAAGTCTCAACTACCACCCTAGTTTGCTTCTATGCATAGAATAGAGGGGTCACCAGACAGTAAAACATCTTGGCAAGTCTTGGCAGGAATGATCTCTTCCACCTGCTACTGCAGCAGGATTTGCATCAGATCACACAGCGTTAGGGGCAGCCTTTTCCAACCTGGGGCCTCCAGTATGGCTGGGTGGGTGATGGGAACGGTAGTCCAACATATCCTGAGGGTACCAGGGTGGAGAAAACCATTTTATAGCATTCTTTTAATGAGGCAAAGTTTGCTAGGTTGTGATGGCATAAGGCCTGATTCAGTGTGGCTTTGTGAAATCAGATACTAATCAGAATAAAATCCGAAGTGAAACAACCGAAGGTGAGCTTTACAAGACCACCACTGGCCAAGTGCTTCACACGCACACTGATCAGGGCACTGTGCTCATCCCGTCTCCATCAGAACCAGCCCAAGCTGCTTGGCTGCCTGAAGCAGAGGACAGAACGGGTCTCCCCCTTCCATGTACAGAAGCCAGCTAGCCTGCTAGCTCAGTCTTACTGCAACACGGGCATTTCGACCACTCTGCAGGGAAGGCGCTCACTCAGCTGGTGCAAGGCAGCCTGTGTGGCACATACACAACTCTGGCCTCCAACACCATTGCACTCCTCTCCCCAGACGCAGGACCTGTCCCCTGAGGTGGCTGCCACAGGTCTCACAGGCCCATGCAAGAAATCCCACATGGCCATTTCATGCAGTGGTCTGGTGGCTGCACTTTGTGGTCTTCAAGGGGGAGAAATCTGAAAGTCCCATGCTGCCGGCATCAAATTACATTGGCAAGAATCTGGTTTGGTTGGAATGCAGAAGAGAGCAATGCAATGTTTGTTTAGGAGTTCTGGGAACCACACAGCCATGGACCAATGTGAAGAATTCACATGGAGCTTATGCCATCACTTCTCAATAGGGCAAATACCAAAAATATTTTTCAGTCTTCACTATTTCCATGATATGTGCTGAATGAAGGTATCCAGAGAGCAGTAAGAAATAAATAAATAATAATGGGTAGAAGACTACATTTACTTATTAGTATTTAACTCACACCGTCAATTGGGGGGGAAATCCACCCTCTATTTAAGCAGACAACCTGCTTCTTAGCACCATTTTGGGATGACTTTGCAGCAAAGTGAATAGATGCTGCTTTTACAAATAGCAGATACTTCTGGAATATGGAAATGGAACATATTTTCTCATTAGGTTAATTAACAGCTCTGCTTGGGTGGCAGAATTAGGTATAAATTTCCTCCAGTACTGTGTCAGACTTTAAAAGGATCTTATTTTTGTTATGTTTTCTGATGTCTTTAAATTTTTAAGGTTTCAATTCTGTTTAGTCTGCATGTAATCCTTTTAAAAAGCCACCTCATGTTAAAATAAATAAATAAAAATAAGTTATTTTTCTCCAAACTGGCACTTATTCTGTTTTATGGTCCTTTCTGGGTCTTTCTTTCTTCTTAGAACTTCCAGGCAAATCCTTAAGGGGTAGTCCACAAGTCAGGGAATTTATGATTACATCGTCAACGTAAACTTAAGCAGGGTGATATATTAAACCTGACAAGATGCTGTTCATTAATCTTTGAAATATAGCCAGGTGTGATGTAGTTATGAGAGACTTCCAAGCAGGGGAAGCTTAACACAGCACCCACTGGCTCAACTACATGGAGGGTTCCCTTACCTCATCCAGTGCTGCCTGGGTGGGGACTGGGCACAGGACGTCATTTCAGAAAAATGTGGTTGGGGGGAGAGTAAATCATCCCTTTGCCAAGGGTCTAGCGACTTTTTCAATTTCTCCTCTTTTCATTTCCAGTTCGGCTCGTATGGTCCACTTGGCAGCATATTGGCCTTAGACCTGCTTTGTTATGCTGTGACAAATTATTCTGCCTCGGTTCCTCATCCATAAAAGCAAAAATAACAGTGATACATAGAACTCCATAGTCCTGGTGGAAGAAATTTTGCTCTGGCCTTGACTAAAAAAAAAAAAAAAGATCCTATAATGGGATTGGTAGGGTAGACTTCAATCCATCCATTATGGGGCCCAACAATGGCCTAATTCTGCTCACACCACTTGCCCTTGCCCTTGCCCTGTTGCAATATGCACAGCTTAGGCATGGAGGTCAGCAGAAAGAGAGTTTCCTCCCAAGAGCAAATCATGCTGAGAAACAGCAACTTGCTAAACAACACCCAATGAGTGTTGTGGTTGCAGAGAAATTTCAGGCTCCTGCCCCAGAATGCAGTTGCGTGGCTTTAGTGCGCTTCAGTTGCCGCTTTCCATTCTTAGAAAGTTAGCTACCCCTTCAGGCCACACACCTCAGTTCTTTACCACTTTGCATTGAATCCAGTGTGAAACCCAGGTAAGCCAAGCCCAGCAGCTGTGGACATTTGTTATACCTCTGCCCACAAACTATTTCTCCACTTAGAAAGCCAAACGCTGTCATGTCTTTGAAAAATTACTTTCTACTGAAACTGAATCCCTGTCTAAACAGAAAGGTTAACAATATATTCCTCTCTCTGTATCCCTATGCTTTGATTTTTATCTCAAATATTAATTTTTGTTAAGACCACCCATTCAGTCCTTTAAGGTAACTTAATCCCAAGATCTCTCATCAACATCTGCATCTACAGACAAATCTAACTTCCCAAGCAGATTGATAGCACATTTCATTGGTTCACATTTTTCCATCTGTTGTATCATCGCCTCTGACTGCTAAATATTCTGACATTTCAAAGCCATTATCTGAAGTTCATGGTGTGCACATTAAACAAATATGTTCCTAGAGCATTTGACTGCACCAAATAGCATTATACTTAAGGCTGAAAATTTCTTTAGGAAGTTCTGTCCTGTATGGATATCAACTGGGTTTGCATACCATGACAACCTGTCATGGGTTGCTATCCATGGTGGGCTCTATTAACATGCAAACCCAAACCTATCACCCCAGCATAGCTTGTTTCAGGGCAACAAGCCACCCTGAAAACTCATAGGTTGTTCCAGAGCAGTGATGGCAAACCTTTTAGAGACCAAGTGCCCAAACTGCAACCCAAAATCCACTTATTTCTCGCAAAGTGTCAACACTACAATAAACATGAAAACTGAGGTTTTAATTTAGGAAAAACACCTCACAGCCAGACCACGCAAATATATATATAACCTTGGCAGCACACTGACCGGCCAGGTGAAAGCTCAGACAAGTTGCTGCTAATGAGCCACGGCTCATGATGTCATCGCCTGGCACCGCAACTCCTTTCCGAGAATGCACATAACCCCTATGTGCGCTATTAGCCAATCCTCGGCTGCTGGGGCAATGCTGGGGCGGCTTGGCTCACATGCTGACAGAGAGGGCTCTGCATGCCCACTGTGGCACACATGCCATAGGTTCGCCACCACTGGCCTAACCCTACCCTGGTGCACACCCCTAACCCTAATATAGGGGTAAAATGCCATTGAAAATAATGCGATTTTGAAAGAGACTGCCTTGAGTAACTTTTTCTGCATACCTCAACATTTCTGCCCATTCTAAACACATTCCAACCATCAAAATCATGCCAGGACACCACATTTTTCTAACCCTAACCCTACCCTGGTGCAGTCCCCTAACCCAAACATAGGGCGAAAGTTCCATTGTAAAGAGGGCAATTTTGAAAAAGCCTTCTGTGAGTAGCTTCTTCTGCACATCTCAACATTTCTGCGCATTCTAAACACATTCCAACCATCAAAATCATGCCAGGACACCTTGTTTTTGTAACCCTAACCCTACCCTGGTGGACACCCCTAGCCCTAACATAGGGGTAAAATACCATTGAAAATAATGGGTTTTTGAAAAAGCCTTCTGTGAGTAGCTTCTTCTGCACATCTCAACATTTCTGCCCATTCTAAACACATTCCAACCACAAAAATCATGCCAGGACACCATGTTTCTGCAACCCTAACCCTACCCTGGTGCACTCCCCTAACCCTAATATAGGGGTAAAATGCCATTGAAAATAAAGCAATTTTGAAAGAGCCTTCCTTGAGTAGCTTTTTCTGCACAGCTCAACATTTCTGCCCATTCTAAACACATTCCAACCATCAAAATTATGTTATCCGATGCTCGGCTGCTGGGGGGACTTGGCTCACATGCCAACAGAGAGGGCTCTGTGTGCCCGCTGTGGCACACGTGCCATAAGTTCACCACCACTGTTCTAGAGGTTGTTGTACCAACAATGGGTTGGTTATTGCAATGTCCAAACTCAAGGAACTGCACAGTTACCTGGCAGTAATGGGGATCAGCTCCCAGCCCACTTGGCAAGAGTAGCAGAAATCAAAGCAAGCCTAGCCTTCCAACACATGCCATATGTTCCCAAAGTGCCCAAGCAGACACTGACTTCCCCTGCTCCCCACCATGATCAGGAATCATTTTGGGTTCACCGCCATTTTTTTCTACATGAAGCATTTTTTGTAAAGATCATGATCCCGTTTTTGTCAGCTATAGAATACACAAACAATACCTTGGAGGGGCTGCCCATGGTTGCCAAGCATTTTTAATCTCCTCATACTTTTTGCAAATATTTGCATGTTCACGCATACAAAATCTGCAATTGTGCAACTACAGACATTTGCAGTAGTGCAGGTATAGAAATAGGGAGCTTCAAGTGGACAATTTGCAGGGCAGTGCCTGCAGGCAAAATCCAGCAGGATCCACCCCAGGCCTAAACAGACCGTAGGTAAATTTATTTTCCCCTTTGGTTATATCCAGCAGCTGTCAAAAGGTCAGCTGTCTAATCTAAGAAAAGGTGTGATTGATCTAAGCTCTCAGAAAGGCAGTGGTTGCTTACAACAAGACTCTCAAGTGGGGATTTTTTTGGGGGGGAGGTAGACTCATGTGCCTTAAGGGTGCCCTCACTGTTTCTTTTCATCCTGAAATTCTTTATCTTGGGGAAATGCAACAGTGCAAGCCACCTCATTTACTGAAGTACTTACCTTTACCAGCTGTCAAAGGTCAACCTTAGGTGGAATTTTAAAAGGTTAAAAATATTGGAGCAGGAAAATACATAGACTCCATATACCTGCATACTTTCCTGCCAAAAACCCCACTGGCAAATACTTAGTAATCATATGCAGCCCTCTAAGTTACCTTTGAGGCTTTTTGAAATGACTGTCCACAGCTATTATAATGGGGATTGGTTTGACAGTAGGCTTTCACAATTTCAAGAAAAAATAAATTAAAGTGGATAAAAAGCCATGGCAGACCCCAAATGGCTTGCAATCACAGTGGGATGTTGAGGAGAGCACTTAGCCCTCCCATGGTGTCTCCTGGACTACCCATAGGAGGAGCAAGGGAGGAGGGAAGGACCAAATCCCCCCATGAGCCCAGTCATCCATCAGGAACACTGTGGGTTGTCCACACAACAACCAACCCAGTGTGATTGATATGACATCCAAATGTGCCCATCTTCCTCTTCCTACTTTTAAGTACTCTTACAAATATTGAAGGTTTATACAAGCAAGAGGAAAGGAAGCCACATGACTTCTTTTCCCCACCCTTGTGTGTTCTGGCCACAGCTGCACAACTTATCTCATTACCTCTGCAACACATGGCTGGCCATGTCATCCAAACCTGGCAAAATGCACAGCAGGGTGTAGCAGGGGATTCAACCCATCCCAGAACCCCCCAACAAGCCATCAGTTCTGGGTCAGTTTGAAAGCTACTCCTCCTTCCATGCATCTCAGCAGGTACAGACAGCACAGCAACCTGTACATTGCAAGGATAATTAGACAAATTGTGCATGCATGGGTACAAGGCACAGAAGCCACCGTGGCTTCTTTCCCAAATGATTGTATGAACTCAACCTGTGTGAACCAGGGACTAAGATTTGAAAGTAGAGAGATGTTCCCTCCACTATGTTGCATAACCCACAAAAGCTCACTAATGGCCTTCAGGCAGTGCAACGTCTCAGCCTAACCTTATTACTCGCTGGGCAGGTGTGCTTGAGAAAAGATGAGGTAACCATTCTAAAGAACAAGTTCCCTGCCAGAACCCTGCTCTGCTACATGTTTCCATTTATTTATTACTGAAATATGTATATCTCTTTGCCACCTCTTAAAAAAGTCAATAGAACTATAAAACTATAGATATAGATATTAAACACATGTAGCTTCCAAAAGCAGGAACATAATGAACATCAGAGGCAGCAATCAAAAGTAATGAAAATTGAAACATGGAGCTCCCAGTCATATAAGATCCTACATACATTCATTAAATGGTGACTCTGAACAAAAGGGGTTTAGTTGATGCGTAAACATGTACAGAGGCAGATGACTGAATATCTTAAGTAAGGCAGGGGTGAGCAACTGGTAACTCTCCAGATATTTTTGTCCACAACTCGCATCAGTCCTAGTCAGCATGAACAATGGTGAGACACAGTGGGACACGAAAACAGACACAGGGCCATGAGTTATCTTCCTCTGTGGTATGAGCACGCCCATCGACAATAATGGGTCTTAAGTTAATAATAGCTAACTTAGTCTCATTGATTTCGGGGAACCCAGAAATCTTATGAATCCAGTACGTAGCTGTTCCCACAGACCATACCTCATATGGAAGCAACACGTATAAAAGAGACCCGTTTTAAGGCAGACATTTACAAATATGTTCATATGACCCCATACAGTTCACATCTTAAATCACTTAGAGTTTTAAAGGACAAAGTCCAGTGTGTTGAACTGGGCCTTATTTGGAATAGAACTAGGAGCTAACAAAGCAGAGATGTGCTACAGAGTCACAAGAAACTTCTTTATTCAGCACTCACATTTTCTGCCTGCTGAAACAATAGCAGCTCTCCCTGTAGAGCACGTCCCAGTAGTCTATGCTTGAAGTAAGGGCTGGGACTTGCATAAATATGGCAAGATCTGTCTTTACCAGAAACCCTGCAGCCAAGTACAAAATTCAAGTTGCACTAAAGTGCTCCTGTCCACGGCTGCAACCTGTTTATTCAGGAGAAAAGCCAGATCAGATTGAACCTGATCTTTAAGAGGGAGTACAAAACATCCCAAACACCTCTAGCTGCACTAACCATACATCCAACCAGCAGAGCCTCATCTTTGTCTGGATGACATATCAGCTTGTTGCCCACATCTAGTCCTTCACTGATTCAGGATAGCAGCTAGGGACATCCACTGCCTTCCAGGAATCAGATGGAAAGATAGAGCTGAGTATCGTGACAGGAAATTCCAAATACCCAGACAAATTTGTTCAGTGGTTTCTTGTAGGTGTTAATCACCATGGGGAAAAAGATAAAACACTGGCCAACCCCATAAGCATATGAACCTGGGAAAGAGCAGTAGTATCCCAGAATCCACCCTCCAGGAATAGCCAGTGCCACCAGAAAGCAGCTTATGTAGACCACTTCTGCCAGGTGCACTTCAGAAGGATACCATGGTCAATTGCATAACATGCTATAACAGTAATAAATAGCAGAACAATTCATTCCTAGAGTGGGTCCTGCTATAGAAACAGCAAGAATAGCCATTTCTATCCTGAAGCATATTCAGAAACTGGAATGGAAAAGATCCAAACACTGGTGTCATTTGGGAATCTTTGCATTAGCACTTGCTTCTGTACCCATCTCCTAAGGCAAAAATGAAGGCAGAAAGGTTTGTACATAAAGAGATACAGCTGGGAACTGCAAATCAAATGGTGCCATGTATCCCCACCGCAGTCAAATTTCCTCCTCCAGGATACTGTAGGCCGCAAGTGACTCAATCAGGTCAATCTTCTCTGCTCCCCCCACCCAGTTCTCCATTCTTCTATCTAACCGACTCAATATCCTGAACCCACCAAGCATGTCCAGGCCTCCTCAGGCTGCTCCTTAGTAGATTTCTCCATCCCCCTTTTAAATGTTGTATAACTCTGTGTAAGGCGAGGTTCACTCAGGCATACTGATACCTCCCTTTTGTTTCTCAGTGGCCGAGTTTTGGCTCCAATCCTGCTGGCACTCCATAACCTTAGTTGGTTATTAGAGGAAGTGATATATTGCATTGCATATGAAACATTATTAGAGGAAGTGATATATTACATATGGTCTAACATGTGAAAAGAAGGGTTTTAACTGATTATTTTCAGTGCTAAGTTTAACCATTCTTATTTGTTTATCATTTGAAAAGTGGGGAGCTATGAAATGGGCAGATATTATTGAAAATGTATGAACTGATCGCACCCTTTGGGGGTTGTTATATATTAACAATCAAATCGAAACATTTCAGATCATTGCATCTCTGCACAAGGTGGGGAATACTGTTTGCGTCACTGCACATGGGAATGTACTGAGCACGATGGTGTAATGAACAACAAAATGTCTATGTGGCACTTTGTACTGGACTAGGGCAAAGGTTTATAGGAGTAGATGCAGCACTCGCAAGGCCTCTTGTGTCTCAAACAAGCAGAGGAACAGGTGTTCCAGCTCAAAAGATTTGTACATATATGTTAGTACATTTACGTGTAGTACATTATGGATTCCCCTCCCCTTCTTCAGCTCCTACATCATTATCTGCCATTTCCTTTCATATACTACTATATCGATACCAATCCATCTCCAAAGAACGCTTGTGCTATTTTCACTAACAAAACAATAATTTATCTTCAACATTACTTCAGAATCATGCCACCTAGTGGTCCCACTGATAAAGGCTGTTGTATTTTATCAATGACGGTATTCACTGTGTAACCCTGTTCCTCTCATTTTGTGATGAAAAGCCTCTGTGCTTCTTACATTAACAACAGAGGTCTTTGAGAGGAAATGGGCAGACTACACATACCTGCAGTCTTGAGGAGTGCAAAGTGGGTTTCCTTAGGAAATGGTGGGCTTGAGCCAGGGAGATCAAGTTCCTCCCCAACACCTCCTCATGAATCTGAGGGCCAGCCTGTCAGCCTGTGTGGGCCTCCACACTGTGTAGAGCACAGGTGGTCACCATTTTCCCAGCCCTGTTCAATGTCCTCTGTTTCCCTTTCTCTTATTTCAGACATCCAGACAGAGGGTAAGAGTGTCCATCATCAGGAGAACCATGTTTAGTCTTACAGAGTTTTCATGCAATAATTCTGTGATTGGTGAGATCTCTCTCTTGCTCCCCACCATTCCATGCAACTGCTCCTGGGCAGAAAAAAAATTTAAAAAGAGCTCAGGATTTCACCCTTTCCTGCCCTTCCAGGCTGGAGGGTACAGACCCCATGACTTGACTCAGCTCTGACAACTGCCTATGATAACCCTATACCCTCCCTTTCTTAAAATATTAATTGGTTTACCAGTAATAATTTTAAATACCAGGTTAGATTTGCAAGTGATATATCAGCACCTCATTGAAAGTATTCAAGAAGCTCAATATGGTCTGCATCCAATATTAGTCTAACTAATTTCAATATGTCTGCTGTAAGTAGGGCTGACACTGAATACAATCCATTGTGCCTGCCCTCCTCCCATTTTATATCACTGACCCACTCTTACCTGTTATGCAAATATACATAGTCTACATGAGAAAGTCAACAATAAGTGATATGAACTCTAATAATGAAGATAAGATGATATAAAGCAAAAGAGACAGAAGGCAATTAAATTAACCTTTACTGCACCACTGTAAACACTGGAACATGATCCGGCATTCCAGCAGAAGTCTTGGAGTGACTCAAGCAATGTTGTGCCCATGAATACACCACATTCTTCATGTGCTTAGAGGCACCATCTAGGTATACAGCTAGTAGTCAGCTAGTAGTCAGGTCTACTGACTCATATGAGAAGGTCAAGCAGTTTTCATTTATTGTTTATTTAAAACCTTTCTAGGTCATCTTTCAGGACAGAAACCCATGCAAGATGATGTAAATTTTGATCCAAAACAATACAATTCATATAAAAACCAATGTGGTCAAAAAACAACAAACACTAGAGTAAGAAAAAAGCTACAACACAATAGCTGAGTTCACACTACAAGAGAAATCATTCTCAAATCATTTCTCAACATGAGAAATCATACCCAAATCATACTCATATGGTTTGAGTGGGCATTGTCATTGAACCATGCATTCTTGCTGACGCATGGATTGCTGTGCTGTGTCGCCGTGTTAAGAAGTCATGGTGTATTAACCATGAACAGCTCACCCAACTCTCTTTATGAGTTGTTCATGATTAACAAACAATGGTTGGGTTTACACAACACAACAATCAGACTTCAGTGGCAACCCATACTGAACCCATACTCACTCTTGAGTGTAGGTTAAGTGTGGCTCATCATGTCATGTGAATCCGTTGCTGTTACCACTGAGCCTGATAAAATAAAATCAGTTCTTAGAATCATAGAACAGTAGAGTTGAAAGGGGCCAGAGGCCATCAGGTGCAGGACCATCCCTCTCAGATGGTTGCCAAGTTGCTTCCTGAATGCCTCTGCTGTGGGAGAGCCCACCACCTCCCTAAGTAATTGGTTCCATTGTTGTACTGCTCTCACAGTCAGAAAGGTCTTCCTGATGTTCAACCAGAACTTGGCTTCCTGTAAGTTGAATTCATTATTCCAGGCTTGGAAGGGTTCACCATGACGACAGAGAGCTCCTGACATACAATATATGATGAACTACTATAAAACAGGAGTATGTTTTCTAAACATGGAAGGAAAAGTGGTTATCTATTTCTTACATACATAACTTCCATGCATCAGTTGGTATAGGGGACTTCTCCCAACTCTTTTGCTCCACCATTTGCAGCAATACTCCAGACCATAGTATCCTGGTGTTGAACTGCCACCTCTATTAATTAATTTTTCCCCAGAGCCCCAGACAGCTGTGAACTGGCCCAGAGACAAGCAGCAACGTACAAATAGACCAAACATGTAGAAAAATAAAAGCAAGTTACAAAAATGCTTATAGAAATAAAGGAATAAAGAAAATATAAAACAATCTTTCTAGCCTTAGGAATCTAACACAGTAGTCCAAGGCATACTTTCAGACATGTACAGAATCAAAAAAGTTTTTTTTCCAAAATGAAAAAGAAAAAAAAACTAACAAACCAAATGCAATTCTCTGCAAGGATTCTCTCTCCACATCACTAAATAATCCTGTGAAAGAGATGCAGACAATGTCTGAAAAAGTTAAGTGAACTAAAGCAACTTTTTTCTCTAGATGTTGGCGGAAACTGCATATAATGACTTTCCATTATTGGTATTCCTGACAAACTCCCTGTTTCTCAATGAAAGAGGCACTGAGATAGACAAGAAAAATTGCTCAACAACACCTCAGAAGTGATGCAAATGTAGAAACAGTTGTGTGGGCGTGTTTGGAGCATGAAGGGGAGCAAAAGGCTGAAGCACAACAAAAACTTCCAGGGAGCAGAACAAAACTGCAGAACAGGATGCCACCTTTAATGACACATTCATTGCAAGACATCAGTGATGCAACAACAGCACCTGCAGCATTTGAACCCATGAGCATTTTGATATATTCCTGATGAATAAACCAGTTTTGAATCGATATTCTTTGAGAGTTTGATACATGTTTACTACATAAACACTACAACAGATATTGGCTAAACATTAGGAAACACTTCCTAGTAGCAATAGCTGTTCGGCAGTGAAACAGACTGTCCCAGAAGGTGGTATATTCCTGGCCACGCAAGATATTTAAGCAGAGGCTGGATGGCCATTTGTCAGAGATGCTTTAGTTGTACAGACTTATGGATACTTGTAGCCACTGATAGCTTCACCCTGCATGAATTCCCCTAGTCCCCTCTGAAAACTATCCAAGTTGGTGGCCATCAGTATTTCTTGCAGTAGAGAATGCCACAGGTTGGCTATGCACTGTGTGAAGAAGTCCTTCCTTTTCTTTAAGAGGCACAAGATGAATAAGTCATCAAGGCTAATAAATAAATAATTTATAGCACAACAAAGAAAAAATATTTGATGACTTCTATACATCCTCATCCTGCTTTCCAGATGCTCAGTTCAAGACCCAAGCTCTTTATCTTTAATCCAGACTGGCACTGGACAGCCCTTTAAACAGAGGATTTTCCTTTCTCAGTCCTTCAAATAGAGGGGGACTGTTCTCCCTAAAACAGGGCACTTGAATACCCTAACCTGAGCTCTCCAACTCACCACCCCATTCCAAGCCATCCCACTACCACCAGTTGTTCTGTGCAAAGGATCGTAAGTAATTATAAAATGAATTATTAATCTTCTAACAACTGTAATGACTGGGGAGGCCTAGTTTGCATGAAAGTGTCCTTGTCCCTGGTAGGTCCTTTCTGCTGTACAGCTGTGACCCAAAATACCCGTGTCAGACTTTTTAGGAATGAGAAAAAGAGAAGAATGAAAAGCAGGGAGAGGAGATCTGGTCTAATTGCTTTACGTGGGGCTTCCCCTGAAGACAGTCCGAACACTTCAATTGGTGCAAAATAGAGCTGCCAGGTTGCTGACGGGGACGGGGCATTATGATCACATGACTCCAGTCCTCCATCAGCTTCACTGGCTTCCCATTGAAGCCCGGGCCCAATTCAAGGTGTTGATTATGACCTATAAAGCCCTAAACGGCTTGGGTCCTGGCTACCTGAACGAGCGCTTACGTCCGTATATGCCCGACTGCCCTTTGAGATCTGTGGGAGAGTCCCTTCTCCGGGAACCCTCCATGAAAGAAATTAGGAGAGTAAGTACTCGGAGGAGGGCTTTCTCTGCGGTGGCGCCCAACCTATGGAATTCACTCCCCAAAGAGGTCCGCCTGGCACCGTCGTTACGGGTTTTTCGGCGCCAGGTAAAGACCTTTTTATTTAAACATCATTTCAATTGTTAAAACATATGATCTGGCCAGGGCAACTTCTTCTTCCTTCTCTTTCTCCTCCTATATTTTTATTTTATACTGATAATTTTAATTTTATATTTGTAAGTCAATGTATTTTTTGTATTTTTGTATTTCATGGTAATTTATTATGTACTATTGTATTTCAATGTATTTTATCATGTTGTAAGCCGCCCCGAGGTTTCGGCAAGGGGCGGCATAGAAATGTTATAATAATAATAATAATAATAATAATAATAATAATAATAAGAAGAAGAAGAAGAAGAAGAAGAAGAAGAAGAAGAAGAAGTACTGCTCGTATATCACCAAGCTGTAGTGAATTCTTTTTGCAGTCCTGCTCCTACACAGAGAAGACATAACAGCCTTCAGCTTCTTTACATGGACAATCAGTGGCAAAGGACCACTCCAAAACAGAAGGAAGTACTTGAGACAGTAACTTCTGATGCCATTCGTCAGTCTTAGCTCTTCAAGGACTGCTTTGAAATCTGTACTCTTTCTTCTCATGAAATGAACAGTGGCAGTTATTATTGGCTCCATGAGACCAGAAAAGGTGATGATAAGATGATTTATGAGCACTCTTGGAGTTTAACATAGATATCCAATTATGTGTTGTGACAAATCACACACAATAGTTGCTTGATTGTCTTTGCTAAGATGATGACGAGACCGTAAGCCCTTTGCTGTCTGGAAAGGAGAAAGGACCCCATCAGTATGAAAAGAAGGGCCATGCAGGTTGTTGCTCATTTTGTCCTACTACTTTAAACACACATGCCTCTAACTTTGGTTGATTTGCTGAAGCCTTGATATCAAACTGAGTGAAATGCTGTAGAAATTTCAGTGTAGGGGGAACCCCGGTGTGTGTTTCCAAGTGAGAAGGTACAATTAAGTTTGTCTTTTGTAACATGTTGCTTCAAACCACAAAATCTTTCCAAGGGTACTTTTGATCGTTGCTAATTGGTTGCAATCTGCATTCTGTTTTCCCTTACCAGTCGCACTTTCAGTTCTTTCTTTCCAGATGTTGTTGGTTACCCTCCCCCGCCCCTCTGGTGCACCGTATCCTTTCCTGAATGGCATGATTTCCTTCTGTGGACCCCGTCTTCAGTTACAACCTCATGCAAGTTTGTGAATGCTGTTATACAGGAATACATGCCCCTACCTTTTGTGAGAACAATTTTAACTCTGTTTACAGATCCATTTTCAAGATTAGTTTAAAACTCATTGATTGAATGATTGATTGTTTGACTATACTTATAACCTGCCTTTGGTCCAAGACCTCAAGGGATCATTCGAGGGGTGCAAGGGTTATCTGGGTCACCTCCCATCCAGGCACAGCCCAGATCAACTTAGTCTTAGCATAGCCTGCATATTGTTCAAGTTGGATTCTCCTTGAAACATCATGGAGGCTCACAGTGGCTATGTGTCTTGGGAAACTTTCCTGTGAGAACAGAAAGTCTGTTGCAATGGCAGCATGTTCATAAGTAACCCCATAGTTATGTAAAACTCTGATCACAGAGACTGGTTTTAGCAGAAGAATAGGTCAGCATGGTCAATCCCTATTTGGAGAGGCATAGTAGCTAGCAGATCATATTAACATCCGGCTGTACTCTGGCTTAAGTTCCATTCATTACACTGGGTCCATTCTAGGTCTGACAAGCATAGAATACAATTCTTGGTGTTTAAGACAGCATACAACCAAAAGAAGACACTACTTGAAACCTGTATCTGGCAACTTTGTTCCTCTGCAGTAAATGCAAGGAATCCAATCCAGATTTTAAAAGCCCCCTCATCCTTCCCAATTCTTCCTGGAAACCTTGTGCCTATTCTAGAGTAAAAATGAAACAGAAGAAAAAAGCAGCACAGCTGCTAGATACTGATCTAAAATAATTTTCATTTTGACTCACAGGTTCAATAGTTTGTGGGATTTAAAGCTGGGAATGATCCACGATGTAATATGCAACTGACTTCCCTAGAACTATTTCAGGGTGAGGCTGAGCATTTGAAGATTGCAACCCAAAGGACATTCTCTTATTGAGCTGAAAATGTCATAATTATGGAAGCAAGCTCATAGTTTTTAAAATCCAATTTCATACATCTTGCCCACAACATGCACTCTGCCAACAGCTGTACTTTGAATCCAGACTTACAATTTGTGGTCTATCCATGAGTGAAACCATAATTCTTAAACTAGGAGCTCCATTCTAAACTGATACTTCTTGTTAGGGATGGGTGAGGGCCCTGAGCGCTTCCCACTTCAAAGCCAGGATTTGCCACCTCTGTGTTTCTGACAGCTTCTTCATTTTGAACAGCTACATGGGAGGCAGCTACAATTTGTGTTTCCAAGCTGGGAATGGCTGTACCTCTTGAATTTGGCTGAGGCAAATGGGTGAGAATTTCATTTGGTTCACTTTTTGACAGGAACTTACCAACGTTCTCACATTTCTTCATGAATGGAGAAGAAAGAACATGAGTTTTAGAAAATTGGAACATGGAAGAAAGAGAAACTGACAACTTTGTCAAACTCTACTTCTGATGTCAATTATCACACCTACGACTGAACCTACTGCAATGCTGGAAATGTAACCATCCAGAGGACTGGCACACTGCACTGCTACCTCAAAGTCTGAGGGGGTCCTGGGTGTGAGCACCCTCTGCCGTGTCCTCTCCTCCACCACTGGGCCTTACTGCTATTGCTCAGCCAGTCTTGTTAATGCTAATTTCCCACAATATCCCAAGTGTAGCAACTGTTGGGAGGATTAATTTGGAGAAGGGGCAGGTAAGGAACCATGTATAACAAGCTCACTGGAGGAAGGGCAAGATCTTAAATAACAGGATTGTAACTATCCACAATGCTATTGGTCCCCTTTTTGTCAAGACCCAAGATGCACTGGAATGCTCTAGTTTACAAGATTTTCTAGGAACCATAGTAATACAACGTATTTATAAACTGAACCTTTGCCAGGGCAGTTCTGCTTTGGAGGCTTGCTCTGTCATTGACCATTAACAAAACAAAATGAATTTGAAGCAAGCAAGGTAAGCCAAGCGGAAACCACAAATCTGGAAGGTCACTGGCTAGGGTCCCATCCCTGCCAAAGCCTAATGTGATATATAATGCAGGGAGAATAAGGGGCACAAGGTGGTTTGAGGGTGGGTCGTATAAATGTTGGCAATGCGGAAGGGCTGGGATGACCTTCCTGATCCTTAAACAAACATTTACATCTTTTCAGTTTTCATCACGATATGCTGGGTTGTATCCTCCCAAGTCTCTTTCCCCCAGGGTGGGGTACAATCAGAGCCTCTCAGTTCGCTCAGTCTGGCTTGTTTGTTTCAGCTTATTCCAGAGGCACTTAAGCTTGCACTCACACCAAATTTTGGATATCCTGAAGGAGCAGAAAGGCATGGCTATGGGAAGGAAATGTTCTGCACTGGCAGCATATGAAGGGGTTGGCCATATCTCCCCCTGTGTTTTATTATTGTTAGCACCAGTGAGAGGGCAAGGTGCAGGCTGACTCACACCACAGCCTGTTTGAGCTGAAAGTTAATACCATCCACACCCGCACAACTGAGAAAAAGATCTGGATTGGGTCAAAGTGGTCATCTTTCCTCCAAGTAACAAAGTCAGGGCTCAGGGGGCCAGCTGCTCAGTCAAATGTCGTTCAGTCGCTATCATCGAAGACAAAACAAGAAATGAAGGACGTTTCCTGCCAACAGCTTTGGAGAAAAGCTATCTTTCACATTGCTTCTGTCAAAGAAATTAAGATGGATGCCTTTAGCAAAACATGCGAGGGATTGGAACATTTTTCAGGTGCTTTGTCTGTAAGTCTGGGACAGACTGCTAATCAGGATCTGGACTTCAGCAATTTGGTAGCATTGTGTCATGTCCGTGAACTACTCACTGGGCCCAATTCAGGCCCAACTAAATGTGATGACATGAATTACATAACTGCCCCAAGCATATTCACCTTCTCTTCACTAAATATTGATCACTGATGGGTGGGGCACTAATGCTTTGCCCCTAACCTGATTCCAGACTGGATCCACAACCTGCAACTGCATCAGTAAGAAAGGTCTCATTGGCAGCAATAGTTGCAGACCACATGATAACCCAAATTCAAGGGCTGTGTGTAGGTTGGCATTGAACCATGGGTTGTTGTTGAAACATGAGTTATCAAACAGGTAATTTCAGCAGAGGGTACAACCCAGATCTAGGTTATGGTGAGGCAAATTGTTCAAGCCTCCCCACTTCTTCTTGTATAACATTTACAATCCAGATAGATCTTTTGTCTTCCTGCTACTAAATAAAGATCCATCCTCTGACTGGCTGCTGTTAAATAAATGTCATGGTAAATTCAAACCTGAATCTTGAAGGTCCCCTTTGGATGTGATGGAAAAGCATGAGGAACAGAGGCTCAGAAGGTTTGAATCCAGACTCCATCATGCTTAGAGGAGGCAAAGGATGGGCAATTTTGAAGAGTGAGGGCTGAGTGGTCAATTGCCTAAATGGCTGCTGAATTTCAGCAACAAGAAAAAAAGCCATATTTTTGTTTCAAAACAAGGTGTGCAGGGAGCTTTTTTTTTTTTTTTTGCAAAATCATGCTCCCAAAAGCCCCAGAGGAGCATCATTTTACTTTGAAACAAGATATATGCTCCCCTATGTAACTTATTTAAAGCAGAAATGCATTTTTATTGCCACAACTGCATGCTGCCACAATTTGGCGGCAAAGTGGTGGTGATTTGTGGGTAGGAGACTGAAGAAAAGGAGGAAAATAACATATGACTCATATGTTGTCATCCTTGGAATAGACCCACTGAAATCCATGTGATTTACATAATTGTGACTAACTTAAGTCTCATTTATTTCAATAGGTCTACCCCAAGTTTGACTAAGTCTGGATCCAAACCAAAAAGTGTATGGTAATTGTGCTTCCTTGTCCAACTGCCTTTCATCCTGTCCAAAAAAAGTTCTAAGGCTCAAGACAAAGTAGTAGTCACATACCTACTTGGAAGCCTTTTGTTCAGTTACTGAATAAGTTTTTAAAAAAATGACCAAACTGGCAGCTGCCCAGAGTTGGATTTATATTATAGTGTATTAAATCCTTTGTAAAATATTTAAACAAATGCACACATCTGTAGATGGATGGTGTTATGCAACACCATGGTTTTGCTACAGAAACCCTCTAACTCCTCTGGTTTCTGCAGGAGGCACGTCTGTGGTATGTCCAAACTTTTTTTCCTTTGTTGCACTGGAAAATTTTGTCATGGAGAAATGGTGGGCAAATCCGAGCTGAATCTCATGTTGCTGAGAATGATCTGGTGGAAACTAGGATCTGGCTCTGATTTTCACATCTCACAAAGTTCAGCAAAGAGAGTTGAAAACACATCTTCCTTCTGCCATTTCAGCTCTAACACACACCCTGGCAGTGACTTTAACAATGTTGTGTTCAATGAACAGCAGCCTGATATGCATATTCAATATCTTTACTGAATTTGTCCATAGTGGATCCCCACCACAAATTAATGGAAACTTCAAGGGTGCTCATCAAAATAAACACTCAAGGCTTATTTATTTATTCATTCACATACATATTCCCAATAGCCAAGACTATTTTGTGAGATGAGGGAATGGTCCATATCTTGCTGGTGGACAGAAGCAATTTCACATAGGCAAGACTATCTACCAATAATTTCTTTTCTTGAAGTGGTTAGATTTGGTCATGGTGATACATGCCTTACACCTAGTTTAGGCTGTTATAACATGCTTTACATTGGACTGCCACTAAAGAGCATTCAGAAACCTCAGCTGGGTCAAGATGTTGTACCTGGGCTGTTGAACAGGGCAAGACACGGGGAGGATGTGCTTCCCTAACTACAACAGGTTCATTATAGTTGCTGGTTTGTTTCCAGGCACAATCCAAAGTGCTGGTTACAGTCCCCCAAATTCTGAATGACTGATGATCATGGGTGCTTGCAGACCAGGCTTCTGTTGTTGAATCACCCTGCCTCATTCATGGAAGATTAGGGTAGGGGAAATGGATGGTATTGTCTTTCCCTCATGCCCCTCTGGATTTTCCCCAACATTTGTTTCTTCCTTCCTACAATCTTGCTTAGAAGAGGAAGACAAATAGCTTCACAGTGCTTTTTGACTGGAACCGTCTATCTGGAAGTAGTCCAGGTTATCCAAAGGGCGGTCTTCCCCCATATGAACCACCCCAGGTTTTAAGAGTTTGAGGAGAGGTTTTCCATCAATGACCTGAGACAGGCCCCCTCCAGTGACTACACCCAGCCTCCAGCACTCCTTTGGAAGTCCCTTTCAGGTGTGGGGAAGGTAGTTTAGCCTCCTCCAGTTTTCTTTGGAAAGTGAGCAATCACTTCTACAATTTGGACAGGTATTTGGGATAGCAAGCTGATCTATCTTGCCTGTCACCACTGCTTTTAATTTAGATGGTTTCTTGAACTACGTTTATCTTCTTGTTTCATATACTATTTGCATTTTAACATTAAATGCATTCCATTTCAAATGCCTCCCCAACTTCCATTCTAGGGAAAATATTTCCAGGCTATTTCTCCCCTTAGTAAATCTTTTTGTGCAAATGCACATGTACACAGGCATTCCACCAATACATATCACCAATGTCTCAAAAGAGGGGTAAACAACACTTAAATGGAATTGAGAAATAGCCAGTCATGAAGTGACCACATTTTACTTCTCTGACAAGAAATTAACAAATCTATTGGGGGCTATAAGTCAGAACATCTAACTGACATGTACATATTAGAAAGTAGCATATGGCATGCCTGTATTTATCAGACACTGGGGAGTTACAAAAGATCGCTAGAGCACACACTGAAACATTTAGGAGGAATTTATGCTGGTTTGCTCACTCTCACAGGGTAGGACTGGCCAACAGAAGATGTCTGCATAGAAGCTGCTGCTTGGCCACAGACAGAACATGCCAGACCTCCAGTTCAGGAGCACCGCTGAAGGCCTTTGCCTAGGAAACTGGTAGTGGGGCAGAGTCAACGCTGCTATCCATTTTGTCTGATGGCTTCTGACTTGTGTAAAAGCCTGGCACATCACCACCAAAAGGCATCATGGGAAAGGGAGAGTCCCTGTCAGTTTACTGCAAGACCAAAAATAAGCAATGGCTGCATCTTGCACTAGCTGTCCATATGTTTCCAAGCCCAACTCAAGGTGCAGGTTTTAAACTACAAAGCCTCGTATCACACGTCAACCAAGTGGTGTCCTTAGGTGCACCTGTGTCCACATAACCCTATAGAGTGCCTAGTAAGTCTTGCATCCTTCTCCATTCACTATCATCACTCGAGTTTCTCCTCCTCGCTTCCATCAGCTTCATCCAACCACTTCCTAAAGATACTTTCCTTTCCAAGACATCCCTCTTTCATGTGGCATCAACTATTTCCCTTCCTCTGATGGAAGCTTCCAGCTTAGAAAAGAAGTGACAGTCCCACCCAGCCATGTGTGTGGGAGGCACAGAGGGACAGTGACAGCAGGAAAGCAGCGACGGCAGGAAACAAGCTGTCATTCCCTCTGCCTTGTCACCCTCATTTTTGCTATGATCATTGGCTCTTCTCTTACCCAAGACCTTGACAGGTGACTGCTTCATATTTTACTTTCTTTCCTCTACTCTGAAGTTATTTTAGAGTAAAGTAGCTGCTCTTGCCATCCCACACAAGATTATCATAATCCTCAGGCTATTGCAATAATCAAGGGTACAAGCCATAGGACTGTACCTTTAGAGTACCTACTCCCACTTTGGGTCTGAAATATATAATAGATAAATGTAAATGCTCATGTTTCATGTATGTTACTTTGTTATCTATTATTTCTCTTAGGAACATCTTCTTGGCTTCTTCAATCACTCATAATTTTTTTCATTCAGAACAGGGTGACCAGGCCAGGAACTCTGAAAACAGTTCAGTTCTTTGGCACAATCCTTCCTTATTGAATCATGCAGTAGGAAAGGTGGCTTTCTCCAGTAGCATCCCTAAAACTAATCTATGTGGAACAATTGCAGCAAGAGTGGTGCTAGGTACTAAAAAGATCTGGGGCTCCAGCCCAGAGGACAGTAAAAAAGTACAAATTTGCATGTGCTAAACCTGGATCCTAAGGACAACCCTGTTTGTAGAAAGGGATGTCTAGAAGAAGGAGGTGTTTAATTTTCTTTTCAAGCCTCAGACAGAATGGAGGAGGGGGCATCAGGAAGTGAACCATACTTGTGCCAAAAAAAAAAGCCGCTCCAGTGGGATCAGATGCAACAGAGACAATCAGGATCCCCATACCTTCATTTCAGCAAGTGCTTGTGGCCAGCAGGAGTAGAGGGGCAGACGGTCTCTCAGGGATTCAGCTGACCTTTAACAGATAATTGTATTCTGCAACTTCCAGTTGTATTGCTGCTCTTGCTTTTCAATTAAGCTGCTTTTTGGTTGTTGTATTTGTATTTTCATATTTATTCTTGTATGTAAACATGTTTTGTTCATTTTATAGTGTTCGCTCAGTTGCTCTGAAAGCTTTAACTGAAAGACCAGCCTACAAATCTTTTAAGGTACAAACACCTAGCTGGATAATATTGAGAACAGTAGGATTTTTTCCTGAATGGATTGTACCTTTAATTAATGAATTAATAACAATGTCAGAAAGAGAATAGTGTCCTAGACAGGTTTACCAACTTCCATTCTAGCAGTTGAAACCTGAAGACAGATAGTACATTACATTTTGCATTTTCTTCCCCATTCTGAAAACTGGGCTAGTGCTTGAGTCCTGAACCATAGATTAAATGCATGAAGCACATTTTTCCACAATTTCCATGTTCAGTGACATTATGGTATTTTGCACAACATTGCTAAAGGGATCTCACTTTGATCAGTCAAATAATAAATATTAAATCGTTGTTAGAAGGGCAAGCAAAAGGAAACTGCATACATCAAATAAGGGTATTCTCTAAAAGCAGTTGGGAAAAAGGGGGGATAAAAATGACATTCTAGGGGAGGAATACACTTAGGGTCCCACTACTACAAGGGTGGGCAATGGTAGCCTTCCCAAAATTGTTAGACTATAACTCCCATCAGTCCTAATGAGTATAGCCAATGTTTAGGGTTGCTGGGCACTGCAGTCCAATAAGATCTAGAGACTGTATTTTTCCCATCCCTGCATTATAGCAAATGGAAGCTCACCTACCAATCTAAGCTGAGACACCTGAATCTCCATCCAGGTTCCCTGAACATTTGCTGTGAGCATAACCAGATAGTCTTTGCAGTGGCATGCCATATCCAAGACTCTGGCTATGGTCAGAAAGTCTGATGACTTATCTGGCATGGTCTAGAAGTAACCAAAGGCAGACATGAAAATGCCATAACTAATAGCAGGCCAGGCCTGAATATTAAGACTATGAAAGCTTCCAGGAATACTCCACAAGTGCTAAATTACTGCCAGGCACCTGCTTTTCTAGTTACACATGTAGGAAGCATCAGCAGAGCATGGCTTTCCTTTAAAGAGATTTGCTGTATGCCATTATAAAGAAACCTTTCTTCATCTCTGTTTGAACTGTTTCTTTGCAATGAAAAAGGTGCAAATCATTTATACGCAACTGTGTCTTTCCAGGCACTGATTTTTAACAAATATTTATCAACAAAATTAGACTTCCCACTGCTGCCTGTGAAAGAGCTACATCAGCACGATGCAACACCCAAAATGAAAAGCTCAGCCCAAATCTTTCATGTTCATTCAGTACGCAATGCAACAACGTGTGTGTTCAAAATGTTACTGCACAGTCGAAAATGGAACATTTTGTGTCCAGTCAGAGAAAACTCTATAGGACAACCTGACATCAAATATTAAAATAACAAATCCCTGGGTATTTAAATAAAATATGTCTTGCCTCCTGGCATATGATCTTCTGTCTTTTAACTCTGTGAAAATGTATCATTTCAAGAAGCGCTGATGTGGTGCCAATTGAATTTTATGAGCCAGATATGAAATTAAGGGTTAGTAGGAAAATAATTTCACAGGGTATTCTTAACTTTTTAAAAAAGTGCCTGCTTGCAATTCATTTTTGGAAGGCCTGTGGTGTTCTCCAAAATACTCTCAGTTAATATAGTGGATTTGTTGGAGAAATCACATACATTGATTAGAAAAGGCAACAACTATCCAAGTGTAGTCAGTATAGAGTCCTTTTGATTGAACTGCATGTAATTGTGCATGATAAAAGGAAATGTTCCTACTATATGAAGGGATTCACAAATTGCTCTATTTTCCAAGTGTGGTGGTTTCACATGCATTCAGTTGTAAGTCCATTCTGCCCAACTTCACAATTTGTGAAATAAATGGAATCACAACAAACCTACATGAAATACAATCAGCCAGAGAGATGCATTAAATCTGGAAATGGCTGCAAGAATCCTTTGCAACTTCTTTAATGTTTGAAGGTGGATTCAGATAACATTTGTCTGGATAAAACAGACTGGCTTTTCTGGGCATTAACAGGATGCATATGAAAAGGGAATGATGACTTCCATGATGGTTTCAGATCAGATCCTGTTGGGCAAACTAGATTTTTGCAGCTTACCTATAATAATCACTTCAAGGGAATCATCAGGTAATAGGAGGACCGTATTATTTCACAGCATGTCACCTTCAATGTTCCACTGGAAACTTCTCCGTAATGGGACTGAGCCACACCCAAAGAAGAAAGAAAAATGCATTTAAAGATGACACAACCCTATGGTCTGGGAAACCACAGGATTTGATCTCTGATTTTGGTGCTTGGATCCTGAAAAATGATTCCTGGCTGCACTCCCTCCCAACCTGTGTGTAAAGAAACTCATTGGCAGCCCGCCCCCCCCCCAGTTGAAATTGGGGCTTGCAGGAGGTAAAGGGGGAATGGTGGGGGTAAAGAGGAAGAAAGGCTGGGGCCGTGGATGTGTGCTCGTTCTGATCCCAGCTTTCTTCCCTCCCCTTTGCTGGCCCTAAATCTAGGCAGCCAAAAATGGCTATCTAGATAAGATGCAGAGCAGGAGACACAACAAAATTCAGAAGCGTATAAAAGTCTGCCACGAGGGTGATCAGGTTGAGCCCTTAACTGCATTAAATTGATCAGTGCAGTATTCCTATGTGATTTAAGCTAAGTCAATGACTTGTTAATCCTTTTTTTTGGTGGTGGGCGGGTGTCCTGTCCCATTGCTTTTTTCTCACATCTGAATCTAGTTTCAAGCCAGTTTTTCATGCAGGCCTTTCTGAGGAAGGGAAAAGGGTCTGCAGATTGGAGACTCACACTACAAGCCCCCCTTGACTCCAGGTTTCTCAGTACAGGGAGGGCTAAATGCCTTGTTGGCCCCTCTTCTTAGGGATTTATCAAAGCTTTCCACTGAGGCTTCCAGCAGTTTAGAGGAAAAATCAGGCAATCCTATAAACCCAGTGACCCTTGAGTAGGGCAGGTCCCTTGGATACCTTCTGGATAGCACTTCTCTCCAGTATGCTTTTGTCTATTAGGATAGGGCTCTATAGGGACCAACTGCCCTACTAAGAAGAAAAGTCACACTTCAAAGACCAGACCACCCCCCCCTTTGCAAGAGAGCCCTGGTTTATCCAAAAGTGTGCATACACACACAATAACAACAGTATTATGTTGCACAAGCGCACTACTCCAACTGTTGTATCCAAGGAAAAGTGACTGGTCTCACCAACTCCAAACATGCCACTGTGATGTTCAACGGTGTTGCATTTAAGAAATACCTATCTTCTGCTCCCTTGCAACACCTTTTAAAACTCTCTACTAGTAAAAGCATGCTTTCTTTGGTCCAGTGCTGCTGTATTCATAATAGCAGCACATTCCTGGCACAGAAGTAATGATAATACAAACTAATGGATAAATTAAGAATGTAAATGGACAGCCAATAAAAACTAGGTCAGAGTGGTGTCCCATGCAGAGAACTAATTGATTTAATGAAAGAAGAGATGCGCTGCTAACACAGGTGTAAGCAAAGATATCCCCGTGGTTTAATCTTTATTTTTTATATTTGGATAGCCCTAATGAAGTACTAAAGTAACCACTAAAACTGTGACTACCGCAAGGTCACAAGTCATAACTACTATAACCACCTTCCACACATTTAAAATGAGAAGCTATGGGTTAGGATCCAAACTAATACTGCAGTGTTAAACACTCAAAAGGGCTATTCCTAAGGAAGTGAACATTGAATTGAAGTCTCGGTTATGTATTGTTTTGTCTCATTGAAATAAATGTAACACATTAGTTACAATTTGAGAAAAAGATGATGCAAGGCTTACATATTTACCAACAGACATCATTTTTAAGTATGAGTCTTCTATGAATGCAGTGTTTAAGCTGAAGGGTAAGGTAATTAATATGTTTGCAAAAGTTTTGTTCACCCTTCAAGGATGGACTGTTAGAACCTTTCACATATTTGTGTTGGGTGGTCCACTGCTGGTCAACCATACCTACTTTTAAATCCCTAGTTAATTTGATAAGATATTCCTTATAAAGCCCTTTAAGCCTTTATTAAACATACTTACATATTGTAAACTCTTTCTATACAGTGTGTTTTCCATAGCATTTAACTTGAATTTTAAACAAGATTTTTGAGAGTTTTTATCTGTTCCTTCTTTAGGACAAGGATGGGCACCTTCCAAGTGTGGTGCTGGGGACCATTTTCACCCCCAAAGGCTTCACACCTGCTGAAGTCTGCATGTTGCCCACTCCTACCCTAGGAGGAACATCCTTAGCTGCCAAAGAACACCCCTATTACTGAGGGTGGGAGTAGACAGATGATGAACAGTTGTATTAATTTTGTCAGAAAGGTAGAAATCTCAAGAGGAATAGGATGAAGCCAGAAGTTGGGATAAAAGAATAAGGATAGTTCAAATTCTCTGATCCGAGGTCAGAGACAGAGGTCCAAGACTGAAGGAAGGATCTGGAGAACTGACCTTTCTCTCCATGCCCTTGCAGCTAGAGTGGAAAAAACCGTGGCTGCTGCCCTCCAAGTTTCCAAAAACATCCTCATCAAGGAGAGAAAGGGACATTACGATGAATGAAGAAAGGGGAAGACTGCAGGGGCCAGGATCCCAGCTATCCTAAAGCCTCTCCAGCTCTTTCCATCCTTTTCTAAATATTCCAGCGAGATGGCCAAAGAAGCCTGATTAAAAAAAAAAAAAAGCTGTGTATGTGTGCGGATGTGAGGAGTGCCATTTCTAATCTTTCTAATCTGTATAGGGTGACTATAAGCTTCAGAGTTCAGGAGCTTACTATCAACAAATAGCCTAACTGCATCTGGATTGTGTTTGGCAAATGTAACCTGTAGAATTTGTTATTTTTCACAATGTGAACTTACTATTGTGCTTAAATTCTCAAACATTTCACGTTATCCCCCATCATCATATTCCTGCCACCAAAACTTTGTAAATAGTTATATGGATGTCTCAGACCCTGTCGATACAAACAGGGTTATTGTTGTTATTTATTTCTAGTCAAAATTCTCAGTAGGGGAAAATATCTACTCCTTATTTTCTCTAAAGACAAGGAGTATCTTCATTTTCACCATAAAGACTATGAATAAGCTAAAAATGCTTAAGAGGGATAAAGGAGAGAGGTGTTAAAAGTACAATTGCCCAACCCCATACCATTGGAGTTGGTATTTCCTTTAGACACATTACGACTGTAGCAGGCAGAGGGTTATTAAAGTCTGACTTTTAAAAACTGAGTCAGCCTATGATTCAAAAGGAGGGGTCCTATTGACAGTAGCATCTGAAGTTACAGATGTTCAATAGTCATACACTTTTACACAGATATAAACACTTAATAAAATACCAGCTATAACTTATCCACGTGTTGGTTTTCACCCCAGCCCCATTCCACTGGGTTCCTCTCATAGCTTTCATTCTGTAAAGCAACACTTTTCTTTAAAATATGGCAAGGTTGGAGCTGTTGACATGCTCCAGCAATTGTTGAAGATCATCTCTGTCTTAAACAATCTATGCCCCTTTTCTTATTCCCATGGGTAGGTATGTACTGATGTGTGCTGTGCCAGCAATGCCAACAAGTGTTAGTGCTCATGCCCAGAGATGGGTTTACCCTGCTCTGTGTGCCAACATCTGAGAGCTGTGAGTTTTCCTTGAAGCTCAGATCTCCTGGCTCATTGTCAGTAAGGGCATGCCAGATACACCAGCCAATGAAAGCTTATAGGAAAAATAAATTTGTCATAGGAAAAGTACAGAAATGCTATTGCTTTCATGCAGGACTACAGTAAGGAGATTGTTAAGACTAGATTTTGCTAATGCTGGGGGAAAAAGAAAAAAGAAAAACCTTGCCAGATTAGATTTTGGTCAATTAAACTGTAAGTACCTGGACCTTTCCACAAGGAACCAAATCCAGTTTTTATAAAAACAAAATGTTGCTTGTTTGGTTATATGTTTACAACAAATTGTGAAACTGTTTTACTCCATCATTCCACCAAGGTGTAAATTGGCCAGAGAAATAGCAGTTGTAGAAGCTGTTCTCCCACCTCCATCTATCAGTTGCCCTGGAACAACAAAAATTAGGGTAACAAGGAGATGGGAGCCTCTGGAACAAGATTGCTGGGCCATTTTAATGCATGGTGAACAACCTTGGGAGCAATTTGATCAAAAGGTAGGAGATAAATCTGTCAAATATATAACTCAAATAAAACACAGAAAGCTCTAGAAAAGTATAATTGAGAATTACAAATTAAGAATGAAATGGAAGCTCTTATGGGAACTGCTTGATCCTTAATGAAGTTCTGGTGCCAGAAACCACATTGAAGATGGTGGGTTTTATATGGGCAAAACTCCTTATTTGAAGCTCAGATCCACCAGATATTAATAACACCAGATACTAATTTATTTATTGAGTTTAGGCACAGGATACCATGCTATTTTAGATCCTTCCCCTTATTAAGACTTGAGCCACACATACCAGCATTTAACTACAATGATTTCAAAGGGGCTTTTAATACAGGAATAATGGTCAAATAAAAACCACATGACTTAAAACAATTATTTTCAAGCATAAGAGGAGAATAATGACTATCTGCAAAAGAGGTAGGCAACAAAGCATTAAGAACAAAAGCATGGTTTTATGTGTCAAAAAGCAATGGGAATGCAAGAATTTAAACTTGAATGAGACAGGCATCAAAACATGTTTGTGGAATAATTGGGTGCTACCACAGAGAAGTCCCTGTCACCTTATTCAACTTGAAGGCCCTTAGATTATATTAATGAAAATACAAGTTCATTCACACAACCCTTGAGCTGTTTTCCAATATGTGAACCAGCCTTCCATAAATTTCTTAGAACAAATTTTGACTAAACACCTAACCTGGGCCTGACTCTCCTTTTTACACTAGCAGAGCGTGTGAGGGGCAGCAGGTCACTGCCATGCTTGAATTCAAAGGTTTCTTGTAGTATCCAGATATTATCACATTCTGCCTTATTAAGACTTATGTAACTATAAGACTGTTCTAGTGATTACTGCTTGAGCTGAAATGATAAAAAGTTGAATCCAATAAAGAAATCTGCACTAAATGTTAATGCAAGTTGGATCTTTTCCTCTTATTACTTAATGGTTTGCCCTGACACATTAGAATACCAGTTTTAATGGTATGGTGATGGTGTTCTGATGCTGATGGAACATTTAGGGAAAAAATATTCAGTACTTCCTTCCTTTATTTATTTATTTAGGATATTTCTATCCTAAATTCCTTCGGCCAGCTTAGCATGTCAAAAAAGAATTGGAAGCCTGGGTATCTAATCTCCAAGGTGCATCAGCATTTTAAGAGGAGGTAAACATTTCCCTGTATTAATTGCCTGCTTAAAGGAATAGTTTACCCATCAATGAACTAGTTCAAGTGGAACAAAATCACCAGCCCTGCATCCTCCAGTTCCCTGCCTGACTTCTTGGTTAACAGCAAACAGTTGTTTACTTCTATACATGTGAATAAAGAAAATGAAGCTTCTCACAAACCATAATTTACCTGAAAACCAGATATTGGACAACCTCCCAAAACAGCTAAATAGCAAACCATTTTATAAGACAACTCATTAACCCAAGAAGCCATTTATCACGCTTGTTTTCTTCACATCTAAGGCTTTCTAGCAGAGTCTCTGTAATATACAGTATTTTAGCAAAGTCAGACTTAACTTTTTCTTTGTACATTGTACTGGCTTGCATTGTGTCCCTCCTTAGCATCATTTTATTAAGAGGCCTTTCCACTGGCAACAGTACCAATTTAAATATTTGGGTGCCTGGATTTCCAGATACCTACAATTAATGGTACAGGAGAATTAGAATCTATTTCTCACATTCACTTTAGCATTAGACAACTCTGAATCTATAAGGGCAAGTCAGGAAGAACACCTTGCTTCACTTGAATGAAAGCACAATTAGTAATATCTTTGTAGTATTTTAAGAGACTCTTGGTTGAAGAGAGTCTTCGTGTTGAGTACTGCTGTTAGACTCTCAAGTACAGAATTTCCATTCCAGATATGAGATTTTATTATGCGGCTTGCCTCATTTCTACTGACAAGTTTAGAACATAGGTGAGCAAGCATGTTTCTACTATGTCTCCTAATCACTGGGAGTCTATTTTTAATATAATTTATTTTTCTATTTGGAAACTATTTGAATGCATTCTATTACATATTTGTTTCATCCTGGCTCATCTAACTAAAGTTAGTATGAAGGAACACACCTCAGAGATATGTTACTTTAGAGACTCCCTGTGTATTTATTTCTATTGCTGCAATCCAATGAAGTTTGTATCAAAATTCAGCATTAATTCTATAACACCGGACTCAGATAACCAGCTTGGAATTCTGAACTTTCTGAAATCTTGATTCATATGAACATCTCTGTAATGTTTTTAAAATTAGGCCTTACTTTGCTTTGGGAACCTATGCTGTTAAATGCTTGATTTACAATGTGATTCAATGAGGCTGTCTATAACCTTCCATACTTAGGATTACAGAATCCAGTCAAGGGTGGAAGGACATAAAGTCCTCTTTGCTTCTCCTGCCTTGCAAAACATTTTGCCCTAGCTGACAGCATCTCTCTCCTCATTCCACCTATAAAACACTGACCCCAAAGTTGCTTTTACAACCTTGGAATCACAGCTGATATGGTTCTTTCCATGCAGGTTCTGAGTACGGAGGAAAGATGCTCCGAGTTCAGAGTCCCAATTCCAACCCCACAGTAAGTTGGAAGTGCAGAGCTTGGATGCCACATAACTTTACAGTCATCTAACCCTAAGTGATTTGCTTATGGAGCATGAAGTTGTTCACTGGAAGCAAGGTAACCTCAACGTATATGAAATGGCCTCTGCAGGTATATTTCAGTAATGGTGATGCTGAGTGATGCTCAGTAACCATGATGCAGCAAGCATTGTTGTTTGTTTATTTTTCAGTTTATATCCTGCCTTTTTCCTACAAAGGGCTCAAGGCAGCTTACATCATTCTCCTCCTCCATCTTATCCCCATAACAACAACCCTGTGAGGTAGGTTGGCCTGAGAGTTTGTGACTGGCCCAAAGTCACCTGGTTGGCTCCATGGCTGAGAGGGAACTAGAACCCAGATTGCCTGAGTCCCAGTCCCATGCTCTTAACCACTACACCACACTGGCTCTCCATGCATGCTTATGCATGCTTTTTCTTAGGGGGTGAGGGGAAAGAAACTAATGTATTAAATAAACTGAATCCAAAAGCATTTGTATTATATCAGGAGAATACATTGGCCTGTATTTCCCTAAGTGTCTGTTATTTAACATTTAGCAACATCTGTTGAAACAGTAAGTGAGGAAGCAGGGTTTCCTGGGGTACAGAGCCATTTCAGATGGGAGCAAGTTCAGTAGAAACAACAATGTGTTAAGTGCTAAGCATTAGTTTGGTAGCCCCATCTTGCTCATTCCTCTCATGAAAACAGTACACTGTGTGCTTCATTCAGAAAACTCTACATCCAGTACAGTAGCGACTTAGTCCTTTCATTTACAATATTTACAATAAGCTTCAATGATAGTATTAATTAGCACCAGAATTCCAGCTTTTTTCAATGAGCAAAGAACAAATTTGCAGCATGGAAGCAAATCATTCCTTGCTGAGAACGTGTCATTAACTTCACAGAAATGCACCTGATCCTTCCCTTTTCAAAGTAGACAAACAACATTCGTAAATAGCACTGAGATACGCTATTTTACAAAGTTATTAAAGCATCATATTTTGTAGGAAAGCAAGTACTTTCTGTCACCTTAATAGCATATTCATGGGCAAATAAAACAAGTGTTTTATGTCAGCTTTCCCATGATTTCTACTCTCCTTTTGGAAATTCTTCTGTAATTAATAGGATTCTTCCCTCTGCAGCCACTTTCACACTGAATGTGACAAGATGAGAAGGTATAGAAACTAATACAGTTCTCATTAATGTCATTTATGTTGCTTATTACCAATTACTGTCTCTCTCTTAATTCTCCTTTATCTCAGCTGCAAAATTTAAATGTGGCTGTTTGATAACAACTATTTTGAGTTAATGAACAGAGAATAGCCCAAGAAGAGAGCACATTGCTATTCAGTCGAAAGGGAGTTTGGTTCTGTGTTCTCGTATTTGCAGCTGTGATCCATCTTTGCTAAATAAGTAGTAAATGTGTGCCAGACCTGTGCATGTGAAACTGGTTTTACATGCACTGATATAAGACAGATCCCATGTAACTAGAATGAGGGAGATACCACCTTTTAAAGTGACTTGTTTAATCATGCAAGATAGTACTAGGGCAGATAATGCAGCTACACTAGTTTTTGCACAGTTGGAAGAGCCACAGAACTATGTGAGCAATACAGAGCAGTACAGTTTCCTGCTGTGTGTTCTCCCCTTTCTCCTCTCTCTTCCCCTGCTGTGATTGCTGTAAGAACCCCATTTGGGAGGGACTATTGCAGATAGAACTGGGCAGCCGTTCAAAGGCTGCTGACTACTGAGGGAGCTTCTTAGGGCACTCAGAAGCCTACAGTGATGCTTCTTCATCCTACTCTAAGGATAAGACCATTCATTTTGGAAAGTAGTTAGATGCTACAGTTATAGAAGATCCAAGTGAGGTGTCCAATGCCTTACCTAGTGATGTTTTGAGTGATAAATTTCAGTTAATGAAACCTGATGCCATGGAAAAAATGCTTACTATGAGTCTGACCACATGCCCTTGCAGGCAGTGTCCCATATGGCTAATACTAGCCAGAAGGGCATGGCCAGATAGTTCCAATAGATACTGTAGCACCTTTGTATGAAGACATGGAGTCTGCCATCGAAGAGAGGTGGGGCATGCTGAATCAGACCAAAGGTCCATCTAGTCCAGCATTCCGTACAGATGGTGGCAAACCAGCTGCCCCCAGGATTGCTCAAGCAGGATGGGTGCGAGACCTCCATCTGCCCAAGCTCCTCAGCAACTGGTGTATGCAGGCATGCTACCTCTTGTGAAGGAGGTGGCACAAAGCCAGTAAGACTACTAGCCACCAATAGCCTCTTCTTCCATGACTGTCTGACCCTTTTTAAAGCCATCCAGATTGGTGGCCCTCACTACTTCCTGAGGCAGCAAATTCCATGATTTAACTATATATTGTATGAAGTACTTTGTCTTGTCTGTCCTAAACCTTCCCACAACCAATCTCATGGGATGTCCCAGGTTTGAGTGTTATGGGAGAGAGAGAAAAATGTCTCCATTTTCTCCAGTTTGTGCTTAATGTTAAATACCTCTCATATGCTTCCCCCAACTTGGCTGTTTTCTAAGCTAAACAGTCCCAGTTGTTGCAGCCTCTCCTCAATAGGGAGTTGCTCCAGGGCCCTGATCATATTGTTGCCCTTTTCTGTACTTTTTCCAAATCAATAATGTCCCTATTCAAGTGAGGCAACCAGAAATGGGCACAATATTCTAAGTACAGTTGTAACCATGATTGGTGCAAGAGAAGTAAGATCTTGGCAGTTCTATTTTCTATTCCGTTCCTAATCATCCCTAGAATGGAGTTTGCCTTTTTCATAGTGGCCATGCAATGGGCTGACATTTCATCAAGCTGTCCACTATTGCCTCAAGATCCCTTTCTTGCTCAGTCACTGCTAGCCCCATCAGTTTATACTTATAGTTGTGATTTTTTCCCCAACATTCATTGCTTTACACTTATATTGAATTGTATTTGCCATTTTGATGCCCATTCTCCCAGCTTGGTGAGATCCTTTCCTTACAATCTCTTATAGTTTTGACTACCCTAAATAGTTTGGTGCCATCAGCAAATATGGCCACTTCACTACTTACTCCTAATGCCTGATCTTTTATCAATAGATTGAAAAGTGTTGGTCCTAATACAGGACCCTACAGGACTCCACTGATGACACTCTCTCTCCATGGGGAAAAATTACAATTAATTTGGACCCTCTGTTTTCTGTTCTTTAACCAGTTAGTGATCTGTAAGAGGACCTTCCCTTTTATTTCATAACTGCTCAGTTTGCTCAGGAGCCTTTGGTGAGGGACTTGGTCTAAAGCTTTCTGGAAGTCCAGGTAAATTATGCCTACTAGATGGTCCCTGTCTACATGCTCACTGACACTCTCAAAGAATTCTAACAGGTTAGCAAGACAAGACTTCCCTCTTGTGCAAAGCCATACTGACTTTTTCCATCAGAACTTATCCCTGTATATGCTTGTTGAGTCTATCTTTAATTATGTTTTCAAGTAGTTCACCTGGAACAGATGTTAAGCTAACTGGCCTGTAATTTTCTGGATCTCACCGGATCCCTTTTTAAAAATTGGTGCTACATGGACCATTCTCTAATCCTTTGGTACAAAAGCTGTTTTTAGGTACATATTAAATATTTTGGTAAGAAGGTGAGCAATTTCATGTTTTTGTTCTTTAAGTACTGTAGGATGGATACTGTCTGGACCAGGTGATTTGCTGACTTTCAGTTTGTCAATAAGATTGAGAACTTCTTTTGTCTGTATTATCTATCTTAATTCTTCAGACTCCAGAATACTAAACTCAGGGAAAAGTATATACTCTGCATCATCTGCTGTGAAGTGATGGAACTAATTCATTCAGCTTCTCTGCAGACTCCTTGTCCCCCTTAGTGCACCTTTAACTCCATTACTGTCCAATGGTTCAACTGCATATGTGGCTGCTTTCCTACTTTTGATAAAGTATTTTTGTTGGCCTCGCTGTTATTCTTGATATGCTTGTCAGTCTGCTTCCTTGCTTCTCTTTTCTACTTGCATCTCCTTGTGCAAACCTGTGGTCCCCTCTATTCTTTTCATTTGAGCAAGGTTTCCATTCCTTAAAGGAAGCTTTCTTCTTCCTAAGAGGTTCCTTGACTCTACTCGTTAACCACACTGGTAATTTCCTGGACTTTGTGCTGACTTTCCTCACTTGTGGTATACATATTATCTGAGCCTCTACAATAGTGTTCTTGGGTAATCTCCAAGCACTCTGAAGCAAATTTATCTTCTTGGTTCCCCTCTTTAGCTTCTTCTTTACAAGTTCCCTCATTTTGAGAAGTTTCCCCCTTTAAAGTCAAATGCAACTGTGTTCAATTTCTTTGGCAGTCTTCACCTAACTGTATATTAAATCTAATACCAACATGGTCACTGTTACCTGATAGCTCAACAACATTTACATCCTGTACTATGTCTTGGTCAGCTCCACCTAGAACTAAATTGAGGCTTGCTTCCCCCTTCTGGCTGGTTCCATGACTAACTGCTTCAGGGCACAGTTGCTTAGGTCATTGGGAAATGTAATCTATGTCAGAATGGGAATATACATTTAACCAGTATATTGCTAATATTATATAATATTACCAATATTTTGTATACAATATATTTTATAACTAATATAGAACCATTTTATTTTTTAACTGTTTTAATGTGTTATTTTATTATGTGTGCTGCCTAGGGAGGCCATTCTGGCAGTTATAGGCGGCATATAAATATGTGAATGAATAAATAAATGAATAAATAAATTAGTAAATGTGTGTAGTTGAAGTCCCTCATTATTACAGCACTACCTTTGTTGGAGGTCTCCAATTTCATTTCCCATCACAAAATCACCTTGCACATTCTGGTCTTGACGTTGATAGCATCCAGAGGTTTGCCCTTTAGGGAGATTACATCTCCAGCAAAGGGCATTTAATGGTTGTTTTAATGCTGGATGACAAATTTCATCTGTCCTGCTGTTGTTTTATTGCTGTTGTATGTTATTTCTCTGTTAATCTTGAAAATCCTTGATTGCAGAATGGGCTATAGATTCTTAAAATTCCAATGGAGCTAAGCACTGGAAGCAATGAAAAAGAGGGACATTAAGGCTCCTCCTTTCCTCAACTGTCACCTGGCAAGAACTATTCCATCTGATTGCAGCAGAGGGAGAGATAAGAAGTAAGACCATTCCATTAACTCTGCTGAAGACCAACTCTATTGTCTAAGGTCATTCTCGCTTAACTATGTATTTCCATCCATTGTAAAAAGTTTCTTACTCTTTAGACCAGATACTTGAATTTGCTTGTTTTCCACTCACTTCCCAATCTTCTTTTCCTTTTATGTTGTACCTTTTTATTGTAGACATGGGGGAAAAGGTCTTTTTATTGATCTACAAGCTCTTCTGGGGCATTTTCAGGTGGCAAGAGATCAACGTGCTTGAAAGAAAGTAAAGGAAGACTAGGATGCAATTATGTTTACTGACTTGGATGGGTGTAAACAAAAATTATGACACATTCACAATTCAGCCCTAATAGTTAAGCAGAAGCTTTAATCGAAGAGGCAGTTAATGTCCATGTCTTTATATTCTGGTTGTGGCTTCCTGAAAGTATTTGGCCAGACTAAATATGTCTGTCATTTGATCCAATGTGGCTCTTCTTATGCAGTAAGAGTCTTCTTCTCATCTATAAAAGCAAATAATTTTTTTTCCCTCAGACTGCCTTCTTACTAATATTCATGAAATCTTAGGAATAGTTCTGTGTATTCTGTGTAGGATCTGCACTTGAGCTTTCTTGTTCTTCTTGTTCTCGTGTGCCATCAAGTCATCTTCAACCTATAGCTAGGTCCCAGTACAAGTTGTGAGGCAAAACCAGTTTAGCATGGTTGTGAATACCTCATAAGTTTTCCTGTACTTTTGGAAAAAAATACATAATCCTATTTTTACAAAGTATTAGCACCCTTTTGGGTTAACTCAGGGGTCCTCAAACTTTTTGAACAGGGGTCCAGTTGAAAGGTGCCAGCGATGGGCGCAGGCCACCAAGGCAGTGCGGGCGCAGGCCAGGGCGGGGGGGCATGCATGTGCACGTGGTGAGGCAGGGGCATGTGTGCACAGAGATCATTTTCTCCGAGCGAGTCCAAAACAATCTCCTTGCGAGTAAGCCGGCATCTCAGTACACGTGCAGTTAGTTCAAAACCTCTATGGCGGGCTGGATAAATGGGCACAGCGGGCCGGATCCAGCCCATGGGCCGTAGTTTGCGGACCCATGGGTTAACTGAATCATGGAATGATACAATAAAGAACACTATAATAGTAAAACCCTTTATAATGTTATACTCCAGTTACATAGAAAGGAAAAGAAATAAACAAATCACAGACATTGTTAGCCAAAATGAAAGTTATAACTAGAGAGGTGACCAAGCAGAACTTAAGTCTTTATTTTAAAATTACACAAAAATATATTGTTATAAGTACAGAAGTATTGATTGTTTACCTGATTGAACGATACATCATAAAATCAATTGTTGTACATCTTGGAAATTTACCAATAGAGCTTTCTTCCACTGGGGTATATACCTTAATTTGTCGCATGTGAGTGTCTCTTCCATTTTGGTGATTGGCTAACACAGCAATCTGAATCATAAAAGTACGAATAAGTTTCTTGTGAGTATCAGTTAAAGGAACATGAATCCAACCACTTGGTTCCACTAATTCAAGTTGCTGGAGAAGAAAAGAGGAAGAAAGACCTGGAATCAGATTTAAAATTATCACTCAGCTTAAGTAATTGAGTTAACACTTCCAGTAAACAGGAAGATAGCAAAAGCAGAAAATAAGAATTCAGTGTAGCCTAAATTATTGAGTGTTTAATACACATGTAAACATTTTATATATCAACAAGAAGCTTGAGAAGAAAAGGGAAAGGGTTCTTTAGGACAGGGTGATGAAATTCTTGGTGATGGACAAATTACCTCCTATCTGACCCTCCATGGAGTTCCCAGAAGTGTTTTGGCTGAAGACTGGGTGACAGCAGCTCAAGCCTGGACTGCTTTGCCCATTTCCTATCTTCCCTAATGGGAGAGGGTACAATGTGCACCAAAGCCACCCCAACCAAGGACCAGGGTACAGAAGCCTCAGTCAAGATGGTTCTGTCTGCACTACAACCTCCCCCTTAGGGGAGGGCTCTGGGAAGGAAAGCACTTAGCATGTCACTTCCCCTAATAATTGGGAAGGGGAACCCCATGTATTCTTCAATATATTACTGGAGATAACTAAAAGAATTCTCCCCTGTACCCTCCCCAAGCTCTCAGTAGTCTTTAGTAGGTAGGGCCTGCAGGAGGATCCAAAACTTCTGTATATAAAATTAGTTCTTACCAAATGTTAACAGAACTTTTTTCTAAATGCACTGTGTGTAGCTTCTGCATTTTAATGAAAGAAGATAGACATGGCATATATTAATGGGCACAAGAGATACTGCTGCTGCAAAATTACTGTGTAGGAAATATGTACATTAAGGTTTTGTGAAATACTCCTGTACCTCTGTACCAATGGGAGGAGTATTTAACATGTTTAATGTGCATGTCACAAAGCTGTACTCCTGCATGCTGTGTATCTGTTTTTAAATTTTGCATTACAAGTGCAATTTTGTTGTAGTGTCAAGATGCAGGAAAACAATTACATTATGACAGTTGTCTCACAACCACTTTAATTACACAAGCTTGAATATTTAGATGTTTACAATCCTATATTCATAAAATTCATTCCTTGCGTGTACATGGATATAACAGTTAGCACAACTTAAAGCATGCCAGAAGATAACTGGAAGATTGTTTGCAACAGGGAGTGAAATCCAGAATTACTATTTAAATATATAGTCTCAGATACAGGAAGCTATATATTTTTTACTTATAAATTCACAAATAAGATATTTAATGAAGGTAGATAAAATCAATCATGAAGAAAATAAAAATTTAGATTTAACATTTACACTGGATTTTTAGAGAGGAGTAATAAATGTGTCCCTTTAGAGGCAGCTTAGTTTAAAATCTGTAAGTCACAGGATTGTAATACTTTTATTAGGTCCAGACAATGTAGTGAGCGACATGACTTACAATGTGTGTGCACATGGTCTAATATTATTTCTGAATATGATATATAGCAAATCTATTAATTTCTATGTCCATTGGGTTAAATCGAAAGACAAATTAAGGCAAGTTGTAGAAATAAAGTTTCTCATTGTCCTCCTGCACCCACCTGCATTCCTTAAAAATATTTCTGGGGAGTCAGGGACCCTCCTGAACTAAGTGGGAGTAGGACACAAGGGGGCCACCTTTTCATCTACACCTTTTGAGTCTTCGCTCTTTCTTGTGACAATTTAACAAGATGCTCGCCAAACATCCAGTGGTGTTAGTCCACTGACGGAAGCACTTCCATCAGCAGAAGAGGAAAGGGACAAATCTCCCTTCCCTCTGTCGTCTCCTGCATGTGTTCAAAATCTGCTTAGAAGGGCTAGGAAACCCTCTGAAAGAGCATTTTGGGTGGCTCAAGGTTTGTAGGGGAGAGGAGAGAGGAAGAAAGCCTTCCTGTATTAGTAACCATTAGAGTAACATTGGGGTTAGCCCAAAACAGCTGAAATATGGGGAGAAAAGAGATGGCTTCTGTAGGTAGGAAGTCCAACTAACCTTTTCAGGTAGCTTTGTCCTACCTTCCTTTCTCTTGGCCATTGTTTTTTCTGCATTTGTCACCGTTCTTTGGCTACTGTCCTATGTTTAATTTGTCTGACAGCCTGAAACATGACTACAGTTGTGAAGAGGGCATCCATTTGCTCATTCCAGAGCTCTGTGGCACTTTTCTTAATAGGAAATAGAGGAATGGGCTACTGGATACTGATGTCCCAAAATGTTCTTGGCTCCTATTAATGTTTTTAAGAACCTATGGCAAAAGCTCCCAACACTGACTTGTCAAGCACAGTACTGCTTCTCCTCTCTCTCCGATTGATGGTGGTAGTTCTCTGGTAATGTTTTAGGAGACAATTTCTAGTCTGGCAATGTTTTAGGAACAATGAGATCAACAGACAGATTATGAAGACATCTTAAAGAAAATTGTACCTCTGTCTTTCTATATAAAAGGATAAACTAGGGGCAAAAGTGTGTGGTGTTCGAAGATCAAGCAGTACAAAACACCAATTTGGACATAGCCCTAAATCACAGTTTAGCACTGGACACACAAACTGGAGCAAGCTTCAGGCTCCTGTACCCTTGTCACCCACATGCTAGGAGAGGGGATCTAAAACATCTGCTTCTGAAGTACCATAGTTCCCCAATACTTCCAAGCTTGGGGATTTTCTGATGCATTGTATAAACTGGGTCAGTCTGGTCTGGATTGTGTTTTGCTTGAGTAAACTTCATTGAGTGATTGACTTTTTCCTCTTCAGTCCTTGTTTACATTTTAACAGGAAGACTAAGGAAGGTGTGGTGGGGAAGGAAGCAGCTGAGAATCTCTGCTTTTTCTGATCTCATCAGTTTTATATATGTCTTGCTTTGGGCTTTTTTTCTTACTAGCCTGAAATCTGACTTGTATTTACAGCTCTTTATTCATGGGTGTTCCCAACCCAGTTCTCACTCTAGCTCCTTGTACCCCTTAAACCCTCTATGCCATGCACTGGGGCTTAGGAGCTCTGGCTGCAGTGATGATGCAGAAAAGCCAAAAGCCAGTATGAAGACACTCCCATCATTTGTGGTGGTACCCAGGACACTACTTCAGAATTTCAAATAAGCCCATAGGTTGTGAAGGTTACCTCTCCCAGTTTAAACTAGAATTCCAAATCTGGATATAATGAGGAACTCTGATTCGTTTAAAATGAGAACTGGATGTTTCCAATCTCTTCTGGCATACGCCTGAGGTTTGTCACAGCCCATGCATGTCATGCTAGGACATGCTTTATTTAGCATTATGTCTAAACCAATCTAATATGTCATGTGATGCACTTTTAACTGTGCAAATCATGAATTTTAGCCCCTTGAATAGATCCACTTAAAAATATGAGTCTAACTCAAAAAGTTGTGTGGACTGTATAACAAACAGTCTGCATTCTCTTTCAGATTAATAAAACAGCTTTTCTTTACTAGAAGACAGATATGCTTTAATTCATATAACTAGTATGTGTTCATTCAATAAATATATGTACCTGAAAGATGGTAACTTTATTAAAATTAATGGTTTTAATTTCTCTTTTTCCTATATTTAGCTGCATAAGCCTGCACATGCATATTTAAACCCCCTAAGTTCAACAGAATCTATTTTTTTGTAAGTATATTTAGGTTGCAGTCAAAGGTCAAAATTCTATAGACAGACAGAAAAAAGTCCACTAACTGCAACATCCTAGAAGTTGTAGGACATTTTTGTCTAAACTGGCAAAAGATTGCACCCTAAATATCAATTATTTCTTTTGAATGAATGAATGAGTTGCCTTGATATTTCCCCTGTACGTTAGTGGTGTCACAATATTTAAAATACAGTAATGAGATACTCCCCTCTATTATTGCATAATACATACAATCTAAGATACAGCACAAGCACCACAATCCTATAGATACTAGACAGCATCTCGATGGCTATGGGCTTTTTCAGAGAACCAGCTGGAAAATGACTCCAACAGCAAACTGGGTCTCCATGCTCAAAGTGCCTCCCTGCTTTGCATTTGCAGCCATCACTGAAGGAATGGTGGTTCCGACGTTGCACCAAGATAGTGGGTAGGAGGTAAAAGATGGGCATCACCAAAATATGAGGTATCTTGATGGTGCCTCAGCCTCCTTCCCTCCTGTTCCAGGGAAGTTCACTCAGCCAAAATCAGCTATCATTTTTGCAGGGTGCAAGTGTGAAAACAACCTTCACACACACAATTTCTACCCTACATATGATGCCCATCATCCTCCAGGTTCAGAGGTTTGTGCTTTAAATTATTCTAACAACTATTACTGTTAATTGCAGAATATCTGAGCATAAACTTCTCATAATACTTAAGTTCACAGAAAAAAACAAAGATTTCTGCCAGATTTGCTTTGAAATAATTGTCCAGAACAGAAGAAAAGATAAACATGTTAAAAATTTATTTGCTGTAGTACACCTTATAGCCTCATCTTTCTAGAACAGTCCTTCACAGCCTGGCCATGCTGGTTCAAAATTACAGAAGTTGCAGTCAACCACATCTGGAGAATGCTGGGTAGGGAGAAGGCTGTCCTTTACAAAACGCTCAGTTCTACTAGCATATAGTTTCCAGCTGGTCTCTCAACCAGGCAAATTTATTATAATAATTATTATTACACATGACATTTATACCTTGCCTTTCTTACTCTTTCAAGTAACTCATTGTGGTTTACAAGGTTCTCCTCTTCTCCATTTTATCCTTACAACAGCTACCCTATGAGGGAAATTAGACTGGGAGTACATGACTGGCCCAAAGTCACTCAGTGAGCTCCATGGCTAAGTGGGGAGTAGAATCCAGAACTCCTTATTCCTAGTCCAACAGTTTCAGTATAACACCACACTGGCTCTCAATCCAAGCATGGAAAGCAATTACATATATACATGTTCAGTGGGACTTGTTATGAAAGCTGTTGATAATTTTTACAATTTATCTGATTCTAAAGATACATTCCATCCAGAACATTTTCTGCCTTTTCAGACAAATCAGTATTCAATTACTGAGTATTTTATTCTTCTCTAGAAAACTTTTCCAGTTTTAGCAATCTGTAAAAGACTAACAGCACTATGTAATACTTGTCTACTCAAAAGCAAGTCCCACTGAGTTCAATGGGGCTTACTCTCAGGTAAGAGAGTATAGGATTGCAGCCTAAGGACACAATCCCTGTGCAAGCTTAGAGAAAGGGGCTACAATTCCCAGCATGTTCCAGCTAGCATCTGTCCAAACATGTGCAGGATTGCACCTTTTATAAAAGCATAAACCAGCTTCCTATAATAGTATATTCAGAGCCAACTGTCTTCTTTTCTCTGCTACAAGTAACCCAAATTCACCTTCCTCCATTTTCAAACTGGAATTCAGTTAACAAAATTGTAGTCTCATTACCAGACATGCAAACAACAGCAGATGGCTGGAGAAAGCAAATCTTACAATTTAAGTATTATTAGATTTCTTGAATTAATGAACTTTTCATTCTAGGGTTTGTTTCCTTTCCCTCCAAAGTATGAATGCACATTTGTCCAGAGAACTCCAGAGTTCTGACAGCATACCTTCAACACATCCCTTCTTCTTCTTCGCCATTTGAAGCTTTGAGGCATTGTAAGAATCAGCTCTCTGTGCAATAATCTGGTATGCCTTCATTCATAAAGGGAAAAAAAGCTGATCCCTTGTTCAATAACATTTGCTTGATACGGAGCATCACTAAAAAGTTTATGGAACTCACAAGAAATGCCCCCCCAACACACACACACACACACACCCAACATGCCATGCCATCATGTTCAGTGGTTTTTATGGCCCAATTCGTTTGTTGCTACTTACAGGGGTCTAGGATGGGGGTGATCCAAGTTCAAACCCCACTTGACCATTATGGAAGTACTGGGCCAATCACCATCTTTCAGAGTACTATTTCATAGGGTTGTTGCAAAAATAAAATGGATGAGAGAGGAAAACCATTTACATTATCTCAAGCACTCTGGAGAAAAGATGAGGATTTAAGTGTAATAGATGAAGTCCAAACACTCCCTCACAAAATACCAATTATTATATAGCAATACACAAACAGTCTACACACAGATACCAATACTTTTCCATCAACGAGAGGCCCAGTCCTACCCACTTTGAAGAATCCTTTCCTTCTGGGTTCTGACCAAAATATTAAGACAACCTTAGGAGTGCAGGCACTGGTTTAGTCTAGAATTCAATGAAGGTTGGTTTCTTTAAGTGATCTTCAGTATTGTAACGCAGTAATTTTACATTTGAGGTAGCCTAGTTATGAGAGATACTACACTTTCAAAAGCTTCAGCTCTGTAGATTTCAGATTCAGTGTTCTTCACCAACTGAAGAACTTTGCCATTATTACCCCGATCCACCTTTGCCTGAGTAGCGGTCACATCTTACATTCCACAACATACATTCCAGTTCCACTTCTTTTAGAACTTTGGATTATGGTGAGAAGAATGTATGCAGCCTAGATTTTTAAAACACTTGCAATTCAAGTTACAGTATGTTTTTTAATAAATTAAAGTGCCTACTTTAACAGCAATAATTTCTGCTTTGGGGTGGCCAATTTTTGTCCCTCCAGATAGTTTGACTTATAAGTTGCCTATTCCTGTTTCCTTATTGATACACCATATCATGGCAGACATCAAACTAAAATAAGTTTTTCTCTCAGCTTTGCTGCATTTCTTTGATGCTACAGATAATTTTAAGGAAATAACTGGAACTGTCAACACATGAAGTAGCAGTTTTTGGGCTCCAGCCATCTCTTCGCTTAGGAAGGAAGAGAACAAGTTAATAGCAATGATGCACCAGTTCCAGCTAGAAAGTGAAGCATATCCAAGAGAAACTTCAGAAATTCCAAGTGAGTCAAAAGGAGGGACACCACAAGAGAAACTTTACAAGAAATGCAGAAGTAAGTTCAGTCAAAGAACTCACTGTGAAAAGGCAGGCTCATTTGCCCTAGTGAAGCAACGACCACCTAGGGAGGTGACTGTGTGGCCACCATCAGTCACCTCCTGTAAATGGTCAAGACATGGCTTACTTCAGTCCATTAGGTCAGAAGAGCTTTCTATTCACTCAAGAAGCTAAAACAGACATTCCTGAAGATTCTACAGGAAGACAGCCCAGTTCCAAACAAATGCCAAATATGAAGATTATGTTTCAACAACAAATTTAGAAGGAAGGTACAGAACAGAAAAGACCACCAGTACGGGAAAAAAATATGACAAAACTGTGGGAGGGATTCACAGAGACATTTCAATACCATTTAAGTGTTTTGCTTTGTACACAACTTCTTCCTGACAGCTATAGGGTAAAGGAGCATGGACATCATCAGGTGTAAAAGAAAGCATAATCATGTATTTTGCCGTGGGCCCATGCAGTTGGAAGCAAATTGCACTGCCTGTGTAGCAAAAAATGTTGCACCTGATAGAGCCCTAAGTTACAGAGTAAAGCCAATATAGTAAAGTCAAAAATTTTGGATGTGCCAGACAATCCTGCAATCCTCTCTTCAATCCACATGCCCCTTGATTCATCAACAGACCTTTTTCAATAAGAGTCAACATGATACTTAAATATACTTTAATAAATTATTTCTGGTGTGCTTAAAATTTATTATTCTTAAGGAAGAGTTGTAAGGAAACCATATAAAGCAATTGTGAAATCCTCATTTCCATGCTCCATTATTTCATCAGAGCATGGTCTTATTGCTCCCATATGTGAAGACTGATGCTTTTACCAAATTTCCCCTTCGTACATCCATTTTTGAAAAATTGTCACACACTGATTTAACATGGAAAATTAAGCAGGACCGATGGTGCGAACAGCCATAAAAGGCTGGAGTAATACAAGCTTGAGGGTAGAGTCTGGGGACTTGCTGAACCACTGGCTATTGTGTTGTGAGTTTAGTCAAGCTAACAATCCATGGATTGCTCACCATGAACCCTACCCCACAAAGAAAATCCATGGGTTGCTGGGTTATGAACTATTGGTTGTGAACAAAACATTATTTGTTAGCGCAGCTGGGTTCATACAACATGACAACCTATGGTTTAACCCATTCTCAGCAATGGGTATGATTTGTTTGCTCCAAGAAGCTTGCCAATGTCTAGGGGACCCTAAATGCACTGAAATGATTGGAGTTTGAAGCAAATTCAGAAAATTTAGTTTAATCTCATGTTCTTTCTACATCTCAAGCTGTAGAAAGAATGTGTATATGTTCTACAACATCTGTGCTCTCTGTTTGTGGTACTAGAGAAACCCAGTAGATGTCTTCTCATGCCTAGATGGGCATTTGAGTCCCATCAAATTAAGATTTTATAGTAAGAGTTTTTCCTTAGTCATATGACCAGTCATGAAACCCAATACTAGTCACATATAGAGTCAAACTACTTGCCATATTGGATCCTTGATTTTACCTATAGAGCTGTTCTTAAGTAAAGCAGCATAAGGAGAAAAAAACAATTTAGTTCTTATTTTACATTCAAATGTCTCTGATATGACCACATTTATTTCTCTTTCTTGTCATATCCTGTGCTGCTCCTCAGGAGATCCAGGTGATCGTTTACCCAAGCTCTCAATATTCAATATAATTTGGAGCAAACTTCAAAGCATCAACCAATCCTAAGGCTGATTCTACAGCTGATAAGCTTCTTCCCCATCTGCTCTGGTTTAGAAAACATATTTGCCTGAGTGTGAATATAGAAGGTGCTTAGCTAAGACATCTAGGCTGTATGACAGACATAAACAAGTTCAAAACCAAAACTGCTAACATAGTGTAATTCAGATGTAAGCTCTTCACAATAGTAAATAACACAGTGTACACTTCAAGGGCCTTGCAAAGCAGCTATGGAATATTCACCTTGAAACCTGAGCTGCAGAATCAAGTAGTTCAATTTAGGTCTACTTTGGAGCATGAAATATGACCATATAGTACTAGCTGCAATGGTTTAGAGTGGGATCAACATAAGCACAAGAGGTAGAAACAGACACAAAAATAAGTAGGTTAAGCATTAGACAATATCCTCAATACAATTATTTAATTTATTTACTCTGCAGATGATACATCTCTGTATGTGATTGTCACATTGAATCAGTTTAGGAATGACAACATGTCCAGTCTACTGGTTTCATGTTCTTTCAGCCAAGGATTGCAGATAAATTGTTCTGTACAGACAAAATAATTTTCTAAACAAGCATTTTAATAGTTTGCAGCTTCCCTAGAACTTTAGTTTTCAATCAGTGGATTGGGACTAAGGGAATATCAGTTGTCCCCAGTGTGATATGGTGCCTGTAGGCACCCCCAATGGTACATGTGAAGGAGTCCCCAATATAGCTTATGAGCATCTGCAAAAAAAAAAAAAAAAAAAAAAAAAAATCCCCCCACCATTTTTAATAAATGCATGTAGATATGTTTAAGATACATATAACTTTCCAGCAATTATATACACATGCTTCTGCAAAAAAAAGGATGGAATATCCAGACATCCAAATAGCCAGCAATTCATGAAGCAAAAGCTGTCAATCCATTGCATTATAGGAGGTGAGTGCTTAATCTTCCAATTATGCAACAATATTTTAGCTGACAAAAGGGCACGGAGGATCAATTTCTTCTCCCATTTGTTAATTTCCATGAAACAGGTGAATAATTTTTAAAGAGTGTACACACTGGTGGATATTAAAGGCTGTTCCTCTACAAAATTTATCTGTACAATAATCTCCTCCCAAAGTAGAAGCAACCACTGGACATTGCCAAAACATAGGTTTAAAAGAAGCATTAGCTGTATGCACCACCAGCAATTAGCTGACTTGGAAAGTCCCTTCTTAAAAAGAACATGTAGTGTTCAACAGACACAAAAGATTTTGCTGAATGAGATGCATTCTCATGACCTAACCACATGACATACTTACACCAAACAATATTCAACTGTTTAGACATGTTATGGTGGCACCCACAGAAGCTTTTCAAACTGACAAATTTGCTCATGAGTCTAAACGTTTAGACTCCTAGATTATATCCTGACCTGAGCTGGATGGCAGTAGTGGCATCAGTGCAATTGCAGGAGTTTTTTCAGAGGGTGATCGTTAAAATGTTGTGGAACGGAGGATAGGAAAAGACCAGATGCAAAGGAAGACAGATTTTCTGTACCCAGTTGGGTAAGAGAAGTCATTTTGGTAGGTATGGTTTGTTTTGCAGGACAGGCAAAATTCCCTGTTTTAATAAAAGGCACAGAAGCCTATTGGGTCACCCTATGCAGAGAAGAAAGATGGCTGGAAAGGGTTTTTTTAATCTGTCAAGCTGGGGTTAAACAATAAACCCTGAGCCAGAAAAGGTGGAAACATGTTGGCACTGCCTATTTTATTCATCTTTTCTGTACCGCTTGTTAAAATGATCAGGTAGCTTACCAGGACAACTTTGCTGTATTTGCTTTGCACAGGTCACACATTAACAGAACTGCAGCTGATGTCACAGTGGTTACATCAATGCAAGCCACTTGGCACACTAACACAGATACATTTAGCTAAAGAACTGGGATGCCTTTGTGATAATGTTTCATAGACTGCAAGCCACACCAAGTGATTTTGCTGGATCCTCCCTTCCTATCATGGGCCCCATCTCACTCCTCAAGCCTTCTCTCCAACCCTCAGAAGAGGCTTTTTTGTGGTATTCAGAGGCTGAAGTAGACTGTAGAAGGTCAAGGAAGTCCCCTTGTGTGACCATCCTTGCATGAACACTGTATTGGATACTTATCCAAGTGATGAGGGGAAAATAATTAGTTATTTCCTATGTATTCAGCACCATTTTTCCATACAGAGGCTTGCAAGGACCAAGGAGGGAAAATCACTACACTTCCACTCTCTGCTAATTCAATTTGTCCTGTTTCTATCATATATAATGGAAAAAGACTATGAACGTGCAAAAAGAAAGTTCAGAATTTACTTTCAAAACTGTTTGTTATGTCTAGACAGATTTCCTGAATATAAATAAAATGAGCAAGGAAAAAATAAACTAAGCAATGGTATTAAAGTATTTTTGCATCTGCACAATTGCACAGAAGTATATTAAGGTTACAGCAGCTGAAAAGACCAAGAATTCCACTGTATAAGAATATCTTACATCATTTGTAGCGTTTGCATAACACAAGCTTCCAGCTCCATGTGAATGTAGTCATAATCAAAATATGGTACACCACTAAGGCATCAGTTACACAGGATTCATCTAAAGGTGAGACCAAGTGAATGGCAGACTACCATGCTTGGTGCAGCTGCTGCCAGTAATTCACCAAACTGTGTTTAATAAGGGCAATACTATTTTCCTGGATATAGTCTAATGAATTTTTCCTGCTGTATTTTAATTCTGTGCATAACCAGACTAGTGACAAAGATGGAACACACGGGATCCCTGTTTCAATAGAAGAGACATAGTACAAAATGGGTGGCCAATTGAATATTTACTCTTAGCTCCTCCTTCTACCAAGAAGCTAATTTGTAAACCCACCCCATATTCTTGCTGCGTCCAGACAACATGACAAGCCACGTCCAGTGAGGGCAATTATAGAAATTCCATGGCACATGACTAACATTGCATGAGGTTGGAAAATAAGCCATGGTAGTTTATTTTCTTTCCCTGATCATGCAAACCCTGTCAACATTTATATTCTGCAAGTTGGTTATAAATGTTTCTCAGAAGACACTGAAAAGTGCCCAATTTTTAAAAAATGTTTTCAAAACTAAGGAAAACAACACAGACACAAAAACCAAGCAACTATCAAGGAATTTTAAAATTAACGTTTGCTGTATATTCCCTTGGAAATGATAAGCGTATTCTATCTGAACAAATGTGAAATATAATTCATCTAAACATTGTTCAGAGTGACAATTTTAATGCCAAAACCAAGTATTAGTTACAGTGCAGGGTGCAATCATTGTTTTTTTAAAGTGTCTTGCAGCCAAGGTACACTTCATCTAAAATGAAATCCAACTTTAATATCTTCAACAGTTACATGTCAATATTTAAATCTAACATTTCCCCTACTACCACACACGTATATAATGTACAAAATCTTCCAATTTTTCTCCTTTCAGGACAGAAAAAACAAATACAGAAGAGTATGTGGCTTTTTAATTTTTTGAACGAATGGACAAGTTATTTAGTTTATCCAATTCGCTCACCTCTATTGGTTTCTTTCCTTTTTCATGTAGTAATGATCATCTGTGAAATACATCTAGTGAGCCTACCAAAGCAAGCTTAACAATATTCACTACAACCTTTAAAACACAAGGGCCAAAAACAACCCTCTCAGTACACTCTCCAATATTCCAAAGAGAACTTTGAAGAGCAAAAAAAAAAAAAGAAAAAAAAGAAAAAAAAGAAACTGTGTGTGAACAGCAGACATTGATGTTCACACAAGCACAGTGCATACAACTCAGCAGGCGGTATTTCTGTTTTTATTGGATTAAGCCCTGGCACAATGGAGTTTCAGTGCCATAACTGCTTATTTCACTATGTGCCAGCCTTGAAAACAACAGGTAAAGAGAAAGTAAAGGCAAGCACATAAAGAGAGAAAGCTACACCCCATCTTTTTTTTAAAGAGAGTCACAAAATAGAATGTTCTTAATTCTTCATTCGAAACTATATAATTTATAACCATGACACGAATAGGGAAGAAGCACAAAAGAGAAAATACAGAAACATAACGTTCCCAAGGTTCAGTTTACAAGGACCTCACACAAAGTTTTTTTTTTTTGTTTTTGTTTTTGGGGTTTTTTTTTTTTAGCTTGCAACTCTTGCTAGAAACAGTATTATTTGCTAAAAATGTAAAAGCTGCCAAAAGCTATGGTCCATCTAAAGCAAACATGTTTAAGAAGGAATTGGAGAGCCAATGCAGAAGAAAGGCAGAACAGATTATACAAATTTTTTCTTAAGGTTGCAGAAGAGGTTGTTGTACACTGTGGGCAAAGCTGAACAAGTAAAGGTAACTGTAAACAGATCAGATTCACAGAGTAGTAAGGATTTAAACTATGTAAAGTACTTTAAGACAATAAGAAAAGTAATCACATTTCAAACTTTCTAAATTAAACTATTTCCCCTTCCCTGCAAACCGCACCCCCCCCCCCCCCAGCCAAGTTATTGGGAATTCAACGCTAGTCTTGGTTCACATGCTAGAACAATGGGAAAATTTTCCGAATGGTTGAACGCTAACCCTGACAAGTGTGGAGAGCCAACTACAATACATTATATGGTAGCATAACCTGCCACCCACGATGCTGAGAGAGCAGCTTTCAAACACATGCACTGAGCTGTAAAACCACAAAATCCCTTATTACACATTGTCTCTCTTACTTTAAGTGAAACATACCATCATTTCCCCCTCATTACAAATCTAAGGGACTTTTTAAAAAAGCCACTGTCTGTAAACTAGCCTTCCAGTCATCTAAGCTATCATTTTAGATATCAGGTGAAATTTTGATCATTGCTTTTTAAAAGAACAAAGCAAACAATCACCTCCCTGTGGCATAATCCAAGCATGTCATCTCTGAGGTTCCAGGAACTTATTTTTTTAACAGCTACATTTAATTCATTTAAAAATACGTGTGCCCCACTGTTCTTTTCCAAACCAGAGCAGTTTCTTTCCATGTGGCATTTTATAATATTTGGACAGACAAAATTATATACTGGTAAACCTTACAGAATACCCTTTTCTCAAAGGAAGCTATATGTTTTAATCATTTTTTTCATAGCTTAGTCCTCATCACCACTATAACCAGATTTCAAAGGTGGACCAAGTGTTTTACAATCAGAGTCTTTTACTCTGACTGCCTTCTGGCAGTATACAATACACATGCTCTTGAATATCCAGATGTACTGCTCTTGATTCTGACTCACTAATGCAGAAATCAGACATCACTACAGAATGACAAATATACTCCACCCTCATTACAACATAGTGTGATCGCCAGCCAAACATTCTTGTCTTTTCACTGGAAAAATGCTACATTACAATAAAGGCAAGCAAGGAGACAAATAAAAGAATGCAAACTAAGGTACGTTCACACTTGACAGCTCAACAACTTGGAAATACAGTTGCAAATGGAAAAAACAGATTTTTGATCAGTGTTTTAACACCCATACTTACCAAAATAGCCTAGATCATTCAAACATGCAGTACACACACAGTCAGTACTTGTTCCCCTAACCTACTCTATTGTATGAATCATAGCATTCCAGGGATCTTAGTGGATACTCCAATTTCTTACAGAATATTTTTGCTTGCAATTTTTTTGGCAGGGAAAATTTTGTTTGCAAATGTTTCTATTATATAGTGACAGGATCAACTAGTCTAGCAACATACTAGTCATTCTGCCCAGTAGCTCAGCAGATAGCCTGACCACACACAGAACCCACAACAAAGTGCAATTCCACTTGTAGACAACAGACCACTGGCTGCCCATGGAGATGTTTCTAATAATTCTAATCAGAATACCATAATTAATGTTGATTGATTGTTAATACTAGCATATCACTTAATATATTAAGACCAGTGAGCCACTGTGGTGTAGCGGTTACGAATACAGGACTGAAACTAGGGCAATCTGAGATCCACTCCCTGCTTAGCCATGGAGCCAGTTGGGTGACTTTGGGCCAGTCACAAACTCTCAGCCTAGCCCACCTCACAAGGTTGTGGTTGTGGGGATAAGAGTAAGAGCAGGAAGAGAATTTAAGCTGCTTTGAGTTCTTAGTAAGAAAAGGTAGGATATAAATTTAATAAATAAATACAATAATCTGTGAACAACATACAAACCACTAAACTTGTATCACTAGTACTTGGATCAAGCTTGATATTGGTAGTGCTTAAAAACATTACAAACATAATCCACCAGGAGTCTCTAATGCAAACTTAAAGATATCCATGTAGGTTGTAAAAGAAAACATTCTGGTTGAGCTGAGCCCCATGAACCTTAATGGGATTCAAACAAGTTAAAAATCCATGCATATTAGTTGTAATTGTTTTGAGGTCCATCCAGTGCTTCAACAGCAACTGATTACAGTATATATACAGAACCAGTGTATATAATCTTAATTTGGCTTTAATGAGCCAATCGATGAATAGGCCTTTTCCCTGTGCATGTTGTCCCTGTGCTCCTCATTCACATGATATATACTGAAATAGTTATAATTAAGAAGTCATGCTTCCTGGCCACATCAAAGCAAGCCAAGATCTTAAACCAGCTTTAAACTATTATTTAATATCTTGGCTTGTTCTAAAACAGATAATCATAAAACGTCATTGTTCAGACAAAATGGGAAACCATGACTGAATGAAGACTTTCAAGAAAATTAAAAGGGGCCACATACACAGGATCATTCAGATTTTAGCTTATTTAGCTGATATATAAATGCTGCCATAGTGTGCTACAGATTCTCAGGCATGGCAAAATGCAAAATTTGCAATGTAATATATACTAAACTATCAGTTGGAACATCATGTGCTGAAGTCGAATACCAAACTAAACTACTATCTTAATTATTGTAGCAACTAAATGCTACAGACCACTAGATATTGAAGTATAAATTGATCTACAGAAATATAGACAGTTGTCAAGGCAAATACTCAATGCAGGCTGCTGTTTTCTTGACCAGGTGAATCTTACAGCAACATGGTTGGAAACCTCTAAAGACACAGGTGCACAGAGAAAATAACATGATCTGAGGCTGATCAGCACAACAGAGTATGAGAACAAGAGGAGTTCCTTAGTGCATATCATAACATCTTTAAGCTCTGTACACTTTTACATGAACACACATTTAACCTAAGGGAAGGAAAATGTCATGGTGGTAGTCTCCTTTCCCCAAAAAAGCACTGGAAGGATACACAATCACACAATTTCCAAAATTATGGACCAGCTTGTTATGCTAATTACATGAAACCATGTCACCACTAATTAGAGGAAGACCACAATTATAGATCTGATACTGACTGTAAACCTGATACCTTGCACTGTTATGTTGAAAAACTCCATTTGCAGAAATTGCTCCTGACCAGTGCAAATAATTGGCAGGAAACAAATAATCTGCTTAATACTTACTTCTACTTGTTCCTACAGAAAATAATGCTGCCTTACTCCATGTCTTTACAGACACCCTCCCCTACTCCCATTTCCAGCCTTTCCTGAAAGCATTATTACCTTGCAGTTCCAAGGTGTGTGGAGCATGAAATGCTACTGCATTATGAATATTTGAGATTTAAAGGGAAATGGAAGTAACAGAGGAAGGAATTTCGGCAACCACAAATTTTTAATTACCTGATTTCATATTATGCCAATTCCCATATTAGACAACCCAAGAACTGGCATAGCCATGAAGGAGCAGGCTGAATTAAAGCTTCTTCTCATTTGTCACTTCTGCTTTGAATTAGTTTTCCAAAACAAGCACAATGTTCTTTATATATGGAATATCTCTAGGCTATATTTCCATAACCTTTCCCACCATTTGATGATGATCTGTCTAACACAGCAACAGACAGGTGACAGATGTACTAAAGGGAAGAGGGCGAAAATATGGGGGGAGGCAGTGGGAGTTACAGTGTAGGTGGGAGATGGCAAGGACTAAGAAAGATAGGGTAGCTGTGGGACTGGCTCTTTCTATCTATTCAGCTGCAGTTCTCTTTTGTAACATTAATGGGAAACAGCAGGGCTTCATTGTGATACAAAAACCAAACATGAAGAGATACCAAAACCCAAAGCTCAACAATATCGTCTGCAATGCAAAGTGGAAAAGAGTCCTTAAAAACAGGGGAAAAATGCACCACCATTTATCATCAAAATGCTTGATGAGATGAATTAGTTTTTAACCAATTTTCTAAAACTTAATATGCATGGGGACCCTACAACGCAAGTGAGCTATGGCAAAATAGGTGGCATACAAATGTTTAAATAAAATAAAATAAAAATAATAAAAAATAAGTGTTGCTATAAAAACAGGACTATTCCACATGTTTATTAGGGAAAACTATGAGATGGGTCAGGAGCAGCCTTGGTAATCATACCAAGACAAGCTGAATGCAAGTAACCGAGGGTAATTGATAACCAGGCTTCTGAATTGTGCTTTGAAGCAAAGTGGCTATGCAGCTAAAAGTACAGGTGTAAAACATGCAAGGTCATAGGAGCTAACCAAAATCTATGCCAATCACATGGGCTGGGGGGCTCTTGCTCCTGGTGTCATTTCTGAGTTTCTAGGGGTGCTTAGTGTAACACAAAGGAGGGGATGAAGTCTTTCTCACTGTTTTCCCCACAGTTCTGAAACAGAGGCAGGTTTTAGACCAGTTGTGTCTTTGATATCTGAGGCCAGCATCTTTTTGCTTTCAAGTGCCTTCAGTACTCAGCATAAGATTAAGCAGAACCACACTCCAGAGAAAGATGTGGGCTCTCAACAAATTAAAAAATACACTTGCCACTGATGAACTAGCAAGTGCAATTGGGACCCCTGCACATGCATTCTATAACTACTCCCTGCAAAAAAAGAAAAGCCAGCTATAGTTTCCATCCATATGTTCTTCAGGATAGTACCATGTAAATTATATTATGCTACCAGAGCACAAATGGTGGTGCCATGGTCCCTTAGGAAGGGATGCAATCAGCACATCAGAAGATGTAGCTAAAACACACTTCTGGACCCTCAGTTTTCAATTAAGAGTTGAATCCAACAAATTCACAGATTGTGAATATATTCCATTACAGAGAGTAAGGTCCATCTAGAATAGGTCTAGCTCCCTTAGATCAAGCAGAACATCTCTCATCTTAATCTGACATCAACATAAAACTCTAATCATGAGGAGTTAATCAATGAAAAGAGAGTAAGGAGACAACAATTTTAATAAAAGATAAATAATTGCTTAGAGTCACTATTTAAATTTATGAGGTCATTATCTCTAACAAATTAATTGGTAGTTTGCCAATTTTAAACTATATGTTACCTAGGCTGTTGCCATGCCGCTTCTACATATGAAATAGGAGCAAACAAGCAGTAATGGTATAAAGTTGTAATGCTATGCATGTTTAGAGAGAGAAAGGCCTCCAGCTCTCAGATCATTTATGCTGTCTAAAAATACATAATATTGTGCCCTTATACATTCACACTCCAATGAACTAGGCTTGTTGAATTAGTTTCATGGTTCTTTGGGTTATGTATTTACATTTATACAGAACATAGGAACAGAGCAAGTCAGAAGGGGCCTCTTGGGCCATCTAGTCTGACCCCCGGCTCCAGGTGGCTCCACTCACGACATGCCCACCATGTGCATGTCCAGTCTATCTTTGAACACCCTCACTGATGGGATCTCAACCACCTCCTCGGGAAACCGATTCCATACTCTCTGACTGTCAGGAAGTGCTTCTTGGCATCTAAATGGAACCTGGGTTCCCTGAGCTTTGCTCTGTTGGAGCGCGTCCTGCCTTCCTCTGTAGGAAAGAACATGTCTCTATCCACCTCTGTGTAACACCTCCTCACATACCTGCATGTCACCAACAGATCCCCTCTGAGTCTCCTCTTCTCCAGGCTGAAAAGACCCAGTTCCCTCAATGTCGCCTCATATGGCATCCCCTGCAAACTGGTCACCAACCTTGCGGCCCTACACCGCACTGACTCTAATCTGGCTATACCCTTCCTGTAATGAGGGGCCCAAAACTGAACACAATACTCCAGTTGCAGGAGCACCAGAGTCATATAGAGTGGTAGTAATACCTCTCTCGATCTAGAAGCCACACTTCTGGCTATGCAACCAAGGGTGGTGTTCGCCCTCTTGACCACCGCATCACACTGCTGACTCATGTTTAGCCTGCAGTCAACCAGCACCCCAAGGTCCCTTTCACAAGTGCTGCTCTCCAGCCACTTGTCCCCTAACCTGTACTTATGACACCCATTGCCATGCCCCAAGTGCAAGACCTTGCACTTATCCACATTGAACGCCATCCTGTTGTCTTCTACCCACTTCCATAGTCTGTCCAGATCCTTTTGGATCAGGAGTACCTGTTCCTCAGTTGTGGCTACTGCCCCAGTTTTAGTATCATCTGCGAATTTGATCAGCAGACTGTTCACCCCTTCTTCCATGTCATTGATGAAAAGATTAAACAAGAACGGCCCCAGGACAGAGCCCTGGGGGACCCCGCTTGTCATGGCTGCCATCCCAATGATTCCCCACTAATGGTTACCCACTGCTTTCAGTCAGTCAACCATGCCCTAATCCATCGGACAGTGCTTTGGTCAACACTCCCTTTGGGGTTGAGGCTATGACTTAGAATAGAGCCAATGAATTGATATTTAGTCTTAAGGTGCCATATAAGACCGAAGAGAGAAGAGTGCTCTCTTTTAGATTAAATGGTAAACAGCAGGTGCAAAGCATGTTGTTGAAGCATATGCTACAATTGTTTTATTTTACATAAATGATAGAGCAAATCAGTTTTAGACCTGATACACATGCAACAACCTGGTCATTTAAAAATCAATCATTGGGAATACCTGCCTCATCCTCTTTACAGCACAATTCATGCTTTTTTGTGGATTGTGCAGTGTGATGTGCAAGCCTGGACCACTGTTTAGTTGCTAAACAATCCAGTGGTTAACCCAGCTGTCTGGGTTTGCATATCACATTAAGCAGCCTACAGAAGAGGCAGCTATGCTGCAGTCAGTGCACTGCCGCATCTCCAACATTTATCAATTTTTAAACCAATGGATTCTTGCTGCATGTGAACATCCCATTAGTCATACAGCTGGAGTGGAGTAGAACCTAACTTATTTGAGAAGAAAACTAAATTCTCCCATGAGGGAAGGGGGACTCTACTGAATGGGTTAGGCTGTGGAATGCAGGACTGAGTGGAAATGGGAAGATCAGTTTCATTATTTAAGTGGCAAAAATTAAATTGAATAGTACTATGCTTTAAAGAAACAGCAAATAACAACCAGCATCTGGCAGCACTAGCAGCAGACAGTGACCACTCAGCGTGTAGGCATATTAAATTTACTCATGATTTCTGATGAAATAAAACATATAATATACATAGCACATAGAAAATTCCCCAGTGTGTCGTCATAACACAGGGACAGTTGCCCATGGTTCAGAGAATTTAACACCAGGATGTACTGGCCAGCTCAGTTTTAAAAGTATTGGATAATTATTTGTAATCATGTATTGGAAGGCAGCCAGGTTTATGATTGAACAAAGAAGTCAGCATTCACAATCTCAACGGCAAAGTTAACATTTCTGATGCTAAATTTAAAAAGCAGGAACTACTCAATACTACATTAACTTGGAAGATTACATTGTCCTGAACTTCCTCCTTTATTTTTCACCTAAAGTAATCAACAAGTTGAGACTATAACTTGGGATCATAACTTGAAGCCACCCTGTGAAATGTCGAAGTGCTGTAATATTTGAAAAGTCAAACATAAGCATGGATATTTAGATATTAGCAGTAAGCGGTCAAAAATAAAGCTGAAGGTATCAGATGCAATACTTTAAATATGAGTCAGAATTCAAATCGCTGAGGAACTGAACTAAAATATGTTTGAGGAGCTCTTAAATAAGGACAGTTGGGCCTATCTCCCTGTCTCTGATGGAACAGCACTGCTTGTATATGATATAGAGGATAATCCCTGGTGGGTTGGTGGGGGTAGAAAATGTTTTCAGCCAAATGCTCAACTGCATAAAACATGGGGCATATCAATTCAGTTTTACAGATCCATTCTACTTTGGATCCTCTGGTCTTGCAAAATACCAGAATATTTAAGAGAGACAAAGAAATCTTCTTGGGTCTATTTAGGTGGCCTGATTTGCTCATTATGAGACATGGACTCTTTACAAACATGCACACACTACTAAAGTCAGCTGCTCTGAGCCCTTAGCATAGGCTTGGATACAAATGTAATATCAACTAATACATAAAATCTGTAAAGAGCTTTGCTGAATCCCAAAACTTCCTGCTTGCCAAATTATAAAAATACAGCTTTTGAAGAATTCAGCTCCTACAGAACCTGAATTAAGGTGAATGGGAAGGGATTTGAAGACAAAGGCAGGATAAGCTGGCTGCACCCAGGCTGCACTATGGTGGCCTGGCTTTAACCCAACGTAGATGTTGCGTTTCTGTCTGAACTTTTAGGTATGAACTACAAAATCTATATTGTAAGTGTGCTTGGTTTTCTAGAAAGGAGGTTGAGGTACAGAAGGACCCACCAAAGCCATCCATCATGCTGCTATGCAGACAAGATTGCATCGCATTCATCTCCCTCATGCAGACCCTTTTAGCTATCGCTTGCAACAGCAGTATTTATTTTATTTAGGCTTTTAAACAAAGAGTTATCAATGGGATTACATTACAAATGATAGCTTCTGAATGTGTTACAGTGAAGGTGATTGCAATGCCAGCAGGGAAGGGCTTTTACATATAGCTCTATCCTTGAACAATCAAACAGACCCTCCTACCCTATACACAATACCTAGTTTGATTCTACTTGCTTTGGTGACAGAGACAGCCTTTCCATAAAAATCCTCTTTTTCCAGTCCCACCAGTCCAATCTCGGGACCAGTTCAGATGATGCTCGGCCCCGGGAAACAGGACTACTACTGTCACCCAGTGCTTCCCTCAGGCAGCTGACTTGATGGCAGCTGGAACCGTCAGAGGATGGGCCTTGATGGGTTTTCCTGCCCTCCTCATCAATGCTAAGGGTTGTTCTGGTTCTCTTGGATTCAGGAAAGAAAACTGCCTCTAAATTAGGGGTTGCAGCCAGATTTGGAGTGAACCCATTGAAATCAGTGGGACTAACGTCGCTTCCATTTCAATGTCTACTTTAAGAATGACTACACTTTACGATATGATATGATATATGATATGATATACTCTTACATGATATATATGTACTGGAACTTTCAAGGAAAGATTGAACAACCACAAGTTGGAGATTACATGAGTGGGACCAGCTGGAGCTGGGGGTCAGCTTAGATGGCCCGGGAGGCCACTTCAGACTCACTTTGTTTCTATGTTTCTAACTAATAAATTAATCAGGATCCAATCCCAGAACCAGGCACAGAACTGATAACAGTGCCAACTGGATGAGCATAAAGCACACTACTGGGACTCTCTGCTGTTAAGCCTGGTCACTGAATGAAGGTCACAGCAAGGATTTCCCTTCATGTACTATACATCTTCCCAACCACCCAGCTGGGGAAGGGCTGCATGCAGGAAAGTTGGATCTCTAGCTGGTACTTCAGATGAGCACTGAAAATGATGTCAGGGGGACTGACCCCATCCTCCCAATATCATTGAGCACACAGAGGACTGGATAGGGGGTCATCCAACCTCATTCAGAAATATAGTTTTTCCTCCATGAAAGTCTCGCTTTGAATAGGTTTTGGTTTACACAGTTCTAGAACCCCTGCTCAGTATGAACAGTTCTCTTAAATTCATTTAGGTCATTTACAAACCTGATCATGTATTTTTGATAGAGGAAAAACCCAGCAAAAATGAATATATTTGTCACAGGATTACTTCAGATGGTTATCAAACTTATTCTCTCTCTTTTTTACAAAAAAAAACCCTACGTACACCAAGAAAGGTTTCTATTTATGTAACAAATTGAGAAAGCTATTAATTATGGTAAATTGTTTTTATCTGCACATCATTTTCAGTACCAAAAGCCAAGTAAATTTGTAGCTACAGTGATAAGTGAAGCAAATCTAACAGCTGTTGGAAAGCACATGTTCTAATATAGATTCACACTAGCAGACTGGATAGACCCAAGGTTTCCCCAACTTGGGTACCCTCCAGATATGCTGGATTACAGCTCCCAGTGTCTCAGTGTGAGGATGAAGAGAGTGGTAATCCATCCATGCCACCCAGAAGGGGCTGCTCTTCCCTATATAACAAACACATTTCTGTAAGAAGATATATATTAATAGGTTTCCTCAACACACAAACTCATGCTTTTCCCATGGAAGTCTTAAACTAGGAAAATGGAAATCTCCTGACGATGAGTACCATTTGATCACACTTTTTCATTGTGACCTCTCCTAGTATGATGATCTCATCTAAAAAGGTCATTAGGAAAAAAAACCCCATGATCTAACGTTAGCTATCTTGGGCTGCAGTTTTATACACCTACATTGACATATGTGTCATTGAACTCAGTGAAACTTGCTTCTGAAAAGACATGTATAAAATTTTACAGATAATCTGCACTCAATAAAGAAAAATGCAACTTCCTTTCATCTTCTTCCCAAGCTAGAATGATATCCTAAAAGACCTAAAAGAGCGCTAAGCCCATATGGCAAAATTACCATTCCTTCAAAGTAAGGATGTTCAAGGAATCTGTTTCAGGGCGAGAACCTGTTAGATTCTCAGGGCTGAGCTCCCCAAACTCCAGTCTGCTTTGCAGCAACTCAGAATCTGAGTTCCTGAGGTGCACACCCAGCACTTGCAGGGCACCCGCCAGGAATTGAGCTTCATGCACCGCATGAGTAAATCCCCTTTTCCATATGCACCACTACCACAGCAGCAAGTGGGGAAGAAGGTCGGTGGTCAGAAAGGCACCTGGTACATCTGCTTAGTGTCTCTTTCCCTTGCCCAACTCCATTGAGAGCAGTGAAGAAGGTTGATCACCAGAAATGGCAGTTGGAATGCCCTCTTGCACCCTTTTTCCACATCCTGTATCTGCTCCTAATATGGAAGGCTACCAATTGCACAGTTTGGGGTCCATAAGCATTCCGAGATTTCCTCTTGGCTCAGTTCGCTTTGCAGGACTGGGCCAAGAACAAGAGGAAATCTGTGGATGCTGGTGGGATGGATTCCAAAAAAGGTTTATCCCAACCCTACTTAACTCCAACAGATTTACAGGATGCATTTTCCAAAATATGAAAATGGAGTTCAATTCCAGTTTCCAAAGACTGGCAATGTTTCAAGAATATGATACGATTCCACTCTCCAGTTTAAAGTCTTTTGCAGATTAGAGTAAAATCCCAGATTAGGGCAGGTACTCCACAAAAGGTAAATGAACACATCATGTTAGGTGCAAAATTTCAGATGACATTAAGTCATCATTTTATAACTCATTAGTTGTAAAGACAAAGAAAACTCAAGACATCCTGTATTACATAATTTTCATTATATACCATGAATTGGCAAGCATCCATGGAGAAGTAGGAGAAAAAAGACATAGTTGGATTTTCCATCAAATCAATTTTCATGAAACCATGAGTATCGCTATATAATAAAAATGACTTTGTTCAAAAGATCTTATAATCACATTGGCCGATTCAAATGTAATGTTAAAACCAGGGTTTTGAACTAAAAGAAGAAGTTGCAATAACCAAGGTCTCCCTCTTTTTCTAATGCAGCCATAAGGAGACATTGGGAAACTTGTGATTCCATTTTGGATTAACCAGGTTGGTATATCATCCAAACCAAGACAAGCTATGATTAACTATAACTTTATTGTTAGTCGTAAGAAGCCAATTTTAAAGCATAATTTATGCAACTATCCTTTTAACCATGGATTAAGATTAACCAAAGTTTAGGGCTTGCACAAGATGCTAAACTTTGATTAATCTAAAAAGAAACATAAATTTTCCATTTCCTTGTGACTGCATTGAAGGAATAGGAGGAAATCAATGCTCAAGGGTTGATGCTTACCCAGGCTTGTTCTTGTAACACTAAAACAAGAGGTCACCCAAAACTGGGTTGGGGGGGGGGTCTAGATAACTCCTCCAGCTCTCTACGTGCCAAATGACCTCAAAGAAGTGCTGCCAAGTCCCCTGACATTATATGGCCCTCAACAGACACATCAGGAGAATAATCTTCCCAGCACATCTATCAGGATCTACCTTCTCTATGTACAGACCTTCTCCCATTGGAAGAAGACCCACACACAAGGAATCCACTTCATTAGCCCTATGCCAGGTACCAGTGAAACATCATGAAGTGCTTCCTGACTGTTAGAGCAGTATGACATTGGGACCAATTGCCTAGGGAGGGCGTGGGCTCTCCCATACTGGAAGCATCAAGATGCAACTAAGACAGCCATCTGAGAGAGATGTTTTAACTTGGGAGTCCTGCACTGAGCAGGGGGGTTGGGCCTGATGGCATTCTTGGCCCTTTTCAACTCTATTATTATATTATTCTATGCCTTCTCCTATAGAAAAGAGCATATGGTACTGGTGGAAGCACAGCAGTTTCTCTAAAGGGAAAGATGCCATTGGGAAAAGTCACACACCAACATTCCCTAGTGTTATCTCCAGTCTGTGACCCAAGATAACAGCAGGCATTCTTCCAGGAGATGAAACTTGGAAGCCAAGTCCCAACCTTTGGAGGAATCTTGGAAAGTTCAGCCAACCAGATTTGGGCTGAAGACCCAAGGTTGCCCTTCCAGGCACTAAACTATAATTTCACATTGCATTTGAACAACAGTGATGGAATTCTTCAATGACTTGCCTCATCCTTCGAGACAAAAGGAATTAAAAATACATATTATTTGTATTCTGAGTGTAGGCCTCACTGAGTTTCTCAGTAAAACTTAATAGGATCACCAATATCATTTAGTGGAAAAACACATTTACCACATTTCATTTGTATTTTATTTATGTAAGATTTATAGAAAAATATGAACCATACTCTGAGAACTTTGGTCAAAGAGACCATGGTGCAAAAGTGTGGCATCTGGGTAGTTTTCCAGATACCACAAAAGAAGAAACAAGGCAAAAAAGGAAAAAACATTCCAGGAATGAGCTCTATGATTCCTGCCATGGTATGCTAGTTTTTCAAGTGTCCTCAGTGCATTGCTCAAAGATCCCTGCCTAGTTCCTTAGATGCTCTAATAACAGAGGCAGTTCACTTTTTGTTTCTTAAAAAAAATATCCAGGTAATGGATTGTGGGATGGCAGTATCCATCAGCAAGAGATTGGGTTAAAAGAGGAAATGAGCTAAGAGACTGGATTCCTGGCTGATATTCCTAGAAGGCATATTGTTTTTATCTGATCTAAACAGATGCTTGACTCTGAAACTCTTTTGGGAAGAATTAGATTTGAGCAAGTGGAGCATGAGTGGTATGTTCTATGTGAACTGTATGTCCTTTGTGGCCCTTGCCACTCTAACTGACCAGTACAGCCCTCAAGGCCCAAAAAACTGTGCGCCTTTGGAGCCAGCAAGTTACAATTTATAAAAGCATCAGAGTTTTTTTTAAGTGCCATAGGTGAACAGACTAAAGGCCACATTTTAATTTGCTCTTAAAATGAGACAAGATGAAATACCTTTATGCTTCAGTGACTGCTATTCCATGAATAAAATTTATTAAAACACTGAAGAGAAACAAATATAGAAAATACAGTGATCCATACTAACCTGAAAGAAGTTGTGTAAGGCAACCCTGTTTATAATTTTGTGCCCATTAAAAGGTATGACATGCCTTAAATTGTCTACTGAAACATACTCATAAAACTGTGTCTCATACACCAAGGGTGGCCTCAACAGCAGAAGTTTTCAAATTTCTTTCCTTCCACTATCCCAAATTACTAACATTTCATGTAGAAGCACAACATGCCATTACAAAAGTATAATCGTTTATTATTGGTGGCATGGGTGATGGCACATGAATTCAAAGGCTAGTAGTAAAGCCAACAATGACATCTAGTGGACACCAAATGCTAAAAGTGAAAATTTACAGGAGCTGAGCAGGGCTATGAAGGACAGGACATTCTGGAGAGTATTAATTCAACAGGTCACCATAAATCGGAGGCAACTTGAGAGCACATACTAACAATAAAAAACAGAAGCAAGGTTCCAAAGAATGTTCTTCCATCTTTTCAGTTCAAGAGAAGAGCTCTCAGAGGTAGGACAGAAATATCACCCTGCATTCCTTAATTGTGATAGTGTTTGCTTTATCCCAATCCTGTTCTCTGCCACAGTTTCACATATGGAATTTAGAGTAGAAAATATCTGACCAGGAAATTAGGTTTCTGAGCCCTTTTGCCAGCATGACCAGGCATGTTTGAAATTGATGGGAGTTTCAAAAGCAATGTTAAGAAATGGCATGCAAATCAGCTACCCAAATAAAAAGTTAACAGTTCCATTGGGCTGGGGCAGATTCCATAACTACAGCTAAGTAGCCTTTTTGATACCAGTGATGCTGTAATTCATTTTTGGTTTTCCAATTGTGTACTGTGAGTATGTCAAACACCAAAAACAAACACTAAAGAATATGCAACAGATATTCCCTGTTTTGCCATTACTTATCTGAAATAACATTTTATGAAGTAAAGCAGGCTTACCCGAATTTCCTGCAAGTTGTGAAAATTGTTTCCTACTCTGACAGATATCTTGCTTGGAGTGTAGCTTTCGTCCGATTTATAATCAGCATAAATACACAGTGTCTTCACTGTTGTTTTTCTTCTGCAATCAAAACATGAAACCTTTTAAAGAAAACTTTGCCATTTGCTATATTTATTTCTGAGTATGAAAGCATCCAGCATTGTAAACTTTTAGTTTGTGACATTGTAATTTATGTATTTTATTTTGAAAATGTGTAGCTCATGTTACAAACATATTTGAATGATGGGTTAGAAACACAAAGAAATGAGCAAGCACTTGCCAATTTTTTAAAGCCCAATTTACCTGGTGAGTGGAACTGTATATTTATGCACAGATGCTCTTGATCTGCCTCCAACATCCTGGTGCACTCCAGATGTTTTAGACTTCAACTAGCACCACCTAGGATGGTCAATTGTCAAGTAATGCTGGGAGTTGCCCTCCATTTGGATTACATCAGGCTGGGTGGAGACAACTGCTCAGGACACTTTAGAGCTAACAAAACACTCTGAACCAAGCACAGAACTGAGATGCAGATTTATGGGCAGGACTATAACCAAGAGAAGCAAAGTTTGCACATTCAGAACCAATGAAACAATTTTCAAACTTCCCTAATCATTATATTTGAACTCTAGGTAGTGGCAGATTTAAAATAAGCCAAGTGTCTACTAACCATAACATCCTGAAGGCAAAGCATAATACTTATGTTATAAAACTGACATTTAATTGTTATCAAAAAAACATAATTACAAAAACTAAAATAGTTTTTGAAGACAGCATCATGCGTTCCTTCAGTGGTCATTCTTTCTGTCTTCTTCCAGTACAGATAATCATGAAAATTGTATAAAAATGACATAGAAAAATATCTATTACCTGAATTGAATATTCACCAAATGAGGCTGTGATCCATCAGACTGCCAGTATGTTTCTAGATTATCATCTCGTAACTGGTCTACACCAAATCCTAGTGTGAACAAAATATGGTAATTTGAGTCTACTTAGGGACAGCACAATCCAGTGTGGCTGCCCATAACCTGCTGAACTCAGAAAATTAAGGGCATCCTACTGAAGGCAGGAAGAAGTTGCTCCTGCCCCACAAAAGGCTCAGATGGCTAATTCCAGCTGTCTAAGTCTTTAGCTACAGCTTGTGAGAAGCACAGGCTCAAGTAGCATCATGATAATCATATCCCAGCAAAGCCTCACTCTTCTCCACCCTGCCCTCCAGGATGCCCATCAAGTGCCAGTCCTGAGGTCACTTGTACGATCTCAGAGCCACAGCCAGTGCAGTTGTTTCCACATTGGCTGCAAGGACAGAGGGAGGGTGCTGCAAATTCAGTCTCAGCACTACACTCAAAGCACATGTTTGCAGTCAGACTTGGGACTCCAAATTTTTGCAATGACTGTTTAGACTCAGTCTAGGCACCTTCTATCCAAGTAGCACACTTGCAGTTCAGTAAAGATGTATGTGGCTTGTCTGTGAGCATCACTTTGCAGTTTACCTGGTTTACAAGACGACAGTGACCAAACAGCTTGTGATCCTATTTCTCTAACAGTTCCAGTTCTTTCCAGCTGCTTTGGATCTGCACCAGGGGGTGTCTTGTTAGCAGTCGTCATTTTTCACTAACAAGAGAAGTTGATATGCTTAAAACAATGCATTTTCATGAGAATGAGGACAATATTTTAACAAAGTCTGCTGTAAATATGGCAACCTTTGGCTGCAATCTGTATTAAAAGGAAGTAACTCTTTTTCTATTTTATTGATCTATTGATCATAATGTACTTACACAGGTAGTTCCCACATTACAAAGAAGTTCCATTCCTGAGAAAATGGAAATTCATCTTTAAGTCAAATTTGTATGTAAATCGAATTAAATATAGTCAGTCCTTCACATTCACAGGACTTAGGGACACAGGATCCCTGTGAAAGTGGAAAAACTGGGAATATCTCTAGCTCTCCCCTACCAAACTAACCAGTGCCTCCTCTTTACAGCAGTGAAATGCCAAAGATGCATGCTTTGGAGGCCTCCCTCTCTCCCCTTTTACTTCTCCCCTCTCTCCATGGTGATGACAATTTTCCACAATATTTTTTTAATTAATAGGCTTTATGGCAGTTTGTTTGTAAGTACAGGTTATTCATAACTCAGACATTCATAACTCACAGACTGTATTCCTACACTAGCAAATTAATGATTATTTTCAGGGTGGGGAGGTGGAAAGGGTATGTTCTGACATTTTATATTAAATAAAATGCAGGAGAGCAAAAGGGCAATATAGTTAGTCATTTTAACAATACAATTATTTGCATACAAAGTGGTGAAAAAGTCTCCTGCCCAACTGAACAGAGCTGTGTAGGACATATTGTTTCAATGAGAGACTGAAAGTCAAATGTTGCATAAGGGAAAGCAATTTGGACAATGGATGCTTACCTTCCTCTATTCCCCCTGCAGCCTCTGTATCCTCCAAAGGGCCTCCGAAGAGGTCAGAGGGATCTATCAAATGTTGTTAGTTACAGATTACAATCCCGCAGTGGGAGATGGAAAATTGCACAAAAAATTGTGGAGAAATCTTGTGCCATTCATGCATGATTGCTTATTTTGGCAATATTTCCCTCCTACTCTAGACTAATAAGACAAGGCTGATGGCTGCTTCCATTGGCTGGTTGTCATATTGCATGCATTCACTCATGGCTGCACAAATCCACTCGACTAAGTCTTAGGGTTTGCTTGACTCATGATGGGTTGTCATGTTTTCCAAACATGGACAGCATGACTCATTATGGGTCAAGCCTAACAACAAGCATGGCAAGAGCAGCAAAATCTTACTGTCACTCTTGCCAAGCAACTAACAGTGTGCATGGCTGACAGCTCCTCCAAAAGTGCCCAAGCGGGGAAGCTATCAGAGGCTTTCCCCATCCCCACCACCTCTGTCAGCTGTTTTGGGAGTGGCTACCAGAAGCTCTCCCTGCTGCTGTAGCGTGCATGACAACTCAGCTGCATCAGGCCTTGCTTTGTTTCCCTGTACCACCACTGCAAGGGTGAGCTGAGAGGGCTTGTGTCAGTGGTGTGTGACACAGATCGGTTTGACTGACTCATGAGTTGGGTGATCCAACTCCATCTCCTCTGCTCCACAGTGTCACTGCAAGCTGGAAGTGCAGGATGGGCATCACTTAAGTCAGCTGGAGTGATGCCTGCTCCTCCACTGGGCTTCAGGGAACAAGGCTGCATTGTGCAAATTGGACCTTTCAGAAAAAAGTATATAATCTGCACTCGTGCAGAACAAATTGATTAAAAATAAGAAAAACACATTAATTTAAAAAAGTGGGCAAGCATGGGCAATACCCCCGGGGTGCCTCTGGACACTCTTGTGCCCGCCCCTTAAGAGGATCAAAAAACTGACAAGCTCACTGGAGAAAATGTTAAGGGAGAGCTGCAGCAAAATCACTTCACAATCACTACCATGAGGGAGAGGAGACATATTATTCTCATGGCGTCTTCTCAGATACCACCCCAAGAAAGGAGAGCAGAAAGAAGTAGAGCACTGACAAAGAGCCTGAACATCTGTCAAGTTCATTCTAGGTATTTCATGGGTTCAATTTACCATTGTGGTAAGTCACCATGATGGGTTGTACTATGTGCAAACCCAACCAATGTTTGGCAGGTCTTTACTCTCCAAAGGGTACAGGGAAGATGGGGAAGGAAGGGGCTTATTACATGAGCAGAAGACAAGTTTACACATCACTGGCATTCATTTGTTTGTCTTAAATAACAATACCACTCAGCAACAGCATCACTTTCATTTATAGTAGAAGTCTAAAATGATACTGGATTTGAGGCTTCCCAAAAGTTATTGAGGGGACGTTCAGGAATGAGTCAAACTCAGCATGTTTCAGACTATGAACAGCCTAAACACAGAGCTGCAATCCTATGAACATTATACAGAAATACATTGAAATCTGTAGGACCTACCTTGAGAATAAGCATGCACAGGACAAGGCCGCAACAGTTCTTTAGAAAAAGTTCTTTTCTTGACACTGCATAGAAAATGAAGCAAGACATGCCAGTGATTTGCACTTGTGGCCACAAGAACTGCATGTTGTATTTTCCAGATAATTATCAATGAACGTAAACAGAAGCAACTTTGAAAAGTCATATTTGTATTTTTCCATTTCAGAAGCCACTGTGGTAAAATGGACAGTTAGAACTTAAGCCAGGAAGAAAATGGTTCAAATCCTCTGTCAAATGAAGAAAAACTGGGAGAGCCTTTTCAGTTGTGGTACCCTGGCTATGGAATGGTCTCCCCAAATATGCCATCTGGCTCTTTCACTGTAGTCTTCCTGGTGCCTAGTGAGGATCTTTATATTCTCCCAGGCACATTAATCCACTGGTGTTTTAAATGTGTTAAATCTTTACACTGCAGTTGGCTTTACTTTAGATTTATATGGTAGTTTAAAAATGTTTACAAGCTGTATATTAGTTTTATCATGTTGCCGCATTTTATCATTCTAACTTTTGTGAATCACCCATTTAGCTATTAGGTAATAAGTAAAATGTAATAAATAAATAGGTGAACAAACTAACACTATTTTTCTTTTTTTATATTTGTCTTCATCTGCTTAACATAAGCTGTAAAAAATGCAATGGCTCTTTCATTGTCACAACAAAAAACACAAAAACAATATCAGGAATGAATTATACAGTAATTACAAAATGGGAAAAATTCAGGGACCTTTAAGTTACATTAGTTACAGCTACTGGAATAGCTTCAAGTATATTAATAGCAAGAACAATTTCCAGTCTGTCAGATCTGGTTTCCAAACTGCTTTCATATTTTACAAAATGTCAAAAATCTGTGGCTTGCAATCATGCACTAATTAACTTTTAGGAAGCATTTTCCATTTTAATAATATGGAAAATGAAATCTTCACATGACATCAGTGAAGAATGTTTCCTTAGACATAAGGTTGTACAGCAAATCACCAGTAAGCAGAACATGGAAAAACATTTCTTATTTTTGTAATTCAAACATAGGATAAAGGTTACTAAAATTATTTCTGCATTTCTATATATATACACATAAATACACACACATACCAGCTATATCAGCTTCTTCTTATCCTGTCTCTAGAAAATCTAAGCAAAGACTCTGGATCATTTAACATATTGAAGCCAATTTTTAGGGTTACCCTTCCCCAAAGCAACATAGAGAAGTAATAAGTTACACATTACAGGTGATCACCTATAATTACCCATAAATTACTTACAGAATTATATACCATTCCATATATCAACATATGAAATCAAACAAAGTCAGCCTTAAAGGAGGTCTTTGAAGCTTGTCAAAAAGCTAGAGTTGATGAAGCACAGGTAAATTGCAAAAGTCCCCAAGTTTTGGGGCCTTAGTTGAGATGGTCTGGGATCTAGTGCGTGCAAACTGTACTGATTTGAATAGCACGCCTCTAGAAGCACGTTTAAGGCAAATCTTAGCATTAAGTGTTGAATATCAGATCCCTGAGTACAACTCACCGACAAGGAAGCATGGAAAGATACATATTCTACTCGGTGCCCAATCAAGCCTTTTTTAATATAAAACACCTATTCATATATAGCAGGGCTTTCTTTTTAAACACTGTCGTTAACTGTTATCCAAGAGCAGCAGCACCTACACTTTATTCCTCCGTTGTACTCCATTTTCCTTCTCTCTTCCACACTCAAGCTTCTATTTTTCCTATTATTCAATCTGGCTGCTCATTCTGATAGTTTACAACCTCTTCAAAAAGGAAAAAAGTGACCTTTCCTTTAATGAATGGGAAAGGGAACGGGGCAGGTTACGCGGGCATTCAAATGCTGCTTACTTTCTTTTGTTACTTTTCGAGACCGCTACATAACCAACATTTTCTATTTTTAAGACAACCCATCTCGTTTTAAGATAACGCCAGCTTTGCAAGGAAAAGGGGCATAGCTAAGTAACAACAACAGCCGCATCTTCCCTGAAGGCAGCAGCAACAGCCGCCGCCACCCGCGCGGGACGGTTACTTACGCTTCCTACGGCCGCTAACAACGCCGGCTACTCCTCGGCCACGCCCCCGCCGCTCCTCCGACCTCTCGGTTGAATCCCCGTCATCTCTTCTTCCCGCCCCCCTTGGCTTCACAGACAGGCGTCGCTATGCGATGACGTCACGGACAGCCACAAGGCCGCCTCTCCATGCACTTCCGGCTTTCCATCCTGTTTATAGCTATCGTAAGCCTCGTCTCTATGGTGAGTGGCGCCGGCTCCTCCTCCGATGTTAGCGGCCATTTTGGCCGGGTGGCAGCGGGAGCACGTTGTCTCCGCGTCCAGCTGCGAGCCACGGGGCCCCGCGAGTCTCCCGTTGGCAGCCCCCTCCCCTTCCCCACCCCGTCCCGGACAGGGGGCTTCGCTTTCCTTTCTCCTCTCAGCCTTTTTGGGTAAGTAAAACCTGGCGGAGGGCGTTCCAAGGGAGAACCCTTTCGTGCTCCCTCCTTGTTCAGGTGGGGCCGCTCTGGCGGCTGAAGATACGGCTGCTTGGGCCGCAACTACCAACCTCGCTGTCGATGCGTTTTCTCTTTCAACCCGCTTTACGTGGGGGTGCGAACCTTGCATTCTTGCCTTCGGAGGCAGAAATCCTGGGATTCCATTGCCGCACCCCTTAGTTTTTCTCCTCCCCTCGTTTAACAATATATTCGGCTTTTTTAAAAGCCTCCTACGCGCACACGTACAGACACTTCATCTTGGGCTAAGGCCGTCCTTCATATATATCGGTTAGAAGGGAGCATCTCGTTTGATTACAAGGAATGAGGGTGTCCGTGTTCTGAAATTCCCTTTTAAAAGGAAAACTCACCAATCACCTACACTGCACCCCTTTTTGCCCGAAACAGAGACATTTTTATTTACTTAGGATGTTTTGATGGTTGCCACTTGTAAAACATCGCTTTTAATGGCTTTATTGTATGTTATTGTGACTTCCAATTCCAACGCACACTGCCCTAAAACCAGAACAGAAGGGGACATGTAAATGGTTTAAATAAACATTCATAGTGAGGAAATTGATGCTTTGAAAAGGTAAAAAGGGATGGTTTCAGCAGCTATTTTTTCAAAATCTTATTTTCATATGCATTCAGTAAATCATCATCATTATATTGCATTTATTATAAGTCAGATACATTAGAATATTACATGTACCATTAAAAAAACCTGAGTAACTCATTCCCACCTCCCTCCTCTTGTCTTGGCTGAAGAATGAGTATTTCTGTGTTAACACAGTGTTTCATGATGGCAGTCATTGTTATTTCTATGTACATTCTGGGTTGTAGGAATTACTTGTTAAAAAGTAACAAAGCAATAATTTTGGGATAAATTAAAGGCTAACCGATTTATTGTAATCGGTTAACTTCCACAGCCTTTTAAAATAACTTCATTGATAACTTTGTTCTGTCATATTAGGCAATTCTGAAGGGCTTAGAAGTCAGAAAGTACTGAAAATTATATCATTTGTGATGCAGTTTTTGACCACTGGAAAGTGGGGCAATAGAAAAAGGGTACACAAAAAATAGAAATCCTTGCTAGAGTATAGAAAGGGAAAATCTGTACACTGCACAGAAGTCAGCATACAGTTGGAACTTTGATTCCTGATCTATGTCAGCAATTCTCTTTGCCAAAGAGACAAGCTTCTTCTTAATGTGTTGTAGCTAAGCTCAGGATTTAAGTTTCACCCTTTCTTACATGCACCAGTAGTCCAACTATATCATTGTCCTCATAAGGAGAACCAACAGCTTTAAAACAAAAATGACCTGGAGGAGCTCTAGGTACAAGGAGCTACACGGTACAAGTATCATTTCATTGCATTTCAACAGGGTGGAGCTAATTGGTCTAGTAGCCAAATAAGAAATAGGATGAGAATATTAACAAATTGAACTATTGTGCAGAACCAGAATACTAGAAATCATTGTTTTCTGTGATGGTGAGACGTGTTGTTGGCAGAAGGGATTTTCTATTTCTTATGTATGCAGTAAACTACGGAGAATGGTCAGCTTGTTATTCTTTGGTGCCAATCAATTTTTGTTGTTGTGAGCCAAATGCTTAAGTATTTTGCTGCACAAACCAATCTGTTTCTGTATGTTGTGTATATTTAATGAGTATATCTAGCACTAAGCTTTCCAGTTATGAAGAGCATGATATGTATAGCATTCCATAAAAACAATGCTTACAAGATCTGAGAAAGAGAACAAGAGTAAAATACTTTTGTTTTGCTTGTATATTTACATTTACCTTTGAATTTATATGAGCTGCTTGCAATATCTTAATTTTCTTAAGTCTTAGTTTTTCCTTTGTTCAAAAGTGTATATTTTTCACTGGTGTTGCTGCTCCTATTTCTGTATTTTTTTCCATGAGAAATTCAGCCTGTACTATCCTTTCCTTTTGTCCTTCTGCTGTGTCTTCTACTATTGGAATATAGAATGTAAACTCCTTAGACAGGACCTTTTATTTTTTGCCCACCTTTTATGGGTTACTTGTTAATAAAGTCATGTGGCAAGATAGGTTAACCTATCCCATTTCTAGTCATCTGTGAGTCAAGGAGAAAATTATAGTATAGTAGACTTGGAAGGGGCCAGTAAGACCATGGGGCCCATCCCCATGCTCAATTCAGGACTTTAGGTCAAAACATTCCTAACAGATGGCTGTTGAGGGACCATAACTGAAAAGAATGAAAATTTATATTTGAGGATGTATGAAATGAAAAATGTTAGGACATCTTTATCTGTGCTGTGCTTGGAAAGTTAACAGCAGAACCCTGACTCAGGAGCTATAGCCAACATCAGTTTTCAACTACAGTTCTTGGAACTAGTGGGATAAGTTAGATTTAACATTGAATACAATCCTAGGAAAGGAAGTCTAACACGTGTAAAAGAATGCACCAAGTACACAAAGAAGCTTGTCAGGAAAATAACCCTCTGGGGTGGCCCTGGAGCTCTTTGACCACAAAGTGAATACAGCCACATATTGTGGCCTTCCAGGTTCTTGACAGATCTGTTATTTTGCAGTCTCAGACCTCTGATGGACTACCATATAATGTGTGGTACATAATAGTTGTACATGCCTGTTCTAAATAATGCAGTGCTGAACTGTTCCTACTTTCCTTTTTCTCTGATTTTGTCATCCATCCTATTGAATTGTTTCAGAAAATAGTCATGTGTTATCTCAGGCATATATGCCATCTTGTAATGTAAAAATTCATATTGCATTGTTTGGCTGAATGTACTGATTTAAGGACTACTGTGTTCTCTTATCTGACTAGTCCTGTGCTTCACAGTGAACTTATCCGGTAATAGCACATGTCTGGCACTGGTTGTGGCCAAATACCAATGACATAAGCATATTTTAAAGTTAAGTTCTTCTTAGACTATTATGAATTCTGTTGGTTTTCATTCATTTCATTCAGTACATTTACATGGTGCTTTTTAGAGAAACGTCCTCTGTCTTAAAGAGTTTGGGCAAAAGCATATATAAATGTACCAAAGATTTCCCAACCAGTCATGCAGGACTGTTTTCTGTCTAAACATGCATAGAATTGCACCCAGGTCAAATGTGTGGTTCTTGATAGTGGAACATACATGTTAACTGTCTGCTCAGAAAAGGCCAATTTAAACAAGCAGGTATTGTACCGAAGATAAGTAAAGAAGAAAGCTGATGATGAAAGTTCTCAATTAGTCGCCTCAACCTGTCAGTTCTTGTAATGCCTGATTTTCATGTCAGTTCATTTGCAGTTAAATATTTTGGGCAAAGAGTTGTCACTGGAAGGAAGCTAATATTTTGCTTAGCTTGTAATTTTGTAGCGTTCTTTTCAGTAATCATGGTAAAGTAGGGAGCATAGTTTCCAGAGGCAGATAGTTATGAGACAATGATCACATCTTGAAGGCTTAAATAAAAGCTTGTTCGTAGTATTTGTCTGTCTTTTTTCAGTTTCTTCCTTACTAGTTGTATCCTTTCATAGGTTTTCGTTGGTTGTACATAGAATGGAATTGATTAATTTGTTGTTTGAAGGGTATTTCTGTTATGCTAGGACACATGGCTGTGAATTGGCCCACTATATGTGACTGTTTCCTGCAGTTTGGCTAGCACAACCAGCATTTCGGTATCACACTGGCCTACCTGTTATCACACTAAAATGTTAAAGTGAAGAATGAAATTATTCTGCTGCATGTATGCATGTTCTCTGGGATATATTTCCATGAATGAAAAATGAAAAATAATTTGTCAACTTCCAGTGATCAAGGAATTAGAAGTATATGCAGTCTATCTGATTGGATGTGCTTCTGTAATGGACACAATTTAGGATGCTTAAAATTCTTACACTCAGAGATCACAAAACTGCTTTAAAACATGATCAGGTATATCTTGTGTTACCAATGTACTTCTTGGAGAGTAAGAAAGCGTGCCTGATTTCCCCTTCCTTCCTTCATTTATTTGTAGCTTTCCTTAGCAAAAACTGGTACTTCTGTCAATGCTTGATATTTTGGAGCAGTGTACAACTCTTCCCTGATTAATAGGAATATCCCTTATTGTGACATATTAGAAAAATTTTCTGACTGAATGAAGGAAGTCTAGTAAGATAGAATTAACTCCATACCAGCCAGGCTCAGTCTTTCTTAGAGAGGGATGAGTGTGTATGGATAGCAGAGGGAATGTGGGAGGGAGAGGATACTGTTCAGCTAAACAGACCACTTCTAGATATACAGAAAGATCTGAATCACTGACAGAGGACTGTCTGAAAGTTGTCAGGTTTTGTTTTGTTTTTTTTTAATATGTGAAGTCTCTTGATTAAGCTTTACTATTCTTGTATTGCTGATGAGCAGTCTAGATAATAGATACGCACTCTGCCAAGCCTGGTCCTGAAGAGTGTGCCCTCCAAAGGAAATAACAATGGGTATCAAGGTGGAGAGTAATAACATGGATCTAGGGTTCACCAACACAGCTGAATATGTTGTAGAAATTAGACCAGAACTTATTTAAGTAAACATAAATATATAGTTAAGTGTTCCTTATTCGGTGTTCTCCAATCTAGCATTCACTTGCTCTTTGTTCTTGTTTTTTGTTTAGAACTTGAACTGTCCATCTCCATTTTGGAATTTTTAGTCTCTCTATAATTCTAAGTTCCTCATTATGGCTGATAAGCTAACAAGAATTGCTATTGTAAACCATGACAAGTGTAAACCAAAGAAATGCCGCCAGGAATGCAAGAAGAGCTGCCCTGTGGTTCGAATGGGTAAGGAACTGAAGAATGCTTATGTAGAACTAGATTGTAAAAATGGGAAAGTGGAGCAGGAAAAAAATAAGTGTTAGTTTCCTAGCCTCCAAAATCGTATTCTTAGGTACCTGATGTATAATCTGCCTTCCTTGTTGGTTTTTGAAATTTTGAATAAGTTGTGATGGAAAGTATTGTCAAAGAGATAGGAAGAAGTTGGGGTAATTAGAGTATGAATGCTTAGTAATTAATTTAGGACTTTTGGTGATCTTGGTCATAAATTTATGCTGGTGCAGTTTCTTTGTCACATTATATAGTAATGCTTGTGATTGTAAGAGTATGCTTTCCCCTTTACCATTCCTTTTCACCAGGAAAACTGTGCATAGAAGTAACATCACAGTGCAAAATAGCATGGATTTCTGAAACATTATGTATTGGTTGCGGTATTTGCATTAAGGTAAGGATGATGGCTTCTCAGTCATCACTGTGCTTGAATTTGAATGGTCTTCTTTTCACCTTCACTCTCCCACTTGGATACTTGGACTTGGATACTTCCTCCCTGTCTCCCTTGCTCCCAAATATTCAGGCAAACATGGTGAGAACTGTTTCTCATTCCACCATGCATGTGAAAGGATGCAGTCCAGTCTGTACATTCTCACTGGACCAGTTTGTATGACAGTCCACTGTGAGTTATTTAACCTACAGTGAGGTTACAGCATGTGAACGGCACACACAGACACCATTTTTCATATTGAATCCCCATTTGGTTGTTGTGGTGTGCAAACCTGGTGAGTATGTGTTATGCAAACGTTAAAGAGAACAAACCATGCTTGCTGAATTTGCATAACACAACAACCCCTGATCAAGGGTTAGATATGCAAAGTGGTGTCCACAGGTGCTGCAGGTCTTTGTGGTTAAATAACTCATGATGAGCCACATTGTATTATGTGAACAAGGTCACTATGTATCTATAAGGGTAAAGGGGGAGTTTAATCTTTAATGTAGATGGATCCTACTTTTTTAAGCCAATGCTTAGCAACATGGATTTCACTGATTCATTTTATTTTGTTCCTATTTTCCTACCTACGTTCTCTGACTCCCAAGTATGCCATTCCAGATGGCCAAAATGTTAAAACAATAATGTCTTTATTTTTTAAATTAAACATTCTATAATTCTTGCGAACCAATGGTGCATCCTGATATGTGTGGTAAGTATATTTAGATCTGGTTTTGAATTGGGGAAGTTAAATGCTCTGATGATCCTGGTCTATTTGGAAATATCTTTCCTCTTCACAAGTCTGTTTCAAGAGGAACTTGAGAAACTTATTGATTATCCCACATAGTCTGGGATAAGTCTCAGTAAAATAATTATGTAGAGGTGTTAAAATATACTGGGGTTATATTGGAATATTAATCACTGATCGGATTTCTTCTTGATTCTTTTTATCAATCTTGTTTGTGTTACAGAAATGTCCTTTTGGAGCCTTGTCAATTGTTAACTTACCTAGCAACTTGGAGAAAGAAACAACACACAGATATTGTGCCAATGCCTTCAAACTTCACAGGTATCTCCTTCCTACAGACTAAAAATGTTGATATAATCTAAATGTAATGTGTTCCAGATGTTTGTAGAAGCAAATGGTTTTTTTCAGTCTCTGTCATATGGACTGAATGTATTCTCCCTAGGTAAAATCTAGTATTGTGTCAGTAGACATTTGCTTACATAGTGGAACTTCTCCCTCTTGCCTGCATCACCAGTGCTTCCTAAAATCTGCTTGAGAGGGTACCCTAACACTCCGGAACAGATTTTGGGTGGTAAGAGGGATTGGCCTACTCCCTTGTTCTACTAGTGAAGATGAGCAAACAAACTGAATAAGTGTAAATATCTTGTTTCAGGTAGTGCTCTGTCCATTTACTGTTCTATTACCATTCAATTGTTTTATAAAGGTTGCCTATTCCACGTCCAGGAGAGGTGCTGGGATTGGTTGGAACAAATGGTATTGGAAAGTCAACTGCCTTGAAAATCTTAGCAGGAAAACAGAAGCCAAACCTTGGGAAATATGATGTATGTATTGCAAATATGTACCAAGTATGATGCCTTAAAATTTTAAACTGTGGTTTTTTGTTTTTTTGTTTGGTTGGTTCTTGCAAGCTCTAGAAATTTCCATTTGTAAGAGTGGCAGCAGTACTTGGACTCAGTGAGTGAACCTGTGCAATAATTAGCAAGTGTTCTTACAAAATGTAGAACAAGTGCTTTTTTATGTCAGGTTGTTCCATGTGAGGATATGGAACAGTGGATGGGAGAGGGAAAAGATGCTGAGGGAGAGAACCATTGAGCAGCAGTGATGACAAGTATCACTGTAAGTTAAGGTGGGCAACATTTTTCTGCCTGCAGTCCAAATTGAAAAAGAGGAACAGTCTTGGGTACATTCCATCTGTGGACAGGACTGAAGATAGACTGAAAGGATCAAATGTAATTGTCATTTTAAGCCTACTCAGAATTAAGCATGACAAGGTTTCTGCTTGCCTACTGAGAAGTAAGCTGCTCTTCTGTCTGCAAGGATATGCATCTCAACTCTGCAGGATATATAAAGGCTAATTGCATTAAATACCCTGTTAGTACCAATTCTTGATTAGAGATAATAGTAAAAGAAGCTTGAAACCCATAGAGGAATTCCTGGGGGGTTGCATCTGGCCACAGCCTGGAGTTTCCGCTTCCCTTCTGCAAGTGTTTTTGCACTCCATTCCTATCAATGTTACTTTTGTTTTGTTCTTTTCAGAGTAATTTCTTTTACTTTCTTCTACATTTCCACAGCTGTACTGTAGACTGAGTAAACAGCACAGTTAAGCACCTTCCTTGAGTATAGTATTCATTGGAACTGGGTGTATGTGAATTAAATTCAAGCATTTAAATTCTAATGCTTCAATTGGCATATCATATTTGGGTAAAATAAACCCTTATTGTATAATTAGTAAGGATATTCTTACTTTTCCATAAAAGTTTTAAAACTTTGATTTCTGGGGGGAATTGCATAACTAAGCATTTGCTTACATCTTACCAATTCTGGCTACTTGATGTTGAGCTTTTTTAAATTTTACGATTTCCTAGAAATGGTGAACTACCAAAGGGAAGAACAGAGTGATTTTTTAATCATATTCTATACAAGATGGATATGCTAAATTGTGTACTGAAGATATTCTTTCTACATTAACTTTCTTCAAATTTGCCTCCTAAAAACATTGCCTGGCAATTTCTGTGATCTAGACATGCCTCACTTCTGCTTCTAATCAACCGTCTACGATGGACCAGAACATAGCTTCTAAGTTGGGCATGTGAACCTGGTTTATTTAGGGGTGAAACATCCCAGTGGGTAACTGATGGTTTATTGTTGTGTCATGTTTGCAACCTGGGACCAGGACAATCATAGGTTGTTGATAGCAGATATGGGAGGCAGCATGCTCACTGCCACTCATACCATTATATGTGAATTTAGTCATTGTGGGTGAACTAAGAAGACCTATCAGCTAGCGGTCCTTAGCTGCAGCTGCTGCAGTTGTAAATGTTTAATATAGGTCTGGAAGAACACTTCACTTTTATTAATGTTTTCAGTATGCCATCTGATGAATCTTGCCTTGAGGCATGTTTTTTGCTCTTCTCAAGTGTTTATTTAAAATACATCTATATAGGATCCACCTGATTGGCAAGAAATCCTGACTTACTTTCGAGGATCTGAGTTGCAGAACTACTTCACAAAGATCCTGGAAGATGATCTTAAAGCCATCATTAAACCTCAGTATGTGGACCAGATTCCTAAAGCTGCTAAAGTGAGTAAAATAAAATAATTGGCTAAATGAGTGCAGGATGCTGGGTGGGAGGAGGAAACAGGCATTTCTTTCAGTGGTTCATGAAAGTCAGATTCTCAGTTATATTAAAAATGGGCTAAAACTTTAGTTTGCTGTCTCAGATTGTAGCTTAAAAAGGAGGCCTGATTGTTTTGTATCATGATAGGGAACAGTGGGCACGATATTGGACAGGAAGGATGAAACTGGCACCCAGACTGTTGTATGTCAGCAGCTTGGTAAGTAATATTTTAATGTAAAGATAATGAGAGTAACACTGGTAGAGTAATTTTAATGACATTTAATTAGATGTTCTTAAATTATTTACAGTCTGTATTCAGTGCAAAATGATCTGTATTAGCTGCTGCTGAAACTATATTTATGTACGTGTCTATCCTGTCATGTCATTGAAATGGGGACCTCTTGGGGAAACTAAGAATGAGTTGAATCCAGACTAAAATGGTCACACTTGACATTCCATTAGAAATCTGTAGAACTTAATCTAGGCATGATTAACTTGCCTCATTAATTTCAGTTAGGATTAAAACATAACCAGATTCAGCCATAATAAAATGAATTAAAGCAGTTTCATCAAAGGAATATAACATAAATTACTGAATGTAAAGGAAAACTGATAACAAACTAGTATATTGACAAGCAGCAGGCCAAAATTGGTTTCATCTGGGAGTCAAATCCATTATTGAAGGGTTCTGCAGATGGCTTCCAACCCCTTCATCCGTGCTCTCATTCCCTTTCTCCAGCTACCGATCATGTGGTAAATTTCAAGCTTTCATGCAGTTTTTCCAATTTTAAACGGTTGAACTGCCTCTCCTAAGGCTTCGTTGTTGGCAGTAAGAGCTTTGCCATTTTAGTAGTTTTTGTCCCCACCTCATTTGTCTTCAGTCCACCCTGTCACTGGAAATACAGTCCTATAGATCTTCTCAGAAATTAAATTCAACTGAGAGAACTCCAGTGTGCCTCCTATACTGACCTGTGCCTCTGATCTCAGAAGACAGGGGAGACTTTCACAGCCTCTACAGAAACAAGTCCACGAAGCTGGAACTAGATTCCCTGCAGTCGGAAGTCTGTTCATAGGATGCTCCTCTTGGAGGAAGAAGAGGAGATGATTTTTCCAGTTCTTCCTTTCTCCCCTGCAGTGTGTTGTGTCCTTTAAAGCTGGTCTGAGAGGTTGAGAAGGTCCTCTGAAACAGTGTTTTGTGGTGGAGCTGTGAGATACAGAGAAAAGGAAAATCAGGGGGAAAAATCACCAACAAGCAGAAGAAGACTGCTTGGATTTCATTTCCTTCCACAAACTGAAGGAATCATTAGACCAGGCTCTATTCCTAAGGTCACAGGGAATTTATACCTGCAGCTGAGAGTTCATTCTCTGAGGATTTGTCCCCTCCAACTAGTAAGGAGACCTATCCGATTTTACTTCAAGTTATTGTTCTAATCTAGTACAGCTAAAATTATTATACAATCAGAATCTAATAAAACTAAAATTATTATTAAACTTTGTTCATATAAGGACTGTGTAATTGCTCACCATGGTCTACTAATAAAAGGAACATGTGTGCTTCACCCGGAACAGAAGCAGCTGAACTTGAAATTTTGAAAAATGGGGGATCCCACATTTCTCTGCATTTCTTGCTCCCAGCAAGAAACCTTGGGAGCAGCTCCAGTTCCAACCTGTAACCATCACATGACATGCTAGAGCCTAATTTGAATATCTGCAGACCCTTCCTCCCCCATTGCATCTTGGGTTTCTGAATATGCTGTGCCTTTACTCATAAGTCATTTTCCCCTTCTCTATTTTCTTGCCCGGATACCTTTTGCAACATTTAAGTTTCTACACTTACAACATGAGTACAGCACGGATGTTAATATTCTGAAGTATAGCAAGTTGACATTTTAGAACATTCAGTATAATCTTGATTGCAAAAAAGAAATAAATCTTTTGCAGATTTGTCCCATCTGAGAGAACGAAATGTTGAAGATCTATCAGGAGGAGAACTTCAGAGATTTGCCTGTGCTGTGGTTTGCATCCAAAAGGCTGATATGTGTGTAACATTTTTCTTAGAGACTTCTGTAATTTTTGTACTGTTAGAATATTTTCCTTGTTGCTAGAATGAACCGACCTGGCCTCCTGTGATTGGGTTGTTCAGGTTGAGTTGTGCTTCTTTAATTTAATGGTGTTTCTGCTTGTAGTTCATAGATGCTGTTTTTAACAGGCCAAGAATTTCAAAAATTCAAAGTTAATTAGACCTTGATTATAGGACAGTTTTCCATATAGACATTGCCCTCTGTATTTTATCACTTCTAAAATACATTGTGACTTGGGTCACCAGGAACTACATTACATTACAAATTAGCTATGCTTGTTGAATCTGCAAGACTTCTTACCTGTACTGATCTTGGAATAAACAGTAGTGATGCATAAAGCCTGGAATTTGGTGAAAGCCCATAACAGGTTGTCAAGAAGACTTGGTAGGTTTTAACACAGTATGCTTCACAAAGCTTTTCTTGTTTTCTTTTTCAGAGTATAAACATTCATAGCTATAGTTTTCTTTACATTTCAATAGAATGTATTATTCAGCATGTTAGGCACATTTTGCATCAGAGTTGTCGAACTTGTATTCTGAAGACAGTGAACAGGGCCTAACAATAAAAGTTTCCACGCAATTTTCCCCCTTTGTGTGGCTGTTCACTTTCTAGCAAAGTCTGCATAAATAAGTATCATGGGTTACAGTGTTCTAGAGTGCATCTGTTGAATGTAGGAAAGCAGAGATGAGGAATGGATGTGCTTCTCAAAGGGCTCCTTAAAAAGCAGACTGACAAATGCACGTAAAACAGCAATACTGAAAAATTTATAAGAAATTTACTTCTTAATCTCCATGTGCAGCATTAAATCTACTTCCCTGGATCAATTCTTGTTGCCCTGAGACAAAAAAGCAGCCTGGATGCAAATTTCAGTCAATTTCTAGGGAATTTTTTTTTTTGGCCAAGGGAGTTTTTTTGTGTTTAAAAAAATAAACCCTGTAAATGGTAAGTTACTGAAATTAGCACTATTGTTTACCCCCATGGATGTGACAGGATTAAGTGGTAGGTCTGCTTCTGTGTAAATTTTGTAGTGGAAAGTACTACTAGAGTCAAATATACTCCACCTTGTTGGGGGTATTCTTAATAACTTTCACAACACCAGATATGGAGGAATTCTGTGAGTGAAACTGAGCAGATTGAGAATTTGTTAGGAACTTTTGGTCCAGATATTACTTATCTGGTTGTTGGCTTCTTATAATCGGCTATCATGGCTTTCCAAGAGGATGGCAAATGCTGGAGCATAATTGAAAAGAGGTATGACCAACAGAATATTGCAGTATATTCTCAATTTTTAACAAGAGTGCTTCTGTTCCTGTTTCAACCATCATGCCATCCAGAACATTAGAATCATCAGGGTTCAAGCAGGCTAATTCATTTCTCCCCTCCACACACACACACACACACACAGTTATTTTTTCTTTTCTACTAATTTTCAGCATTTTTGACTCCAGAAAGTTACTGAGTAGGGTCAGTCCTTATTGGGCTGTTTGGGGGTTGTTTGTATATTTGCCTCCCTTTTTCGTTTAAATACTATTGTTTATACTTTTACTTTCCTTGAAGTTAAGATGGTTTATTGGTATGCCTGCCTTATTTCTTTTTGGCTCCAGTCCTATTGGCACTTGGGCCACCTGAGTTCATCATTAGAGGGAATGAAGTTCATCTTAGATGAACTTAAAGTCTCTTTCCCTTTCCTTGTAATAGCTTTATGTTTGATGAGCCCTCCAGCTACCTGGATGTTAAGCAGCGTTTGAAGGCCGCCATTACAATTCGATCTCTGATAAATCCAGACAGGTAAGTACTGGATAAATCTGGTCTTGGTAAAATGAACCCATAACTGTTAGTGCAGTTGATACGGAAATAATGTAGTCCACCCTGGTAAAGGTATACATCTATTACAAGTTTCCATGTGTAGTAGTGTTTTGTCCTGAAGTATCTGAATTGGCAAAAGGTTTTGTAGTTTGAGCTGGAACAGAAGTTAGTGTCCCTCTTCTTAAATACCTGCTTTCTGAATTCACTAAGTCTCAGGATGATATTGTTAGGTTTTATTTCAGCTAAGAAACATCAGGACTTAAGATTGCTTGTTCCTGGGAAATAGTCCATGGATTTCAATACTAATATGTTTTTTTCCTAGTTATCTCTAGAGTCACCTTGAGAACACTGTCTGCTTTCTTATATTTTTAAAGATTGTAACTTCATTCTATCAAACTTGCGACTCTTTACTTTTGGCTAGAGAAACGGGACTTCGTATAGATTTAAATATGTTTTTAAGTTATCATAAATAGAAAAAAATGTGGGGGCTGACCCAGCAGGTCCGATGTTTCTGATTATTGATATTGTTTTTAGTTTTCTTTTGTTTTAGGGTTATTTTGAATAAAACTTACTATTTTAAAAAATGCTGAAAAAAAAGGTTGTAACTTCAACTCTTATCTCAGTAATGGCAGTGTTGTGTCTACTTTTGTAAAATAATTTGGTGAAGTAGATAAAGGATTTGCCTTATTTTCAAACTGATGTTCTGGTCAAATAATTCTGTTGACAGAATTTTCTGTACTTGCAATTTACCATTGTGTTTATTATATACAGTGAACTCTTGATAACATGTACTAGATCAGTAATAGAAAAATGCTGCTTTTGTTTGTCATAATGTTTTCCCTTGAATATTCTGAAAAGACTTGTATTAAAATCTCTGAAGTACCTGTTTATTATAAAATAACAGATTTCTAACATTTATTTTCTAGATACATCATTGTTGTAGAGCATGACCTCAGTGTGCTAGATTATCTTTCGGACTTTATATGCTGCTTATATGGTGTGCCAAGTGCTTATGGTGTCGTCACTATGCCTTTCAGTGTAAGAGAAGGTAACTATTATTAAATCTACTTGCTCTTATTGTATTTGTTATGAGAGTTAAGTTGATTTGTATAGTTTTTTTATTCCTTTCTTCATGTGTTTTCCTCTGAACACTGTGAGGATAATAATCATTTGCACATTTCCAGAGGAAAACTTGCCACAGAATAGCCCATAATGGAGATAACTTGTACTCTGTGCTAGTTTTCCACCCTGCCCTATCAATTATCTTCCTATGATCATATAATGAATTTGGTACCCTTATTAATGAAAGCTTCCTTTTTTTACAGGCATAAATATTTTCTTGGATGGCTATGTTCCTACAGAAAACCTAAGATTTCGAGATGCATCTCTAGTTTTCAAAGTGGCAGAGACAGCCAATGAAGAAGAAGTAAAGAAGATGTGCATGTATAAATATCCTGGAATGAAAAAAAAGATGGGGGAGTTTGAACTGTCAATTGTGGCAGGAGAGTTCACTGACTCTGAGATAATGGTGATGCTGGGCGAAAATGGTAGGTATCTTTCAGTTTGGAGAAATCAGCACACTTTTGCAGGACTTAAATCCAGAGGCTGTTGCAGGAGCTTGAATGAGATTCTTGATCGTAGGTGTTAAAGTTGGAGCCTCCCTAAGTTAAAGATAACTTGACATCACATAACAAATGTCCATTGTCATAAAATAATTAATTCCCTGAATCCTTATTAATGATAGAATGAAGAACATATGCAAAAACAATATGGATTGAATTTTAGCTGCTTCCTGGCCTCATGCAAACCAGTACCAATTCTTTAAAACATTAAATGCTCCCATTGATGTTTGTAAAACAATTGTGTTGATTGAAAATGTCATTCCAAAAGGAAACAAGATAGTAGTGAACAGTAAAATACATGTAAGCTTGTCTCTTAATCAAAGTATAAGTTTCCAGTTTCTTCATATTCCATACAACTACTAAAAGCCCAGTACCTCAACATAATTTTATCATACATGTAAGCTGGTGAAGCTGAAGCTGGTTCTGTTGGGTGGGGTGCAGTTAGTATTTTTATTGGCAAGTTTTGTTCTGTTTCTAATTGGTTTCCTTTTACAGATTGTTAAAGCAAAGTTACTTTAATCTTGCTTTTCATTACTATTAGCCATTTTGTTTGATGTAGAGGCAGGGCACAAATTCAGTCAAACATGGGCTCTCAGTTAACCTCTAAAGTTGTAGCAGAATATAAAATGAGAGGTGAGGTATGTGGGGTGCCCAAACCATTCAGGGTTGTAAAAGTCAAAACATCTGGTACTTTGAATCTTGCCTGAAAGAGAACTGAGAATTTGTGCATCAAAAACTCTATGACATGCCAGTGGCAGGCAGTTGTATTCCACACTAGTTAAAATTTCTAGTCTTTTACAGAGCACCATGTAGAGCACATGAGAATAAGCTGAGGTTGCAATACTGTACCCATTTATGTGGAACTTCTGAGTTAAACCTGTATTGAATTGTTCTGTAAGAGTTCTCTAGCAGTTTGGTTTTACTTGTACATGCATCACAATGTTGAGTGTGTTTTTTTATTAAGCTTTACTGCTCCTTTAGTAAGAAATGTAAGTATGGACAATGTTTCTTTGAGTATTAATGCAGTGGCTCTGATGACTTTTAGACACTCATAAAAAGTACTATTTTCTTAGAACTTTTTCCAGTGTTTTTATGTGCAGATAAATCTAGTTATTATTGAATCCCAACTGCCAATTAGCTTTTAACAAGGACTTTTTTTAAATCTTTTAGGAACTGGCAAAACAACGTTCATTCGCATGCTTGCAGGGAGGCTTACACCTGATGACAAAAGTAATGTTTGTGTACTGATTTAACATAAAATTTAAAACCTTGATTTCATGTTTTATTGGCCATGACCACGTACAGTCTGTCTCTTACAGGTGAAGTGCCAGTTTTAAATGTTAGTTATAAGCCACAGAAGATAAGTCCTAAGTCTACTGTAAGTGCTGCTGCTTTGTTTCACTTAAATACTTTCTGGACTTTAGTAATGGAAAAAGGCATTAGAAAAACAAGAGATACTTTGACTAAGTGTGAACTTTTTATTGTATAGGGAAGTGTACGTCAGCTACTTCATGAGAAGATTCGAGACGCCTATACACATCCACAGTTTGTGACTGATGTAATGAAGCCTCTGCAGATTGAGAATATTATTGATCAAGAGGTATTATCTGTGTGACAGCATTAGCAGTTGTGATGTGTTTTTTCTAATGTGTTAAGTGAACTTTTAAATATTGCTTTTGTTAGGTACAAACATTGTCTGGTGGTGAGTTGCAGCGAGTTGCTCTCGCCCTCTGTCTTGGCAAGCCTGCTGATGTCTACCTGATTGATGAACCTTCTGCGTATCTGGACTCAGAACAACGTCTGATGGCAGCTAGAGTTGTCAAACGGTAAGCTGGGTAGCAGATTAAGAGAATGGAGAATACATTCTGCAAAAGTTTCACTGGGGCCTAAAGATAGTTTAATTTTGTAAAAAAGATTGCAGAAATTTCATAAAATCTCTTTCCATTTCAGTTTCATTCTCCATGCAAAGAAAACTGCCTTTGTGGTAGAGCATGACTTCATCATGGCTACATACCTAGCAGATCGTGTCATTGTCTTTGATGGAATTCCATCTAGGTGCACAGTGGCAAACAGGTAATAAGCAGCATGAACGAGCAGAAGAGAAAGCCTAGAGTGTATACCTTCCATATATTACTATTGTGGAATGAACTACTGTTACATTTTGCTCATGCTAGATGGGGAAGGAAGCCTATTACCTAAGCCTTGTGGCCATTTTTTGGTTTCATGAGAATGCCTTGCCAGTGTGTGTAATTGTCATGAACCAATCAGAGTGAGGCTATCCTGGCATCACTCTGGAACCTTGATAGAACTGAAACTGGTGGTAAGTTCCCAGCATATTTATTTCCTAGATAACATTGAACCTTAACACAAGTTGAAATACAGAAATAATATTGCAAAGGTACAGTGTTGATTAAGCATTATATTAGGTCAACCAATATATTTCTAAACCCTCCAGGTGAAGCTGTGGGACTTGGAGAGGGGTCCACAGAGGTTGGAGGTTACCTTCTTCTGATATACAGATCATATTAGAAGGGGAACAAATTTAAAGCAAAACTGCAGAGATGGGAGGTAATAGCACTAATCAGGGATGATTTTAAAGATACATGTCTGAAACACAATATAAGAGGAGGGAGTAAATGAAAAATGCTACCTTTAACAGGAATAAAAATCTGAGGAGTGAAAGCGGCATTCTTGCTGTTTGTTCCTCGAAGACTTTGCAGAAGGCATTTAAAAATAGTACTGTGCTGACTTCAGTGTTTCCCCACAGACATTAGGGACCTCTAGGGGAAATTCATAAGGGTGCCTATTTCACCTTCCTTTGCCCCACTTCCAAAACAAAAAAATCCTTTATTTGAGGACACCAGTTTCTCTAACAGCTTCTGGTAGCAGATAATCTAGTTTAGCAATTTTCTGGTTTCTCATTTATAATTGAGCACCAGTGTGATGTAGTAGTTAAGAGTGTGGGAATGGGACTCAAGAGATTTGGGTTCTAGTCCCTTATGGCTCACTGGGTGAATTTGAGCCTGTCAGACACTTTCAGCCCAACCTACTTCACAGGGTTGCTGCTGTGAGGATAAGATTGAGAATTATAGAAGCCACCTTGAGTTCCCTTGAAGGAAAAAAGGCAAGATACAAATATAATTAAAATAATTTTGTTTTATAGCAATGAACATATATAGCAATATAGTATAGGTGGAATGAGGCAGTCCCCTCCCCAAAATACTTTAGATTCAGAATGTATTCTTTCCAACGTTTTCTGGAAAATTATTTAAAATCTAGGGCATCCCAAAGTGATTCCCTGCCAACTATCCCTTATTCCAAGATTTCCCTGCAACTGAATTCTTACTGTTCCAACCTCCTTGGGACCCCATTTTATCCTTTCCCCAGATCTTAACTTTCCACAGCAGTGACAAACGATGCCCAGCTAGTCATTGGGCATAATTCAGAGTAAGCCTTTATTTCATTTTCAGGAACCACATACAGCTTTTCAGGCAAAATTCATAAAAAGGTTTCCATAAAAATCCGGATGATGCTGTAGTTGATGTACTAGTCTTAGAAAAGTTTTATTTGAGTGGGAAATGGTAAAATAGCTTTCATTTACAAGTTGCTTTAGGAAGCTAATATGTACTTCTATCTTCTTTACAGTCCTCAAACTCTTTTGGCTGGCATGAATAAGTTTTTGTCACAGCTTGAAATTACTTTCAGAAGAGATCCTAATAATTATAGACCAAGAATAAACAAACTCAATTCAATCAAGGTAAAACTAGCAGTAGGACAAGAACTAGTTTCTTTTATATTCCTTTCCCTGTCTAAAGAGTACCTGTGCAGGTATCTATAAGCATTTCATGTAATTTAGTAATGGTGTTTTGTTTTTCTTATCCAGGATGTGGAACAGAAGAAAAGTGGAAATTACTTTTTCTTGGATGATTAAAAGAAAAATTGGTCATCAGTTTGTAGAAGTGAAAACTTTGTTATATGAAATGCAATCAGGTTTTAAAATGCCGCACTCATTCCAGAGATTAAAATAGAATGTTACTGTTAAGTAACACTTACTGCCCAGTAGCAATGTCAGAGTACCACTTTTTTGCCTCTTGAGGCCATCTTTTGGATGTAATATTTCAAAACAGACAGCTGAATTTCTCATACCAAGAGACTACATGGTTTTTCACAATGGAGATATTTTGGTTCAAATGTAACTTATTAATGTATCAGATGCTGACTTGTTTCCAATTTTAAGCCTTTCAGCTGTTTTCTGTACAAGGTGGTTTACAAATATGTCAAGACATAGACATGACTATTTTAAACGATTCTGACTCTCTGTAAATGAGGGTTTCTCAAATAAATGTTAATCTAAATCTGCATCTGCATTTGAATGTCAGTGAGCCAAAGGATTAAGCTTCAAACAACATTCATAGTCTTACCTTGAGGAGCAAGGTTGCTGGTGAGTTTTTAGTAAATTCTCACTAGTTTTAAGATTGATGCTTATTGTGAATTAATATCTCTTGCATTCCTTAAAACCACCCTTCCCCAACCTAGTGTTCTCCAAATAGGGTTAGACTACAACTCCCATCATCTTCCAGTGACGGATTGGTGGGAGTTGTTGTCCAATCCTATCTGGAGGACACCAAGTTGGAGAAAGTTTTCATTAAACACATTCCTCAAGTGTCTTAACTGATACAAACTCTCCTGCATGTTGTTTGCCGGTGTGGTCTCTGCTAGCGCTAAATCAGCCAAGTACTAGTTTCAGCCCTTGCTGATATGATCCATGTATGAACAATCCACTGTGGGTATTTTATCCGTGGTGAGGAAAGCACAATTTTGAATATGCAGTCCTCTCCAAAGGGATTGTCATGACATGTGAACCCAATGAGCATGGGTTATAGATCTGCAATTCGGTATCTGCACAATTATGCATGATGAGCAGTAGTGTGTCATCCAAACCCACTCAGGTCAAGAATGTTTCGGATTTAGATGCATGTACTGGCTGTACATGATTGTGCTTTCATTATTTTTGAAGAAATTCCGTGTGCATTTGCACACTTCTTGGGCGATAGAAAAAAATTGTTTTAGGTATATACTCGGTTGCAGTTTACAAACTTAAGGGCCATGTCACACATCATATTGCTGTTCCAGCACTGTTTTGCTATGTATCCAGGAACATCCAGGAACATTTTTGGATTGATTCCTGATGTGTGAACCAAGCAACTTTGGCTTGTTTAGCGGTCAAACAACCTGTGGATGAGATTAACGCTTGTCATTTAGGAGTTAAGCATGCTGGGTTCATTTTCTTAAAAGTATAGGAAGCAAGAGAACATGTGTAAGTTTGCATTTACAAACAGTCCATTTATTCTTGGATCGTCTGAGCTGGGCCGAAAAGTTCTATGGTCTTGTTGTAAAATAGCTTGCTTATGGGATTGCGCTGACACTCATGGGGAGAAAATTCTATTCTTTTGAATCTTGTTTATGTCTCTTAACTGGAAGTGTTCTTTTGTCTGTATTGGACTTAGTCCTTCATAATTTGGGGTCCCAGTGACTGCCCTCCCTGATAATACAGATTTTTCAGGGCACCCCTCCATTGAAGCATTTAGTTTACTCATTCCTCCCCACAAACTTTGCTTCAGCAAGACCATAACTTTTGCGTGAAGTCCACAAAACGTAACACCAAACTAATTCTTTTCTGGCAGCCATCTCCATATGAAGAGTAGAACTTCTAAATCAACCTGGAGGCATTGGCTATGCAGTTGCATTTGTTAAACCAGTTTAGTACTATGTGCATGACCAAAAGGAGCTTGTGCAAGACACCAGACTGGAGTGGTCTTCCCTACTCCTAACATGGCTGAGAGGAACAAACTAGCATAATTTAATTTTACCCAATTCTTGGTAGGTGAACACCAGAAATCATAGTTTAAGAGAACTAGCTGCTTTATGTGATCACCAAAACCCATGGTGGCATACATAGCAAACCACTAATGTATCATGGAGTAGTTTAACTGTATCAACAACCCATACTTGCTGGGTTTGCGACATCACGATGGCCCCAGTATGCAATCCGCTGGAGTACAACAGTTGCACAAATAAGCCTCTAGTCAAGTACTAAATAATCTAGTGATTGTAGTTGGCTTGTTCAGCAATTGACTAGAATTTGATTTAAACCATGTTCTCAGCATGCATGTAATGACAAGCCAGAAGTGGGCAAAGTCAGATATTGCTGATCTATTTCTCCTAACCATGAAGGGGGCTTTGCTTATTTCCTTTATACTTATGTGTTACTTGAAAACCTTCCTGTTACTGATGTTAGCTAGATGAAATATTAAGGAATACATGCACATAATTGCATCTTTGTACCTAGCAGTACATAGTTGCAAGTTTTTTGTTTTTACTACATAGGCTAATCCCAAAAATCGATGGCCTTTTACATCTGCTACCCCCTCCAATTACAAAAACAATGTCTTGGCTAATTTACTATTAAGAGATCTGGGATAAATTTTTAAAAATGGCTTTGGAGATAAAATTTGAGTATGGCAAGCTAAGAAAGCTCTTGAAAGCTGTGAACATTAAGTGCTGGAGATACCATGCTGTACATGTTCTATGAGAATGTTTTAAGAACTGTTTTCTACTGATTTTTGCCTTGCTTTACCTTCTTACTATTTTAGGGAGCAGTCTAGATCAGTGTTTCTAAAAAGTACTTTTATTTCTAAGGCACCCAGATCTGTATAAAGCAGTTCAATATGTAGCTTCTCATTTAAGTATAGCCACCTATATAGTTGGACTATTACTACATGGTCATTTTTTCTAGCTTCTGTACAAAAATGTTTTTGGAAGCATGGACTGATTTGTCCAGACAAACTAGAACAAAAAGAATCAGGCAATAAAAAGCTAGATTAGGATGCTGCATTCCCACTTAGAATATTGACAGGGTCATATGCAATGCTTGCACCAAAGGTATGTTAAATGGACTCTTGCTTTAACTGTACAAAACTATTCATTAGTTCCATATACAATATAGCTTTCTCTCTCCCAACTGATCTGCAAGCTTCTTTAGGCATACTGTTACTGTGAATAGAATATTTTTGTAATGAGCACCTGCATTATATGTATGTGTATAATTTAGGAAAAATTGAAGAAAAAGCTGCTCAAAAGTGCAAATAGATAAGCAATTCTAACATGTTATTGGAGGTGACAGTCTCCTTAGCAAGTACTGCACTGCTAACTTCCTGAAATATACACAGAATATGCTGTGCCCCAATTCACCTGGGATAGAAGTGGGACAAAGATAGCATTAGACATGAGGAAATGCAGGAAAGTAGATTAATTCAACTAGTTTTAAGTCAGTTTCATACTCTAGGGTTGATTATTGGCAGTAATTATCACACATTCAAATAGATGCATAAAGCCACTTGCCGTATCACAACATAAATCAGAAAGGGCAAACATCTTTAATTATATATCATGCATTTGAAAAGGATTAATAAAGTATCCCTCAAAGCTCTTGATCAAAAGAAAATTATACAATCTCTTGGATGTGAATAAAAAGCAACCATCACCTTGCACAATGATATATACAGACAAATATACACAATTCAATTTTACAGAGCAAAGCCAAAAAATGTGGAGTGTATATTGCAGTGTTTTGCAAGGCAGAAAGCAACCAGATTTATGGAGTAAAGTAAGTTAGAAATCTCTCATTTTTAAAAAAAATGCAGCAAGGTGTTTTACAGACAATATAACCAGTTTCCACAGTATGAAGGAAAAAACCCAGTAACCTAAAGTTCGGCCTAAGCCTTGCTTTAAAAAAACAAAATAAATGCAACAGATCTATCTCATGTATCTCTCCCATTTAGCAATTTGTCAGTGCAAAAAAGTTGTAAAAGTTTTGTTGTAACAGATTGAAAACTATTTTAGAAATGCATAGCATCTACTTTTCACTTATATACATAGTTGGCATAGGCATACAGTCCTATCAGTGTTAAGACTGCCTGAAAGAATTTATCATGAAACCTTCTACATACTTTACACACAGGGATTCTTGATTGTTTTGACTAGTTCAAGAAATGCTTTATAAATATAAAATTAAAAATATACTCCTATGAATAAAACACTATAAACATCTATAAGACACAAGAATAGTCAACTGCCATATGTATTATTTTCCTTGAAGACACACAACCTCACACATTCAAGTTTCACAAATTCTGAGATGAAAGGCCTTTGGATTGGAAGCACATCAAAAATAGTCCAGGAAGCTGAGGTCAGTCCAGGGGTGAGCAAACTGTGGATTACATCTCCCATCCTGCTGGGGAGCTGGGAGACAAAACATTTGGAGAGCCACAGGTTTCACATCCCCAGTTCAGACCCAAGGTACAGTATGCTACAATAGACATTCTATTTGGTGCAAGTTTCTTCTTTGTCACATGTCAAATATACAGCTATGACAACTTGTCATTCTAGCTACTTATTTTTCCTAGCACTCTCAAATCTTTACGGGAAAAAGAAAGCCCAAACTATTTTCAGTATTTCAAACACAATACTTTTGTAGTTTCCAGAATTTAAATAAACCAAATATAGCAGTTTTAATAGCCAGCAACTTTAACACGTAGGAGTTTTGTCACTCTTCAATATAAAAGGGCATTCTGGTCTTTCACCAAAGCAGAAAGAGTGCTACAGCAGCTTAGTATTTATGTTCAAACTTTGTACTCAAGGCAACTGCTGCCCACGATGGCCATCTACATTCGTTCTTCTTCTTTCATTCCGATATGGCCTTCCTCGGTGACTGCGATGATATTGGTAGCCTTCATCTCTGTTTCTGGTGGATGGCCCCTTCCAAGATTCCTCATTTCTTGGATAATGGTATCCCCCCCTCCCAGGATGATAATTCCTATCACCTCTAGATCTTCTACCACCTTCATAAGTTTGATTATAAAATTGCTTTGATCGGCCACTTTTCAGCATGTTAGATACTTCACATTCATCTTCTGAGCTCTCTTCCCTTGTCCTTGGTACCCTACTTTCTTCCAAACTGACTGATTCACTGCCAGCATCACTGGCTTTATCAGTCTTTTCTTTGTGAGTCAGAGCAGCATTTTTCAGTTCAGTTTTTGGCACTGCTACCATCTGCCTCTTAAGATCCTTTGTCTCTGTAGAAGTATTTTGAAGTACAGACTTTGCTTGGGTGGCAGATGGGGTAGCAGGCACAGTCTGCTGCTCCCTAGGCACTCTGGCTGAGGTTTTATTTATAGCATTACATTCACTCTTGGGGGCAGTTGCAGGAAGGAGAGGTATGTCTTGGACAATGCTTTCGTTCCTGACCTTCTGAAGTGAGTCAGCACATCCTGCATCAGGAACTGGAGAACCATGTTCCTCGGGCAAGCCTGCATCTGCTCTGTTGTCCTCACGCGGCACAGCAACTTGTCTCACTGCAGAATTTTCAACATAGCCCTGAACTGGATAACCATACCAAAGATGAGGGAAAAATGGGGCAACTGGAACAGGGCCTAAAAATGGATTCTGCCCACCAAATGTAGGCTGCAGGAATATACTTTTGTTTCCTAAGGACTCATCATATTCAGCATGCAGTGATTGTGCTGGATTTCCAGACTCTACACAAACAAGCCCTTGGCTTTCTGGGACTTGACCAGCAGGTATGAAAAGGGGCATTGACTGAGGCATGGTGTCTGTCTGTGGACTCTGGCCATTGATCCTGACGTCATCCTGCACAGAAAAACGTCCATCTATCTGTGCAGCTTCATTTCCATTCTGAGTCAAGGGGAGCTCTTGCATCCAAGGGTTGTGAGAATAGACAGCAACTGGCACCTTTGGGTACATTCTACAGGCAGTTAAGTAAGCTTGATGCAGAGGGTACAAATATGAGTGTGGGGCCCACATAGGACAACTGTATGCCTGCAGAAACACAGAAGACAATAATTATCACACTTGAAAAATAATCCAGATCTAGTTTTAGAAGTTCGTATTATCTTGGATCCAAGAAGTTTCCTTGCACAAATGCATTTCCTGGTCTTTTCCTTTCCCTACAATTTCCCATGTGAACCCACCCTCAAGAACAGAATTAGGGCACGTGAGGGCTACAGAGGGAGGGGAAATCCATTCTGCCGGTAGTTTTATTCCAGTTAATGGATCCAAACTGCTTTTAAAGCAATATATTTTACCCAACATTATCTAGTTCCAGGCTTGGCAACTTGTCCTCCAGGTGCTTTGGCCTACAACTTCCATTACTTCTCACTACTGGCTAGGACCACTGTAGGCCAAGTTTCATATCCCTCACCTAATCAATCTTTTTTCTTTTACATTTTTCCTACTGTGATGATTCAGTGAACATCTTATTAATATATACTACTAGGCTAAAGGTGTACTCTTATATAACCCTCACATATTTTCACCTTTTTCTGAGAGCAAGATTTCTTCCTGATCTACTAAAAATAGTAGCATCAAAAATTTACTGTATATAGTGACAACCGGCATCACATTATCCTCATTCATACAGTCACCCATTCAAGGTAGAAATGAAAGAACTACCCATTGGGGTTGCCTGTTGCTTTATAACCAGTAGATGGCGATAAATTCCAGGAGGACAAGACTTAACTACAAGAAATACACCTCCAACATAGCGGTGTATAGAACTGACCAATGTGGGAAGCCCCCATATTAATATATTTGCTTAAACTGTCTGAATACATGTGTGCATAGGCTGAACATTAACCATTAAGAAGGATTTGTCCACTATCTTTCATGTAAAGTGGATGGAGCTCAGCTCTCCAGCATACATGCATTGCTTACATAATTTAACTCCTTCCATAAGACCTTGTGGTTGCAACCCTGTTGCCAAGCTTTTATTCATAAAGCATCTTTTTAACAGTGATTTTTTTAATATTTTTAATGCTGAAATAACTTTGGGAGTCATTATAGCTGAAATGCAAGGAGTTGAATACAAAGAGGAACTACAAGAAGACTAGATTTGAGGTTTTTTTGGATTTCAGGAACAGATCTGTATTCAAATTACATATACCCATCAGCCAAATGCTCAAAAAATACTCATGTCTTAAAATTGATCTTAGAATTATGCACCTTTTGGTTGTTGTAATATAAAAAATTACTACCAGTTACCTTTATACCAAGATTGAAGAAAAATCTGAGGATGTTTTTATCTATGAGGAGAGATGGGAGAAAGAAATGGTTTCAGCATCAGAACTGTGGCAATCCATCTAATCCTTTTTGTTTGTACTAGTTCACTGTGTTACCATATCATCTGGAAATCTACTCAAGATTTAATGTCATACTTTAACAAGTTTGATATATTGTTTACACAAAATTTTAGAACAGCACAAATCGATGGTGGAGGGATATTATTAATGTAATAATTTCCAAGTTTGATCAAGCCATGGGAAGCCTGGAAAGCAGGAAGTCAACTCCTCTGAGTAGCAATAAACTCTTAACAGCCATTGATGCTATACATTTATAATTCTGTCATACTTCAGGGTACACTTATCCTTGCTTACACATAATGACAACCCAGAGGAGTGTAAGTTGTTGAATCATGGATTGTTGTTACATGTGAACCCTGCACTCTGTTTACCTCAGTTGCTAGCCACAAAGAACCCAAAAAGAGAGCCAATGGTTTGTTGTTTGGGGTTAATAATCCACAGTTAAACTGAAATGAAGGGTTTGCACATAACATCCCACAATTTGAGACAAGGCATAAAGTTTCATAATATTCCAGTAATCCATTCATTTCTTGTTTTGCCTTACATGTATAGCTTTCTATATCAAGCTCTGTCTATAAATATCCATAAGGCTGCAAACTTTATTCAGTAGACTAGTCAATCTAAAGATGCATTCCTAAACACAGCCACTACTAAAAGCAATGGAATTTACTTCTAAGTAAACATGAATAAGTATTGCACTGTGAGCCATGCCAATCAGTGGGAGCTAGAGATAAGGACATAGTTTAGTTTTTGTTTCTCAGGCTTTATTTTTGGTATTTCACTGTAAAATGTTATTGCAGGAAGAAGCATTAAATACAGCCTAACAAAGTGGTTGTTCTTGTTACTACATTATCTAATTCTTCCTTCAATATCTCAAATATACACTTTTCAGTAATATCTAAATAAAGTTAAAATAAGTAATCAATTAAAAATCTATTAACTAATCTGCAGGCTGTATTTATATGCCCTTAGCGAACAGTGACAAATCCTGTTTTGCTTACTGTCATCAAAACAAAATCTATTGAATAAGATTTAAATCTGCATACATACACAAAAGATTTATTTTACTGAGGCACAGTACACTTGATTTTATTTGTTGTTTTTTTAAAATAAAGTGTTATATCAGCTTCTCCACTGTAGTGCTATACAGGTGTTGTCTAACACATCTGGAGAATACCAAGATATGGGGGAAAGCTGCTTTGTAAACATAACAATCCATACCCTAACTTGATTCTGACAAATCATTCTACTTCCAATACTATTCATTCTCACTTACCATTTGGGAGGTCCTCTCCTGTGCTGCACAAGGAGTAAGGGGGTGTGATGACTCGTTCCCCCTTTTCTGTAACAGGGAATCCAGGGTAGAGTGGATCCTGGTAAGGATTCAGTGTTTGAGACAAAGGCATTAAGGGCTGGTTAACTGCTTGCAGGGATACTGGAATACCAGCAACTGGACTGGAGCTCAGCTGGGGTTGGGAGAGTGCAGAATCTAGTCCAGTTGCTTGTGTTGGCATCACTGATGACACGGGTACTTGGGATGGAATACCTAAAATGCAAACAAGGAAAATAAATCCATTCACAAATCTGCACAATGTCAAAGACTAATGCTAGAAGCAAACAAAGGAAGTTGAGATTTTGGAGTAAGAACCAAGGATTTACCAGTTAACCACACAGTGGTAAAATTACCATGCTCTGATTTCTGAAACTGGTTTCCAAACTGTAAGCAGGACCTAGACATTTGCTTTAAAAAGAGGGTGCTGAACCTCTTTTAGCCCAATTCCATTTCAGAGAACTTTTGCAAACTGAGCCAAGCTGAGAGGGAGGTCTGGGAATGCTGGCAGAACAAGGTTGTGCAACCGGTATCCTTTGATGGTTGCACATGGTGTCAGAAAGGGATGCTGCTAGAGGTTGCACAAGGCTTCTGGCAAGGCCCATGTGACCAACCTTCTTCAGTGACAGGTGCAGCTGCCCCAGCATTGGCTGCACCTGACACAGTAGAAGAAATACTGCTTGCACCGCATGGAGGACTTGATTCCTGGGAATGCTGGGCATGTCTGCCAGAAATTCAAACACAGCTACTGCAATGTCTGGGGAGCTGAGCCCAGGGAAGCTCAGTGGATTCCTCACCCATCCATCTTGACCCAGCCAAGAAATTGCCAAACAGTTTAATCCGTACAATTCAAATGAAACATGACTCATTCAGAAGCAAAAAGTATGACCTGCACTCAATCATTCATAACACAAAGTGTCACAGAACCATATATATGCCTTCTCATCAAGGACCATTACAACTGCAAACTCCACTCTGTGTTGTCTGTGACATACTCTTATCTAAACGAATGAAGTTGTGTTAATTTTAAGCTGCCTGACATATCATGGTTCTTCCTGGGGTACCCAGTACATTGGAATTCTGTGAGGATAGCGTAGAAGCCCAAAGAATCCTAAGGCTGCAGAATGCACCACAAGAATAGGCCACTAAAGACTAGTGGTGTATAAAGACCAAAAAAGAATCCCTACAGTTAGAAAGCTAGCATAAGAAATAAAGGTTCTTACCAGTTTTTTGTCTGTTCTAGCTGATAAACTGTGTGTTTCTGTTACCTGTAGTTTTTCATACAGGTAAGTAAAAAGTGTCCCTCCCCCAACAACCAAAATACTGGAATCCATTCTATCATCTCAGTGTGTCCTCACCTCATTTATCTGGATGTAAGACCAAGTCCACAGACTTCTCATAAAACAATTATTCCCAAGGTTTCCAGGAAAGGGCAGAAATGGATGGCAGGTTGAAAACTGGCTTAAACTGGCAGTGAAGATATAGCATCAAACAGTCACGACAAGCTTTAGCATCTCAAGCACTATTGATGTTCAACAGAAACTGAGGGTGGATGGTGCAGACTGAGAAAACGGATTGCAGTGCCAGGTGACAGTCCCTTCGCAGCCCCACTGAAGATGAACTTCACCATATGGTCTCCAGGCTGCACTCCTCATGTCATGTACTGAATACAGTTGGTCTATACTAACACTCTCAATTTACTTCATAGCAGATTTATAAACACAGCTCCCAAACAGCATGAGATATTGCAAGCCCTTATTTGTTCAGGATTAGAAGGATGCTTTTTCTCCAAACCTGTTGGTCCATATGTTGTTGGCTCACTTGGCCATGCTGGCACGATGGCTGGTACAGAAGGCACTGTGGGAGGCAAATGCATTTCAGGGAAGGCCAAAGATGGTGTGGGATTCCCCTCTGGTAAGGATCCCTGCAAGTTCTATAATGCAATGACATCACATGGACTTGAGTAGGCTTTCAAAATTGAAATACAGAATTGTAAACATTTTAAACATGGCAGCAATACTGGATTATGCTCTCAACCTGGCAAGAGAAGGCCATATGCTAATTTTATGGCCCAATTCCATACACAATGATTTGCAAGTTCCACCAAGTTCAGTCAGTTTCACTCCTCTGGAAGTGTGTGCATGAGAGAGCAGCCTCAAATGACCAAGACCATGCAGGACATAAACTAGTTCATGACACCTTCCCTACATAACCAGTTGCACATGATAACGTAAAGACCAATAGATGTATGGCACATTAGCAAGCATAATTACAAGAGCCTTCCCCGAGCTGGGGCCCTCCAGATGTGTTGAAACTATGCATCTGTCTAACTACACGTGGAAGGCTTCACATTGGAGAAGGCTGCATTACAAGGCCCTATCCTGGAAGTTGGCATCGTAGACTGAAACATCTGGAATGCCAGAAATGCTATCAGGCCATGCCACAGCAGCCAATTCTGAGGGCTGATGGGATATAAGCCAAATTGTCTGGAAGGCCACAAGTCACCCATCCCTGCCCTGCTCTAACACTAGTGCTTCAAAGATATACAATCCTGACTGCAGCTTTCCCACTAAGTTGGCACCACCCAATCAGAAAAAATACAGCAGCATGACTTCATCAGAACCAGTGTCCATTGCCCAGCATCCAGCCAGAGGTCTCCAGAAGTCTTTCAGATACTTCCAAACACAGCATGACAGTAACAGCCCTTCCTGGTTTGCTCAAAGCATGCTATATTCACATATACTGCCCTTGAACACAGGAGTTCCAATGAGCTATCTCACAATTAAGAGGAAACCAGTTCACTGCCTCAGCAAACATGACTGCAAGTGCAGTTTATGGGAGTTTTGAGGCTGTCAAGTAGCAGAAATCATGTGAAATTAGGTGATTCAAAAACATGATTCAACAGTCCTTGCTTAACATGTAGGCATTTGCATCTCCTTAATTAAGACAGCAAAGGACATATCATATCCAGATGGTCATAATTTTAACTGGGCTGCTGCAAGATGCATTGCCAATGGGCTGGGTCCAAAGTCCCAGCATTACAAATGTAAGTGCTTTTGCTATCATCAAACTTTTTGCTGGGCTGATATATGTGAAGTGGTAGTCTTGCCACTGAAAAAGGTCACAGAAGTTTATGCTCAGGAATCTTACCTGTTCAATACATGGAGACTGTGTATTTCCCTGACTTGACGGTGGCGATGCTCCTGCATCTGCAATGTTTACCCCGTTGCTCTGCAAGATTAAAAAAGACAGACAGTCAATGCTGCCTTATAGGCAGAGGTACTGCAAAAGATTTAGGAGGTTAGGGACATATCACAGCAGGGAACATTTGTAATTACCTTAGATATTTTGGGCTCAAGCTTCTGATCTAAGGGGGTCTCTTCAGGACTAGATGCTGCAAAAGCAAACCAGAAGCACTATTAATGAAGCCCTCAGGAAGCTGGGAAAAGGTATGCTCATTTAGCATATGTTCAGCTGCATTTGTAAAACCCCCCTGGAGTTTAAGTGCCCACTCCAAGCACTATCTTACTTGCTTTACATGCAATAGACCTCATACTTGGAAGATGTCAGCTTTTAAGTTAAAGAAAACCAAAATTTCCCCTTTTTAATACCTTTTTCCTGCTTTACTTCCACATCTTTTCTTTCCTCCTTTTTTTCCTTCAGGCTGCTAGCTCTTCTCCCATTAGGAATGAGGGGTCTTCTCCATCCAGAGTTATCAGTCATCTGAGTAGCTACCTGAGACACTGAGGGAGTCTGAAAAAGCAAGATTTTAACTGAGTAATCATGTGTCCTGCCTTCTATATTAAAGGCTTGGTCATAAAGGCTAGGTGTTGTTATAAGATTTGTTTATTTAATTGAACTTCTCACTGGAGTAAGATGAGATTGCCAGGTGCCTTACCCAAATTCATGCCAAAATCACATAACATTTCCAAAGGAAAACAGCCCTAGCAGGTAGACTTACTCAGAAATGAGTCTAATGGAAGTTCATTGTAGAAGTACTGAGGACTACAGCCTTAAAGTTACAAGTTACTTTCCTATGTCAAAATGTAGGAAAAAATTCAAACTGAGTTTGGGGCTCTGTCCCATTTGAAATGTCCTTTCCTGCTCTTAAAGTCTTAAGCAGTTCACAAAAACTCAGAATGCAAACAACATTAGCAACACACAGTGTCTAAAAAAGCAAGCAAGCAAGCAAAGAAATGCTAATAACCTTTTTAAGTCAATTTTTGACCACCAGAAAGTTTTAAGAACTTTACCACATCCTGGCCATGAATCCTATCTAAGCATTTTTTCTATTACTTAAAATAAATTTGTATAGTGGCAGGATCTAGTGATGGCATTATGATTCACAACAGCTATTGTGAGACAGCTATTTTGGGTGCATGGGATTTTCCTTTAAACTTTTTCCTCCCTTGTACACAGCTGGATACACAAGCCACCCCAAACTGCTTCTGAAACACCTCCTCAGTTAACAAGGGGACACAAGCAGGGCCCCATTTCAAATCACAAACGTAAAGCCCCCTTAAATGCAAGACACTGGTCCTGTAGTTTATTGGATTCTGTCCAGAATATGGACATATATGGACAAAACACTGGTGGCTTCCATAGATCACAAGGAGCCCTAATTTTTCAGGTTTGTTGTCTTTAATGTTTTTAACCTTGTTTCAATGAAAATCTGAAAAGAAAAACCAATTTCTGCTAATGGGAATGGAAACAGCTTAGGAGAAAGCTTGTGCTGGTTAGTAACAGAGGATGGGGACTTTTTCTGCCCTAAAACAGCACCTGGTATTTCACTCTGTTGCATGATCCAGATGCCCTTCTGCAATCCCCATTGCATGGATTGACTTTTTAAATAGTGGTGCTGGGGGACTATAGCTCTGCGCCATGGCAGCTTTTTCATGGAGTTCCACAGGGCTCTATTTTGTCCCCCATGCTCTTTAACATCTACATGAAACAGCTGGGAGAGGTCATCAAGTTTGGGCTGCGGAGTCATCAGTATGCTGATGACACCCAGCTCTACCTCTCATTTACATCTGCTCCAGGTGAGGCAGTGACTGTACTGAACTGGTGCCTGGTCGAGGGAATGGGCTGGATGAGGGCCAATAAACTGAGCCTCAATCCAGATAAGACGGTGGTCCTGTTGGTGGGCAGTGCAGGTCTCCAGGTAGGTGATTTTGACCCAATTCCGGATGGGGTAGCACTCCCTCTAAAGGACAGGGTCTGCAGCTTGGGGGTACTCCTTGACCCAGAGCTGTCACTGGAGTTCCAGGTGGCGGCGGTGGCAAGGAGTGCTTTCCTACAACTTCAACTGATCCATCAGCTGCATCCTTACCTGGATGAGCACTCCCTAGCAACAGTGATACATGCTCTGGTAACTTCCAGCTTGGATTTCTGTAATGCGCTCTGCATGGGGCTGCCCTTGAAAATGGTCTGGATACTCCAGCTGGTACAGAACAGAGCTGCCAGGCTGCTGACGGGGACTGGCCATTACTCTCACATAACGCTGGTCCTCTATCAGCTCCACTGGCTCCCAGTTGAAGTCCAGGCCCAATTTAAGGTGCTGGTTTTAACCTATAAAGCCCTGAACAGCTTGGGACCAGGATACCTGAAGGAGTGCCTCTTCCCTTACATGCCCTCACACCCTTAAGATCTGCGGGAGAGGCTTTGCTCCGGAAGTCCTCTTTAAAGGGGATAAAAAGAACAACTACCTGGAGCAGGGCCTTCTCTGCGGTGACACCCAGGTTATGGAATGCGCTCCCTGGAGAGGTGCGCTCCCTGGAGAGGTGTGCCTGGTGCCAAGTTTACATTCTTTTTGGTGCCAGGTTAAAACCTTTTTATTTAATGACTATTTTAAAATTAATTTTATCATTAACAGTAGCTTTTTTGTTTTGGGGATGGCATATACAAGTTTTTTTTTTTTTTTATATATATATAAATATAAATATATATATATATATATATATATATATATAAAGTGGAGAAACAAAATATATATGGAGAAACAAAAAAAAGGAAGATCTGCAGACAAGTCTGGCTCCAAAGTGATGGATGGATGGAAGATCTGCAGACAAGCCTGGCTCCAACTATGTGGGGGAGGACCACACAAGTTGCCCCTGGTGCCCACTCCCCCAGAAACCATCCCCTGCCACCTTCTCGTGCCTGGCAGGCTACAGCACTACAGTGACCTTTGAGCTGCCACAGCATACACCTACTGACCAGCACTGGCACAGGAACAGCACTGCCCTGCCCCTGCCATGGGACACTAAGAATGGCGCCACCATCATTAACAGAGCAGTGCTGGCGAGCACATGTGTACAACTGTGAACCAGAGCATCACCTGATCCTGTTGCCACCCAGATGGCCAGCATGGCTCCAGGAACAGCTAGGGGCCCCACGAAGGCTTAGCACTTGTACCATCATGCCATGTACCCATGTTGGAACTGTCTGCAAAATTCGCGTATTCTGAAAGCAAAGCTGTACTAATTTTGGTTCATCTCTTGGAAAATCTGAACTTTGTAGTACAGGATCTAGGCTGTACTTCAGCTACCTGATACCCTCCAGATGTGCTTGGTAACAACTTCCCCATTCCTCAGCACACATAACTGTTAGCCAAGCTGGCTGAGGATTGTAGGAGTTGTAGTCTAACCAATTTGTCAGGAACCACTCTAGTCTATCCTGTTACAGTACCACTGCATGTACCAGCCTAGTGCCCCTCAGACCTTTTGGACAATGACTTACATCAGCCCAGACGTTTGGCTGTGCTGGATGCAGCTAATGGCTTATAGTCTAAAATATCTGCAGAGTACTAAGCTGCTTACCCCAGTATATACCACATAGGAAGTATAATAATCAGACAGACGGGAGTGATGCAAGCAAAATATACCAGACAATGCAAGTCAACGGTGTGATAGAATGCAGGTGGATTTCCCTGTAGCAGCCCCTGGTCAGGGTCATGCACAGAGAAATCCACGTGCCATTTTTGCTGCATACATTTAGATGCCTTCCTCTTTAAGCAGGCATTTCTTCTTTGATCTGCTGTTTTTTATTTTACTGCTGGCTCCCTGAGGTTTTTAGTGTTCGATATTTTTAGTGTTTCTAATGTTGACTATTGTATTTTGATATTTTGAGGGATTGATTTTTGGTACTTTAGTGTTAGTTGGTTTTATATCTGTAAACCACCCCAAGGGCATTTGCCAGTTGGGTTGTATATAGCTGAAGTAAAGAATAAAATAAGCAAAAGCACTGGCACTTTACTTCTCCATGACATTATGCACTGAAGCAGAAAACGCTGCCTTATAAGAAGCACTTGCCAGATACACATACCATAAGTGCAGGAAAGGCTTCTTCATCCTGCAACTGAAACTCATAATGTGCATGCATTTCTTCTGTCACCTGTTTCTCTTTGTGTTCCTCTGGAGAAAGGCCAAAATAGCTACAGTCTCTATTTGTGTAGTCCAACTCTTCTGTTCTCTCACGATCAGCCTTTCTGGAGAGAGAGTGGAGGTGGAGGGAATTGATTCTCAGCTATCAGAACAGTAACGTACCTTTGAATAATTGGGCGTAGATTCTTGTGAAGGACGGTGAGCTCCATGCAGTTGTGTTAACCAAATCCTGAGCTCAGAAATGGTTAATTCCAAGGCTATGCTTCCCTACAGGGCCCCAGTTGGTGAATCCCTGTTTTTCTAAAAAAAATAGATTCTGCAAGCCTGACATCTGCCTTGCATTCACTTGTGCCTGTCTAAAAACAATTACCACTGGAATAAACTCATGCACACTTGAAGAGCAGCAGATTTGGTTGCCTGAGCAACTGCATTCAGACCTCTACTACAACTGATGGGTAAATCCATTACTTACGGGTAGCTCACACAATAGCCCTACAATTTAAATATGTTCAGCTATAGAAAGCATGGACAAGAAGTGAATCTCCAAGTATTTTGGACTTCAACCCCTGTAAGCCCGTCACCACAGCCAACGCTCACAAGAGATGAGAGCTGAAGTCCAGAATGTCTGGAGATCTGCTTTCTGTTCACCTGCGTGGGAAAAACCCCCAAGCACTTTGGAATTTTAACAAAGTTGTAATCCATAAATAGTAGAGTGCCCCTAGAATAAAAGACACCCATCTCCAAATAAAAGAGGTACATATCAAATTCACCTTGCAATCTGCGAGGGATTTCTGCCTGGTGTTTTGTGCTCAGGGGAGGGTTGCTCAGAACGTGTCCCAGGACTGGATAAATGGTGCGGCCTTGTGCCCTGCAGTCGAGGAGGCAGCGTCGATGGGGTTTTTATAGGCTTAGCTGGATTCTTTGACCCTCTGCAGTCTGCATCTGGAACACACATAGTATTTTGCTTTTCAATTGTTCCCAGCCCAATAGCTTGACAATCACATTTGTGAAGTGCGGAAAGGGAAGGGAACCTACCAGTCTGAACATTTTGTCCATGCACTGGAGCGGACTTTTTTGTCTTCTTTCCCAGTACAGTGCTCCAACTATCCAGAGGAGCTGCTTGTGGAAGTGCTTTAAGGTTCTTTAGCAACACTTTATGCCTGCAGTGAAGAAGAAAGAATCAAGTCATAAAATGATCTCATCTCTCCAGTGGAACTAGCCTCTCACAAACAACACATGGATTAACAGCTGGATCCCAGGAAATACCTTCTGCCAGCAAAACAGTTGCCATTGTTTAATTTAAACTGGTTCAGCATGCAACAGCATAGCTTTGATTAGTATACATCAAATTTCCAAACAGAAATGTTATCACAGAATACAAACGGGCAAGAATTAAGAAATAGTTCTTCACCTTAAGAAGGTGAAAGCAAATCAGATTATTTTAACCAGGTGTTTCAAAATGTGGAAATATCAGGGAGGGACAGCTTCCATGATTTCTCACACCACTAGTTATACTGGATGGGACTGATGAAAGTTGTAGGCCAAACCATCTGGAGGGCTACAAGCAGCTCGCTATGCTCATAAACCACAAGAGAGACTGCTGAATAGCTCTGTTAATGTGACATCATCTCTGCACTATTAAACAAGATGGCTGAAAGTAAACTTGATAATACCCTGAGTTTGAAAAAAGCTAGGCCTCCATGATCTGAGTCATATGATCAGAGAATCCTATCCCACACATGCCAGTAATGCATTATCTCATTTCCATCATTATCCAAGCCAGGGACAAGTTGCTGTGCCATCCGAAACAAGCAAGGTGGGCTGCAGGGTAACTTCCAAGCCATTCTGCTTCCCATAGCTTGTTTCAGGGTGATCCCTGCAGCCCACCCTTGTCCAGATTAGGAGGACACAACAAGCCATGCCCAGCATGGGGTGTAACAGAAATGAAGCAGAGTGTGAGCAACATCTGCTAGGCACAAGGATCCACTGTGGCCGTTTTCCCTTCTCCAATTATGCAGACGCAAGTCATAGCCTCCCGGCTCTTTTTAAAATGAAGGGACTGTCAAGATCACTTCCAGCTAGCTGGTTTTAACCATGCACACTGCTACGTATTAGCAGACCTCTTCTGCACTTTCTCTCATAGTCATGAGCATAAAGCTGCTTGGTATCTTACACAAGAGATTAATTAACGACTGAATATGTTCAGCAATATATAAACAGACTAAAGAAAGAAATCATACAATGGGTTGGATTCCAATTAACTGTGGTGGGAATTCGGCCTAGAGAATTCTATCTCTGGAAGAACTGGGGAGAAGCAATATTCACCAATTTCCCCTTTTGCCTGCAACCCCAAGTGCTCCAGAGGATTGGGGGTGGGGGGCATCCAGAACACAGGGGGAACGATAGGGAAAGGAAATTGAGCATGGGTGGGAGAGGAAGTGGACTAAGATTGTCTCTTCCCACTTCCTCCAGCGGGAGGCCCCGCCGGATCCAAGAAGTCCTACATATCAGATAAAGAACCCTATCTGGTCTCCTTAACGAAATCAGATTGAAGAGCAAAATCCTATACTGATGCTCAGTGCCTGCTGTAACCCTGCTATCAAAGCCCTTTGAAGGTGCTTATCACTCAACACTAGCATGTCCTAGCTCCAGCCCTGTGGTATGTAAAGCACTAATTGCCTTTTTCTGAAACATGAAAGTAGTATGGCAAACTTCTACATAACTAATTCATTTCCTTTCTAAACACAAATGGCCCTTTTCTATCATAAGGTATTATCCAACGGCAGATTTTCTTTAGTGCAGAAAGCACTTCTACTTGTGCAGGCCAGAGCTCTCCCCTTTCACAAGCTACCTTAGCATTTCCATGGCCATCAGTAGTTGTTCCTGATGGATGGAAGACCCTGTGGGATAGAGTACAAAGATCTACTCAGTGAAAATCTGGTGCCCCAATTTACAAAGGTGAAATCACTTTCCTCTAAGGGAAATCCACCACCAGATAGGACCCAGACCTTAGAAGAATTTCTCAGCAAACAAGAATTCATACATAAAATATTACTTATCCTGCAAATTTCTTGAAATGTTGTTAGTATGACTGCTGATATTATTCTCTAATAGGTACACATTTGCAGATTGCCTAACGTACTCACACATGAATGCATAGTTGCCATACTACTGTACCACTTGGCTTGCTTCCAAGACCTTCTTCAGAAAGAAAATGTGAAGGCAATTTGGTACTAGCAAGCAATACTGCTTTAACTTTTTAAAAGGAGAACTTGGGCACACAAAGCTTGCAAAATGTCTGCAGCTTTGAGAGAATCTAATTCTTAAGAGTCTAGCACTGAACAGTGTGCCCTATGCAAGTCTCTCTTTAATTTACACTAAACTGCTGGCCAAACAAGATTTGACTAGTCAGAAAATGACAGCACCCTAACACTCATTCATAGCGCCCTAAAGCTAGAAGTGTTTGGAAGTCACCTAATCCAACCACTATACAATACATGTGGAGAGTCTGTCAGACTGCTATCTATCCAGTCTCTGCTTAAATACTCCCAGGACAGCCCACCATTTCCAGGGGCAAGTTTTTTCACTCTTGAGCAACTCCTGCTGCCAGGAATTTTTTTCTAAAGTTTTCACTTACTTGGCACTAAGCTCTTCCACGAAAACCACCACTGGCCCATTGGCAGACAGAACTTCTTGGATGTGAGCATTATAAAACTTTCCATTGTGGTCTAAACGCACCTATAGAGTAACAGAGAGTACATCGTAAAATCAATTGGAAAAAGGCGAGCAATTTTAATGTTTCACATGCCAGCAGATGCATCTGCCTTCCTTTTCTCAAACCATTTTGTCAGTAGATCTCCTACTGGAACAACACAAGGCTTCTTCAGCATATTCAAAATTCATCAGCACCTTTTCAGATCAGCACCCCCACCCCATTCCCCAATGACATCTCAGATCAATCTGCATCCCTCACAAACCCATTCAACACCAAGAAAATGGAGCAAAGACTTGACTGGCTTGGAAGCCAAAAGCAGGCAGGCAGAGCCAAGGTACAACCAGCACAGTTATTACGTACACATACCCACCATTTGATGGGCATTTTAACTAGCCTTTTTCATGTTCAATACAATGTCAAGGACAAATGCACTTGACTATGAATGCCCAAGTGGTGCTGTGAGATACAAAAAGCATCATCAATGTGGCAATGGATATATTTAAGGGGACAGAAATGGTATTACCATAGCTTGGCTGTACATATCCTAGATCAGTGATGGCAAACCTTTTAGAGACCAAGTGCCCAAAATGTAACCCAAAACCCACTTAATTATCGCAAAGTGCCAACACTGCAATAAAACCTGAAAACTGAGGTTTTAGTTTAGAAACAACAGTTCACAGCCAGTCCAAGCAAATCTCTTGCTCCCTCTCTCTCTCTCTCCTTGGCAGTGTACTGATCGGCCATGCAAAAGCTCGGACGAGTCGCAGCTAATGAGTCACAGCATGTGATGGCATTGCCTGACGCTGCTACTCCTTTCTGAGCATGTGCATGGCCCCTATGTGCCCTGTTATCAGCTGCTGGGGCAATGCTGGGGCTCAGCTGCTGGGGAGATGCTGGGGCAACTTGGCTCTGCATGCCCACTGTGGCATGCATGCCATAGGTTCACCACCACTGGCCTAACCCTACCCTGATGCACTCCCTTGACCCTAATATAGGGGTAAAAAACCATTGAAAGGGGCGATTTTGAAAAAGCCTTCCTTGAGTAGCTTTTTCTACACAGCTCATCATTTCTGCCCATTCGAACCATCAAAACCCTGCCAGGACACCTCATTTTTCTATCGCCCAACCCAGTGATGGTGAACCTTTTAGAGACCGAGTGCCCAAACTGCAACCCAAAACCCACTTATTTATCACAAAGTGCCAACACTGCAATAAAACCTGAAAACTGATGTTTTAGTTTAGAAAAAACAACTCACAGCCAGTCCAAGCAATTATATCTCCTTGACAGTGCACTGACCGGCCATGTGAAAGCTCGCACGAGTCGCGGCTAATGAGTCGCAATGCCGGGGCAACTTGGCTAGCATGCCAACGGAGAGGGCTCTGCGTGCCCACTGTGGCACGCGTGCCATAGGTTTGCCACCACTGTCCTAGATGCAATCTCTGTGGCCTGTACTACAGCTTGCATCATGAGATGCTGACTGGGGATAGTGGAAATTGTAGAATACCAATATATGTCTGGGGAAGGCTGCTATAGCCCATAATTATTAGATGAAGGTTTAAAAACTGAAGAAAATGCAACAACTGTATCCCAAAAGAGAGCTGCTTCTGCAACTCAGGGATCACACATAAAAGGATACAATGCATCTGTTAGTCAAGGAATGGGCTTTTTCTGGATGCCTGAAAGCCATATTCACTCAATTGAGATGCTAAAAAAGATTTGTGCTTATTTCCTCTCTTTTTGCTCATAAGAAATAAACAAAGAGACACAGAAGTTGTGGTACAAAAAATATAACCAGAATGTTTACATTAAAAATGTATCTAAGCCCTATTATCACCAAAAGGGCTTCAATTAGCAGCAGACATTGTCCTCCAGCATTCCAATGTTAAGGTTTACACTGTATTTATTAGTCTGAAGCATTTCTACCCACTCATCAGATTCCCAAAGCCACTTAAAGATCAAGAGAAAAATAGTCCATTTCTTCCAGTTGCAATCAAAAAGATACAACACAAACAAAGTGCTGGGGGGAGAGGAAAACAAGCAGCCACAGACCCAATTCTGAATATATAATGACTTTTGAAATAAGCCATTAGAGTGAAAACAGTTCAGGGAGAGGAGAAACCTGGAGGAGCTGGTCTCTTAACAGAGCCATCCGAGGGGTCCCGTTTCTTCTCTTTCCATTACAGCCATTTCCCCCACCTAAGCCATGAAGTTCACTGGGTGGCCATGGGCCAGGCACTATTTCTCAGCCTAAATTACCTAAGATGTTGCGAACATAGGTGTAAGAGGAGAAGACCACCTTGAATTCCTTTCAAGAAAAGGAATTTTTCTTAATAAAGAAAATGCAAGATAAATGCTAACAGTTTCCACAACCCGGAAAGAAAGATTTGATTCACATAGAAACCCTATGGATCTTCCAACTGATACCGCATACAGAGTATACAGTGGCTTCCCATCCTCCCTCCCTGATTCAATTAGTTACATCCTGTTTAGCAGAAACCAGCATGTATTATTCTATCTGTTCTGACAAACCATGCTATCCACTGAACAGGAAGCAACTAATTTGATCAGCATTCAGAACAGGGAGGAGAAAATGAGCAAGCTGCAGTGCATTCCAAACACAGTGTTAGAGTGGGGTAGGCAATGTGTTTACTCTGGGCCCCAAAGTGTCCTCAGAAGCCTTTCTTGGTGCACAATAAAATGCCCCCCACTCCTCCAAATTTAACATAAAAGTAGTTAGGTATTTTCTTAGTGCCAGCTGGGATTGCCTCAAAGCAAAGTAGGAGCCTCTATTTATTCGCATCTACATTTCCCATGAAAGCCTCTGCACAGGATATTTGCCCTTTGTGACTAGCAGTGCCCACCCAGAGCAGCCATTTTAGGATTGCTCTCAGGACAGTTCCTCACATTTCCAAAATAGCCCACACAGTGGGCCGATCCTTGGTTTGGATGACTGGGAATATTAGCTATGCAGGGCCAGAGAACTGAAAGTTCACTTGGTCAGTTACAAGTGAATGAAGCATAGCACAATGGAGGTGCAGGAGGAAGAGGAAACAGAAGCTTGCCACCTTCCAATCCTAAAGAGGCTCCACAACTTTAGTTTCAGCACTGCATCTTCATGTCAGAAAATACTGCCTTGATCAATTTCTTCCTTGTATGTCTGCCTCTACTGTTATTATATTGCATTGATATCTTGCCGTATTTTCCTCTTCTGAGGAATCCAAGGCAGTTTACACTGTCTTCCCTCTTGCCATTTTATAATCACAATAACCCTGTAAGGTAGCTTAGGCTGAGAGTCGATGCCTGGCCCAAAAGCACCTAAGCAGTTTTTGGCTGAAGAGAGATTATAGCCCAAATCTCTTGAGATGCAGTCCAACACTCTAACCACTACTTTACACAGCCCTTAAAACTACAAAGCTTCTATCAGGGGAAAGCAAAAACCCTATGGGAAAGATTCTAACAGCAGCATGCAGAAGACTAAGGAATGAAAGAGCAGCAAGTAGAGTTACTCAAATTCAATGCCACCTACTTGACATTTATCTCCAACTGAATACTGCATGCCAGCAGCAATAGAAAAATCTTGTTTTTGCTGATCTGTAACCACATAAAGAAAAAACATGTTATACAATACCATTAGGTAAGTACAGAAAGAACCTCAACCCCTGCCCAACATCAGAGTACTAATTGCAATTGTTGGAACTTACCACGCTTTGATTGATGCCACACTTCATATTCAACATTTTGGTAAACAGATGGATTAAGGGATCTTAAAACGTTTTTGGGCAAGCTAATAGAGTTAGCTTTTCCATGTTTGTGAAGTTGCTGTGAAAAGAAAGCAAATAAAAAAATCAGAAAATAGCTGAGACAACAAGTGAACAATATTTGTATTCATGAGAAACATATGTAACTATTATTTGTAATACAGCTGTGCTCCAATGTATATAACCCACATTAAACAATAAGAACATTTATACATATTCACATACAACAAATTCTAAATAGTGTAATGTATTTGGAATCAAAATGTTATCACTCAATATGTCTCTGAGCCGTTCAGCATATACAGCAGAATTCACAACCAGCATAATACACAAACAGTGAGTTATTCCTTAGCAACCGGAATATTTTCTTTTTTCCTAACCACATTTAATATTTTGACTAATAGAGGAAGCCACTTTTCCTCAAAGAGAAATCAAGAGGACTATTGGAGAAATTTGCATTTTTCCAAAAATCAATGTTATTTGCAGCAGAATCCTATACATCTTTATACAGAAGTCCTAATATATTCAATTACGTTTATTCCACAATAAGGCCATTCTGGATTGCAACATTAACTATGGACTTGCATTCCATTATTTTAACAGGATACACATATAACTAACATTATCTGGTTTTCCTCTTCAGACAGACAAGTTTCACAGTCAAATACCTATACTAATACCCTCATCTGAAATAAACTACATTAGTTCAAAGGTATGGAACTTCATAGCTAATTGCAAGAACATTGCAAGTAGCATACCTTCTTGCCCACAGGGAGTTTCAATCCATTTGAAAAACTTGGTGCAGGTGTTTCACTTCTACAAAGAAGAAAAGATATATAAACATTTCAGAAACAAGAAAGGCCTTTGCTTGTACCCTAACAAGCCGGAATCCTTCACCCTTACAAGGAGAGCAATCCTCAATAGAACATGACAAGGCAACTTTATTCAAAATCCAAATATCCTGAGTTGATTGGCCTGAATATCAGGCTTACTGAAACCATGCTTTGGGGGGAAAAACCAAAGGAAGTGATTAGCCAATGGTTTTGTAATAAATTTGGAAATGCCAGTACTCATCAAGACAGTGCTCATAGCCATGCCTTCAAAACAAAGGCAGTTTTGTCACTCCATAACAACACACTAGCTTCAGCAGGTCTCATCTTTGCCCCTGCGGCTCTTTTGAAATGGGCCTTACCTGCCCACTGGAAAATACTTCCACATCCACTCTGCTTTCTCATGTTAGGATTGCAGGTAAGTTCAGAAGGAACAGGGAAGTCTGAGAAGGGTGGCAGATTGTTTCAACATCTTTCATGAAGAACTGCCAGTGCTACACCCCTGAAAACCCTGGCTCCACTACAATCCACAATAACCATCCCACTATTAAACACACACAAACACATTAAGTTTAATTAACCAAGTTGTAAAAATCTGGAATAAGAATACAAACCCTTTGGGCAGGCCCAATGGAGGAACCCAGAGGGAGCTTGTTAGCTCATACTAAGGCAATGGTGCTTTTTAAAAAACAAAACATTTAAACATATTTCCCATGTTCAGCACCAAACACCCCAACTCATTTTTTCAGGCAATGAAAGCCAGTAATAAGAGCTACTAATTCAATTCCTAATTTTTTTTTTAAAGCCCAGCAATACATTTCTCTTTTGAACAAAGAAGTGGAACATAGGTCATTTACTGAATCCCCTTTAATGAACCTCTTATGCTTGGGAAGGGAGCAGCAACCCTCTACTCTCTTCTCAAAGGATCAGTACTATATAGCCTGACGGACTACTTTCTGCCTTTCCTTCATCCAATCTTCAACATTTCAAAGAGTCCTGCTGCTTCTAAAGAACAAGTCAGGTGTTTTCACATGCCCTTTGAAGCAGGCAGAACCATCTTTAAAAAGTTATGGAACACAAATGCTTGTAGCAGGTTAGGCAACAAGGTGCCCATATAACATTAATGTGGCCTTGAACACCTTTCCTGGTGTCTCCCAACGTGTCCTACCCTTCCCACCTTGTAATTATAGTCTTAGTGGCAGCTGGGGATGCTGTGAAATTTAGGCTTCTGTTATTGCTGACAACTGTGGTTCAAGTTGTCATCCAGAGTGTTGAGGATCCTTGCCCTTTTCTCAGTCTTCATGGCAGCTTGCTTGTCCTTTGGCACCCTTCCAGGGAAACCATTTTGTACCAGTGCTCAGGACAGTTCATCAGATTGCCAAATCTGCCAAAAACAAACTTGCCTACCCCAACATATAGCTTCAGGGAAACAAAATTTCCTCACAGTTTCACATCTTTGCACATTACTCCCTTAATAACATTAATAGCTAATAACTGTGATGCCCTCTCTGCTTTTTCACCTCAGACTAATAGACTTACTCTGCATCTTCATCCTCTGAGTCAGAAGCTTCACTGTCCCCAGTGCCACACTTAGTCACATCCAGGGGCTTAAGTTCTTCTATGATTTTATTCACGTTGACATTAAACACTTTCTCATACAGCAATTCATAAAGAACAGCTACTCAGGACAAGAACACAAAACAAAAAGCACTTCATCACAAAAGGAGCAGTCATTTTATCAAGTTCCATAAATGATATGATCCTGTGCAAGCCCAATGACTGCACCAGAGAGACAGTCAGCTCAGATGCAAGGAGAGCTCTGCAAACAGCCTTAGCGGACCACAGCTGTCTGTGGATTTTTGCCTGTGCATTAAATGGTATGACTGCCTTCCAGTTTTGCACTACAATTCTAGCATGCCTGAACAATACCAATAAAGAACTCAGGACCAAAATTGCACAATTTCTGGCACCAGCAGGTAATAATGAACTTTATACACTTCAGTAGACATGTGAATATGTCACCATCCCAGAAAAGTTCCCAGGAAAGCATATCTTCAGGATATTCAGTTCCCAAGCAGGGAAAAGTAATTCAGCAAAAGATGCAGACAAGGGTTACCAAGTCACAACCCAGATATTCAAATAATGGCTCTGATCTCGCTTATCGAATCTGCTGTACCAGTGCAGCTCTGCAAAGCATTCCATTTTATGGATTTCCCAAATTCCTAATGAAGTTAGTAATGAGGGATCCTTGGCTTTTTCCTTTTTCCTTGCCAGGTTCTTTGGCTGCCCCCCTTCCCCAAGATACTGCATGGCACACCTGGCATTCTACTTCCTACTAGCAGGCAGGTAAGCAAAGCAGGAATGGCCTAGAGAGGCCATGGCTGATTGAACACCATTAGCTGGAGCACTTAGAACAAAATGGACAAAATGAACAAAATGGAGCTCCAGGTAGTCAGCTGGTACACCCCCCCACACACACACACACACACTCCCAATACTACATTTCAATACTGATGTATCACATTAGTACTTACACTGGCAAAGAGCAGCACTGCGTGTATACTCTATAGGATAGACAATGTCATAGTGGCTGCCATTTGAAAAACACAGTAATACCTAGAAGAGAATTAATGACAACTTGAGACTATACATTACCATTACAAATCTAAACATTGACCAAAAAGAACTAAAACACCAATGGATTGTATCCCATGTTAGTCTAAAGAAGTAGTAAGACCTCCCTGAAACCCACTTTATTGGATAATTTCTGCTTTATTGGATAATTTCTCCAATATTCCATACTTGGGCAAGGTGCTGGGCTGTGTGTGGTGAATTGTCAGTGATTATCCGGGGATTCCTGGATAATATGGATTATCCAGAGCGATTTCAATCCTGCTTCAGGCCTGCTTATGTGACAGAGACAGCTTTGGCTGGTTGCCTTGGTTGGTGATCTACAATGATAACTGGGCAGGTCCAGTGTGCCCACACTGATGACTTTCCGTAGTACTGACTATGGTATCTTTCTGAGGCATCAGTTTAAGGTGGGTCTGGCAGGCACCACTATACAGCTGCTTCAGTCCTTCTGGGAGGGGTGATTGGAGAAGGTGGTGCTACTGGCCTTAGGTGTTTCTTGGGGGTCCATCTCATCTGGTGCCACCACTAAACTGATGAGACACAATTCTGAAGTGCCTGATCCTGCCTAGTCTTGGAAGCTAAGCAGGGTCAGGCCTGGTTGATATCTGAATGGGTGACTTAATGTTGTGAACTGCCCAAAGAGCTTCAGCTATGGGCAGTATAGAAAAGTAATGAATAATAACAATAGTTAGACTAAAGTGTGACTAACTTAACTCTATCTTTTCTTTCCAACTAAATCCAAGAAAGCTGTTCTAAATCAGGAGACTGGTTCCTGATGTCTCTCATGGGTTGAATGAAAGCAAAGAAATTGAAGCTTAATCCAGAAAAGAGCAAGGCATTCCTGATCAGCTGAAGGAAAAAGCCTGTGTTGGATGAGTTTACAGATCCCATAAAGAATAAGGCTCACAGTTTGAATATATTTCTGACCTTGATCTTGAACTGGGATGCTCATATTTACTTATTTATCTGGCCAGGGTGACTTCTTTTCTTTTACAACTTTTCTTTTATAACTTCTTTTATATTGTTTGTATTTTTTATTTATTTTATATTATTAATTTTAATTTTATATTGTTAATTTTGTATTGTATTGTATTGTGTTGTAAGCCGCTCCGAGGCTTCGGCAAGGGGTGGCATAGAAATGTAGTAGTAATAATAATAATAATAATAATAATAATAATAATAATAGTAATAATAATAGTAATAATAATATTTTGGCAATGCCCAGAAGTGCATTCACACAAGGAAGGCTAGTGCACCATCTTCAACTGTTCCTAAACGTGTCTTAGTTACTTTCCTCTTGGAATACTAGCAAACACTCTTTGAAAACTACTCAGAAACTTTAGCCTGCCCGAAGTGCTCCAGACATACTGTTGATCAGGGCTAGTTACAAGCAGCAGGCAACACTCTTATTGCAGCAGCTTCACTGGCTGTTTTGGGACAAATCCAAAGTGTGGTTATGACCTGTAAAGGCCTAAATGGCTAGAGACTAGGCTACCTGAAATAACACATACAGAACTCCTTATTCAGGCAAGTATTTGCTGCGTAATCCAGTCCGTTGAGCTGGACCCTTTTTTATTATGTTATTACTGTAGTTTATTGAACTAGGATAAATTTTATAATTGTTTTAATCAAGTTTTATATGTGCTTATAAGCCAGCTAAAGTGCTATTTTTCTTGGTTTAAAGAGAGGTGCATAATAAATAAATATCTAAATTTTCATTCATTTCAATTGGTCTCGTTTAAACAGGATTATGAGTGCATACAACTCATTGTATTTCTAAAACAATAAATCATTTGAACAAGTGCAATTATTTCAAGACTCCAGACATGAGAAATTCAGTACAGTTTGCATTTACTGGATAGAGTGAAGACAGAAGAGGCCACTCAGATGTCTTCTTATATAGGCCTGATTAGATATTGGACAGCCTTCCCCGAACTACTGGCTTCTAAAATTGCTGGAGTTGCAGTACAACACATTTGGAGGCCACCGGATTGGGAAAGGTTTTTTAAAACTATAACAACTTCAGATATACTACAAGTCCCCCACCCCCAGCCCAGAAATGGGTACGGAAATATTTGGACTGGGAAATCAGCCTGATATCACACCCAAACCAAATCCAAAATGGAAACACAGGTCCTGTTAATAATTTTAAGGGCAGAAGAAAAAGAGTACAGATATCCCATATTTGTCTGGTTTAACCTCCAGGCAACACAGACTGAGCCCAAAAGGTATGGGCATTATAGTGCCATGAACTTGCTTTAGGATCAGAAACAGGCTTTTTTTATCCTTCTCAAAAGGTAAGGCTGCAGTCCTATGCACCATGACAGGGAAGTAACCTTCACTCAATTAACTGGGACATATGTAGACATACACAAGATATCACTGTAGGATGATTTTAAAAACAAGCATTCACAAGTTAACACTGGCATAAAATACAGAAGCTGTTACTTGGAGCCCCAATTTTTGTTACAGTCATCACCAAAGCAGTGCAATTCATACATTTCAGACTCTTTGCAAAGTGCCAGAGGGTGCTAGATGGGACTCCTCTTTTGAATGGCAAGCAGATGTACATATGCTAAGAATTACAACCCTGGGAAGCTGGTCACAGACTGCAACAAATCTCAGTATGTAGCCTGAGTATAACACCATAAGGACACTCCAAGTGGGTGTCAAAACACCCAACACCAGCTGCACTGGTGGAATAGTGGTGGCTCAGTGGCACAGCACATGTTTGGCAGGCAGGATGTTCTGAGTTTGATCTCCAGGTAGAGCAGGTAAAACCTTTTCCTGAAATCCTGGGGAGCCACTGTCAGGCAGCACTGGTAGCACTAGCCTAGAGTGACCAGAGACATGACTCCATATAAGGCAGTTTTCTATGCCTTAACCTTATCAGTATACCAGGTCCCCCAGTTAAGAACAAATATATTCCTGAGATCATCTTTAAGTTGAATTTGTATGTAAGTCAGATCACGAATATTAAAAACATATAAAACACTGGGTGTATACATATTAATATCAGTTATACATTCAGGTATATTCGCAAGCATCTTACCTTATCAGGAAAGCCATTTTCGGTGACATGCGAAGGAGCACAGTTTGGTTCCTGATAGATTATAAAATCTTTTCTAGAAGAAATGTATGTCAAGGGAGTGAGAAACACAATAAAAACACAGGCTTCAATACAGAATGAATAATTAATAGGTTTAGTATAAATAGAGCTTGACAGAAAAACCCACAACTATCTGAACTGTTCAGATGCATGTAGCAGCACATGAAATATGGTTTATTTGTTACTTATTTACTAACATTACATTATATGCCTTATTATTATATATATTATATTTAACATTATATTAAGATGCCACTTTATTTCCTGGGACATAACTAAGCCATTAGACAACAACAGCCTGTAGATTCTGTAATCAAAGCACATGTTAACATTGACAACATGACAATAATCAACAAATCCCTGCTCAGAGGGTTATGCAAGCAGCAGAAACTGGAAACCACTGTGGCCTGAAATTATATCTAACATCCCATGATTCAAGTCCACTTATTTTCCCTCCCTCTCCATGCCAGTATTTCCACAACATCAGACCCAGAATTGGAATTCCTATGTATTTATCTTCTCCCACATAATGTATTCTTTCTTCTCCCTTCCTTTGTATATTTGCCCCTCCCCAAAATAATATGCAAGCAATAAATACACATGTGTATTAGAGTGCTTTTAATGTTTATCCTGTTTTATCAACCAAGAAATCTGGTCTCCTTTATTTATTCAGGAAAAAATACATATTTAAAACCTCTATCATTAACTCTTAAGTCCCAGCTCTCAGTCGCAGTGTTCAGGTAACAGTAAGGCTGCAATGCTATACCCAATCTTGGGGAGTTAGTCCCACTGTGCTCATGGAACTTACTTCAAAGTAGGAATATAAAGGCTTGCAGTATGGATCATGCCATCACGCCTATTTAGCTTAATTATAACAATATACAAACTGTACCTCACTCATATCAACCAAACATTCTAGGAAATGCCAACAAAACAATGAAAACAGGCAGTTTTCTTGGATGCTCAGTAACACTGTATAGCTATCCCATAAGTGGAAGAAAGCCTGTTGAAATAAATTACTTCCATGTACAACTAGTAAATGTAGTTTACACTGAATATTATGCCTCATAGCAACTAATTCTACTCCAGCCAGTGCAAAGGATATTTATTTGTGTGTTACTTTCCAGGCAAATTCAAGCTCAAGCATCATGCTGGCTACAAGTTACTGTTTTGAAGCTTATCAATGAAAATGTATATTTCTTACTTGTACATAAGAGAAAGGGCACTTATTTCCACTTGTCCGACCCATTCCTGCATCAAAGAGAGGAAAACTTAATTGCAGCAAAAAACTGAACATTAAGAACATACCTAGGTAAAGTCAGAACACAAACCACCTTAAGTATTTGTTCTAGAAGTCAACTGGAAGGTGTGGATGTTGCTCACAGACACCCATGAAGTCACCAAGGACAAACAAGCAATTAGATTCATCCTATTTCAGTTAATGTGCAGTCACTGCTGCTCACCAAAATTGCTTTCAGTAATTCAATGAGAAAATGTAATTTCATTTCAATCCATTTGAAATCCATTTTCCCTACATTTCACATACACACCTCATTTTCCCTGAAGTATGGAAGTATATAAAAAGAAGCATTCCTCTTCCCCTGGTCCCACTCCAGCACTCTACTGCATCCTTCCCTTTCTGCATGTTCTGCTCTCATATGCAGACATCCCTACCATGCACTACATGAGCTCATAACAGAGCTCATGCATGAGTCCAACTGTGCAAGCAGGCACCAACTGGATTGTGCCTTAAGCAACTGGACTTTCAAAGAAGGCTCTTTGTTTGTAATAACCAATAATACTTGCAGTCATGATGAGAAGTCCAGAGTGAGTCTTGCTGCCAAGGAGCAGAAGGTACAGAAAGCCAGAGAACCTGCCCCTGCCCCAACAGGGCAATAGGCCAAATTGAGGGGAGTTTGATCACATTCCCTATTCAGCCCCAGGGAGCAGAAACCACTCATAAACAGTGGAAGAGCACAGCAGGAGGCAATGAGTGTGCTCTCATCAGCACTGCCCCAACCGATGAGAGCACTCATTGCAGGAACAGCATCTCTCCTTGCCACTATCTTCTATCAACAGCAAATTAAAACGTAATATTTTAACAAGGGAAGTTAAAATACTCCAGCGCTTGTTGCATTTTGATTTCCTGGCCTTCCCATCTTCACAGAAGATCCAGAAGAACAGAAACTGCAGCCACTGGGGCAAGAAAAGGCAAAGCCTCAAATCTATGCTCAAAAGTTCATGGTTAGGCTTCAAGAATTCTGCTTGCCAAATGTGGGTGAGCATGAGAAGTTGCCAACCATCCTACCAGCTATCTAAAGTGGCAGAGGCAGGCACAAGTTGACATAAGCGTTATGTGGGAATCTGCTCCCCTCCATCCCTATCCAGCCCTGTTACCAGGAGAAAAATACGTGAAATCATGTACCCAGCTGACTAAGCTAGGGAGAACTCAAAGAATATATCCAAAGGTGAACAGAAAAGAGAGTTGGCCCCTACCACAACTGGAAGGTGATTGGGAGAGCCATCTGGAAGAGTTGTCCTAGACAACACACTTCCTGTCAGCCCTCCCTTTGGAAAAGGACAGGTGAAAGGTTTTAGATACTGCTGTGTCAAGCCATATCAGGCGCACTCAAAGCAGCAGTGTCCAAGTTGGCCTGCTCCCTTGAAGGCAGGTGCTGTCAGGAGGAGAGAGGGTAGAGAGGCAGACAGCATTTGACCTGGCTTGCAAAGGAAATAAAAAACACAGATTCCTAGCAATAAATTACTACTTTTAAATTACCCAGTGCACAATCATCTTTCTTGCTCTAGTTCACTGGCTAAGGCAACTAAATAAGCCATTTCAGAATGCAGAGTACAGAAATATAGTCAAAGACCCTTTCCTCACTGCAATCTGTATGTCAGATGAAACATATATATTATTGTTTTCAAGTACCATAGGTAGGTCCGATGTTTCTGATGATTGATGTTGTTTTTAGTTTTTCTTTGTATTAGGTTTATTTAGAATAAAACTTATTCAAAAAAAAAGTACCATTTGAAACTTGAACTTCCCTTTAGTTTTTCTGCAAGTTGCTACAACAAACTGAGAAGAAAGGAAGAAGAGTTCCAAAACTTCTGCTTGTGACTCTTCTGCTACTGAAAAAACTGTTTTTCCCCCAAGACTTTAAGTAGTGAATATTGATTTGGCCCCTCTGAAACACTCATGTGTCATCTCCTTTTCAGAGCAGCTCATATGTAACACGAAGGAACACATAAGGAAAGCTCATTCAAGTTTCAAGTTAAATTTTCAGGGTAATTAGATAAATTCTGCTTGATTGGTTTAATGTACATGCTCTAAAAAAAGAGTTTAAAAATACTCATAATCTAGTAATACATACCTGTGGATTTTCCAAACTCTTCAAATACTCTTCAAACTCTCCTTCTATAAACTTTAAAATAAAAAATGAAAGAAAACTTAGCAGTGTTGAGATATAACAGCTTTGTTTAACTTTATTTATTCAGTGGTGAAAGAAATGCTCTCTAAGCCTGTTTGGAGGCACTTTAGTCATGACTCATATGATGACATTAGAGATGGATGCCATAGCTGAGCCTTGGCACGAATTAAACCCCATCCATAGATCTGCTTCAATAACTTCCTCCCTGCTTTGCCTGAATGTAACAGAGAACGCTGTACATGGGAAGGACTCTCCCCATTTGCTTTCCTCCATGCTTAACTAGTGCTCTTCTTGCCAAATAACTGTTCTGGGGCAGAAGTAAAGTTATGCTGGGAAAAACATGTCAGAACAAGTCTCCTTCCACACTTTCTTCCCCAGGAAAATCACCATGGCAGCTTCAGCGGCACAAAGTTTGAAGGTGCAGGCGACAACTGCAGCAGGGTGCACAAAAGGCTTCAAGGGCCCCATGCAGTCTGTAGCTGCCCTTGTGTGATCTTGCTTACAACTAGGCAGGTAACAGACTTGCCACACCTTCTTTGCTTCTTAAAGAACCCTGAGATTTACCAACCCAAGCCTAAGCTGAAAGACATACACACTCAGAATCAAAGAACTCTGAGCCCAGGAATTTGTTCTTACTACCAGAACTGAGTGGAACACACACTCTCACAGTTCTTAAAATAAAATCCACTTCTGCTTAATACAATCTTTCTTCATTTCAGCAGGATAATTTAAGGTAGGAAAGAGACATTCTGTAGTTGTTTTTGCTGAACAAATAGGAATCAAAAATCTTTGAAAATCTACTGCAAACACTAAAAGACCAACCAATAGATTCAGATCTGCCCTCCTGCAACACTGGTCTAGGCATTATATCCAAAATATAGAGAATGAATGATCCTGTTAGAAAACATGCAAGGAGCTATTAAGTTGGCCAAATCTTCTCCAGACACTCAACCACATGGAGGATGTACTGTGAGAATAGGCACAACCCACCCCAATTGAAATGTACTTCCAAGACAGCACAAGTCACCTCTAGGTTCTTGGTAGCACCTGGGGATGTTCCAGGTCACACATTAACTTCTCAGCATGTTCACAAAAATGCAACCTGTTGATGGCCCAGGCTGTGGAACAACCACAGGAGACTGTTTGAGTCCCCACAATCTTGTTGTGTATTTTATTAGATGTTGTGAGCCGCCCCGAGGCTTCAGCAAGGGGCAGCATAGAAATGTTTTTACAAATCAATCAATCAATCAATCAATCTGAATTTGGGAGGCATATCTCAGAGGGGCACCCTTGAAGATAGGTTTCTGGCAGCTGTGCCAAAATTAACAGGCACATAATATGAATCTATGGCCACATCCTGCAAGTATATTTCTTAGAGAGACACTGTTAAAGAGGCTTCAAAAAGCATGCAGGCCAGCTTTCCCCAACCTCATGCCTTCCAAATGTTTTTGCCTTCAGCTCACATCACCCATAGTTGGGACCATCTCTGGTTTGGAATGATGGGAGTTGTGATCTTGCTGATGAAGGCAATCTAATTCAAGGAGCAACCTGAGACTCAAAAGTGCTGATCATATGGGCTCCATGCACCCTTTTTAAGATTATGCTCATTTTCAAAAGTTGTCTCAGATGCACTATGTATGAAAGTCACATCTATATTTATAACATTACCAAAGCCATACCTAGACCAAGAAAGAAGAGAGCAGCGGAGGACTGTGGGAATCATTCAGAACGGATAACCCCAAAGGAGGCAAGATAATGGGGAAGGGGGGACTTAAGGAATAGCCAAGGCAACCACTATGCAGTTTCTGCTATTTCCTTCCTCATACATACTCAGGGTCAGGGTCAGGGACCATTGTCTCCCCATGAGGAAACAGAATCTTTCCCAAATGTTAGAGGAATAAGACTATCCAGAATGACAGTCTGTATGTTTTAATTATATATAACAATTGTGTCCCACCTTCCTCCCATCACAGAAGCCCTCCTTAAGTAGTATATGGGTTCCCAGGTGGTCTACCATTGAAGCACTGACCAAACTTAGACCTGTTTAGCATGAGTGAGGTGGCTGGGCCATGTCCTGTGGCCATAATCCATAATCCAGTTGAACAAAGCTTATTGGTCTTCTTAGCCAGACAGTATTGGATGCACCCCCACTCCCCAAAACTAACCATTGACAGGTGTAAAGAAAAAGCATGAAAAAGCATGGCCTTCTCTGGCCCCCCAAAAGAAAAGAATGCTTATTTACCGCTTCAAACTGCTCTCTGTTTTTCCGCAGGTAGTTTATACAGGCCATTCTAATGTCAAGATGTTGAGACTGAGAGTGGAAAACCTGGAGAGGGAATTATTAAAAAAATATAAAAAGGTTTGATGAACTGACTGCAAAATTATAAAAGCTACAAAAAAGTAACTACATATTAAGGAGTTCTGAACATTCAAACATTTACACACACACTTAAAATCTAAGAGTCAAAACTGACACATTAGAGGTGAAAGTAAAATTTAATCTGGGCAATAATACTCCAACGATTGAGACCTGGTATAAACATGCAGACAATTGAGGTGGGCAAAGAAACCCTGCCCATTTAAACTGTAGTAAGGCTGGTTCAGACTAAGGGTCCCCCTAGTCTAGCATTCTGATCACACAGTGGCCAAGCAGCTGGCCATAGGGAACCCACACACAAAACATGAGTGCAGTAGCACTTTACCATTACCATTTCATTCATTTCATTTCTATACCATCCCCCAACTGAAGCTCTCCGGGCAGTTTACAACAGTGCAATATAAGCATCTAACAGCCAAAGCTCTCTGGGAGGTTCTCATAACTCTCAAGACCTAATGCAAAAATTGTTAAAATGAAAAACATAACACCAATTAAAGCTGCTAAAACCATTGCAATGAGATCCCAAGACCTGATAAAATATCTGACATTAAAGTCCCATCATATGCAGTTACAAGCCTGGGAAGATACTATTAACCTGCTGCCAAAAAGATGAAAATATTGTTGTCACATAGAATAATCTTAGTAGGGAAATTATTCCACATGTGAGGTGTGATCACCAAAAGGGTCTTCTCCCTTATTTCTACTCTCTCTAAGAGGACCTCCTATGTTGATCATGCTGTAATTTTCTTGGTCAGCCACCACTAGCTAGTCAGGATTTTCTTGCCCTAAAGTACTTTCCTTACACTGAACTACATTTGTCATTTTGATGTCCAGTCTCCCAGTCTGAAGACATCTTTTTGTAATTCCCCCCAATTGCTTTGTTTTAACTTCCCAAAATAATCTGGTATTGTCAACAAACCTGGCCACTTCACTGTTCACTCCTCATTCCAGATCATTTATGAATAAATGAAAAGCAGCAGTCCCAATACAGATTCCTGCAGGAATCCACTCCACTGGGGGAATTTACCATTTATTACTCTTCTCTGCATTGTTTCTTAAATGATCAATGATCAAGCAGTTAGACTGGGAGTGTCCAAGGGTTTTTTTGGGTCCTTGGATACATCTGTGAAATTTTGACTCTGCTGTGGGCACCACCATAAAGGAACTAATCAATGAATCACAGTTTGACATCTCTGTCTTGTCTATGGCTGCATCTTACTCAACAAAACCTTTCTTTCCTTCCTTCCTTCCTTCCTTCCTTCCTTCCTTCCTTCCTTCCTTCCTTCCTTTAGCGCCTTTCTAACCTGTCCACCACTAGTGTATCAGGACAGCTTACAATGAAAACAACTAAGATAAAACAAAGCAACACAGCATCCAATGACTTAGGACAGTGATGTCCCGAGTGCCCAAATTGCAACCCAAAATCCACTTATTTATCACAATGTGCCAACACTACAATAAAACCTGAAAACTGAGGTTTTAGTTCAGAAAAAACAATTCACAGCCAGTCCAAGCAAATATATATATATCCTTAGCAGTTCACTGACAGGCCACGCAAAAGCTCGGATGAGTTGCAGTTAATGAATCGCGGCTTGCAATTTCATTGCCTGGCACCACTACTCCTTTCCGAGCATGCGCGTGGCCTGTATGTATGCTGTTATCCGATGCTCAGCTGCTGGGGGGTTGCTGGGGTGACTTGGTTCACGTGCTGACAGAGAGGGCTCTGTGTGCCCACCCTGCCATAGGTTCGCCACCACTGACTTAGGATAATAAAACCCCAGTTAAAATAATCTAACTAATCTAAAATAATCTAACTAATCTAAAATAATCTAACTAATCTAACTAATTAGAACTTTCCCTAATGATGAGGGAAGAAAGTTTTCTCCTGACACCAAAAAGAGTATAGCGTTGGTGCTAGGCAAACATCTCTGGGAAGCATATTCCATAGTTGGGGTGCCACTGCAGAGAAGGCCCTCCTCCAGGTAGCCACCCTCCTAATCTCCTTCAAGGAGGGTTCCTGGAGCAGGACCTGCACCTCAGATCTCAAGGGGCGGGAAGGCATATAGGGAAGAAGGCATTCCTTCAGGTCTCCTGGACCCCAAGCCATTCAGGGCTTTTTAGGACATCACCAGCACCTTAAATTGGGCCCAGACTTCAACTGGCAGCCACTGTAACCGATACAGGACCAGCATTATATGTGAATACCTGCTGGTCCCTGTTAACATCCTGGCAGCTCTATTCTGAACCAATTGAAGTATCTGGACCATATTTAAGGGCAACCCTACATAGAGCACATTGCAGTCCAGACGGTGCTCTGGACACTCCCTCCTCCCTAACCATATCAACTGTGGAGTCCAGCTGGTGGCAAATCTGAGCGATTTCATCCCTAAAGTGCTGGGCAAAGTCATCACAGCAAGCTACGGACGGTGAAATAGGAACTTTTGAGGGCAAGAGTGTAATAGGCCATGCACCACCCAGCTGGACGGCGCTGTGAGGATAAAATGGAAGCGGAGAAGCATTCCTTCTTCACTGTCCTTACCGCCACAGCATAGGCTTGATAATGAGCTCAGTAGCAATGGGTCAGATTCAGCATGGGATTTCCTCCACCTATGCTCTAGTCATCTCCCAGCCTACTTCATTGCCCAGAACTCAGATGTATGCCAAGCAAACTCTGCATGACAAGAGAGGATGCTTAAGGATGATCATGTTGATTGCCCTGGTCATTTCCCCATTCCACATATCAACCATGGCATCAACAGAAACACCAGCCTCATCAACCAGGAAATCCCCCAGAGCCCTCAGGAATCCATATGAATCCATAAGACTCCAGGGACAGACCATTTTAATAGGTTGAAATTTTTTTTTTTAGGTTGAAATTTTTTAATAGGGTCTGCACCCTTGCAGAGGGAGAAGCTGGCCCCGAGTTCAAATCTCACTAGGAAGTGATCTGACCATGACAAAGGGGTTAGAGTCAAATCCCTCACTTCCAGATCACCATCTTCCTGCCTTGTTGAGAAAACTAGGTCTAGAGTATGGACTCTTTCATGCACTGGGCCAATGATGTGTTGAGACAGCCCCATGGCTACTATGGTGGCCATGAAGTCCTGAGCTCGCCCAGACAGAGAAGTCTCAGCATGGAAACTGAAGTCCCCCAGGACCAACATTCTGGGGGTCCTCAACACCAGGTCTGAGATGATCTCTGTCAGCTCAAGCCGGGAGTCTATTGGGCAGAAGGGAGCACAGTACAACAACAGAATCCCTAATCTGTCTTAATCACCCAGGGAAGGTACAAAGACTCTAGACCCGGCCTCGAAGGGACCAGAAGCCCCACAAGGGAGAGTGAATCTCAATATATTAGTGCCACACCCCCACGCCTTCCCTACCAAGGCAAGGTTGGTGCCACACCAGATACCCAGGTGGGCACAGCTGGATGAGTGAAACCCTCCTGCTTCTCCCGCCCAGGTCTCCATAATACATGCCAGGTCAGCCCCCTCATCCATGATTAACATGAAAGATGTTTTGTTTTGGACCGACCTGGCATTCAACGGCAGCACCACCAAGCCTGAAGGCCAGTTGATATTACTGTCTGGGACCTTCCAGTTGGAGGAGAAACCAGAAGAGGGGACAGATACTAATCATTGCCATGCATTTCAGGGAGAAAATCACTCAGAGTCGTCAAGAGCTAGACACCACTAGTGAATCAGAGGTTTCTGGGGAGACACCAATGCTGCCGTCTGGTCCAGAATTATTGGATGAATTTCAGTTATTGCAGCCCGATGATGTGGACAAGATGCTTGGACGAGTACGTCCCACCACTTGCCTATTGGACCCTTGCCCGTCTTGGTTAATAAATAATTCCAAGCACGGGATTGGAACCTGGATCTTGGAAGTGGTTAACGCTTCTCTGAGGGAGAATCGGGTGCCTGCCCCTTTAAAGGAGGCGGTAGTCTGACCGGTCCTGAAGAAAGCGTCACTGGATCCAGAGATGGCGACTAATTATAGACCAGTGGCCAACATCCCGTTTCTGGGCAAGGTGTTAGAGCGGGTGGTGGCGGGACAACTCCAAGCTCTCTTGGATGAAACTGATTATCTGGACCCATTTCAGTCCGGCTTCAGACCAGGGTACGGTGCTGAATCTGCCTTGGTCGCCCTGTACGATGACCTGTGCAGGGAGAAGGACAGGGGGAGTGCGTCCCTGTTGGTTCTCCTGGACCTTTCAGCGGCTTTCGATACCATCAACCATGGTATCCTTCTGGATAGGCTAGTGGGATTGGGGGTCAGAGGCACTGCTTTGCAGGGGTTCCGCTCCTATCTCACTGGTTGGTTCCAGAAGGTGGTGCTGGGGGACTATGGCTCTGCACCATGGCAGCTATGCCATGGAGTACCACAGGGGTCCATTTTGTCCCCTTTGCTGTTTAATATCTACATGAAACCGCTGGGAGAGGTCATCAGGAGGTGTGGGCTGCGGAACCATCAGTACGCTGATGATACCCAGCTCTACCTCTCGTTTTCCACCAATCCAGGTAGGGCACTGGCTGTATTGAACCGGTGCCTGGCTGAGGTAATGGGCTGGATGAGGGCCAATAAACTGAAGCTCAATCCAGACAAGACGGAGGTCCTGTTGGTTGGCGGATCGGGCTTCGGAGAGGGTGAATTGAACCTAGTCCTGAATGGGGTTGCACTCCCTCTTAGGGACAAGGTCCGCAGCCTGGGAGTGCTCCTCGACCTGGAGCTTTCATTGGAAGCTCAGGTGACAGCAGTGGCGAGGAGCGCTTTCCTTCAGCTTCGGCTGATTCATCAGCTGCGCCCCTACCTGGAGTACGACTGCCTGGCGACAGTGACACACGCGCTGGTGACTTCCCGCCTTGTCTTCTGTAACGCGCTCTACGTGGGGCTACCCTTGAAGACGGTCCGGATACTTCAATTGGTTCAAAATAGAGCTGCCAGGCTCCTGACGGGGACTGGGCATTATGTTCACATGACTCCAGTCCTCCGTCAGCTTCATTGGCTTCCCACTGAAGTCCAGGCCCAATTCAAGGTGTTGGTGATGACCTATAAAGCCCTAAACGGCTTGGGTCCTGGTACCTGGAGCACTTACATCCATATACGCCCGCCCGCCCCTTGAGATCTGCGGGAGAGGCCCTTCTCCGGGAACCCTCCGGGAAAGAAATTAGGAGGGTAGGTACTCGGAGGAGGGCTTTCTCTGCGGTGGCACCCAATCTATGGAATGCGCTCCCCAGAGAGGTCCGCCTGGCGCCGTCGTTATTTGTTTTTCGGCGCCAGGCAAAGACCTTTTTATTTAAGCGTCATTTTAATTGTTAATATTATTTGCTTATTTTATCTGGCTAGGGCAACTTATTTTATACTGTTATTTCTTGTATTTTAATTTTATGTTGTGAGCCGCCCCGAGGCTTCGGCGAATGGGACGGCATAGAAATGTTTTAATAAATAAATAAATAAATAAAATCTGTCCTCCTCCTCCTTCTGTAAGGGCATGTTAAACCCCAATGTCCTATCTCTCTTTCGTATCTCATTACCTACAACCAGTCTCATTCAGCTGCTGGTTGTGCAATACAGTTAACTTCTTTTAAATATATGTTTTGCCAATGTCCTGTAGTTTCTTCTTTTGGGGAGAAGGTTATTAATGATAAATGTTGTGCTGAAGTACATGCTCTTTTAAAGTATTTACTTACTTCATGGAAAGGAACACATAAAATGAATGGTTTCTCAGTGCTCTTTTGACAGCTGAAGACTGTTATTTCAACACTGAAAGGAGAAACACTCACCTCCCATAATCTAATGGATTGAGGACTTTGCAATGCTTTCAATATGTAAATGGGTAGCACACCTTCAAATGGATACTGATTTGTACATTTGGTTCACTTTTCTTGACACTTACGTATAATGGCTAGAAAACTGTATGCATCCCATTCATATGTACGTATATTTTAAAAATGAGGGTACCCATAAGAGACCCCTCCATGGTTGCCTTTGGAGAAGCTCACAGATGGTGCATCATGAATCCTAAAGTGCCTAAAGCACTTTATATATTACCCTATCATAACTATAGCAACCCTGAAAATTGGATCATTAACTTCCTATTGCTAATGGAGTGGGGGGGACTGGGCTCTGAGGGAATATGGCTTGTCTCATCTGTTCTTTAATGTCTTAGCCACCATGATACGCCTGTTCCCATAATCCATGCTTCAGCTTTGAGTATCAGCAACCCGTCTGACAACAGAATCCACTACTGCCTCCCCTCACCATATAGCCCCTAAAGTAGAAGCATACCAAGAGCAGTAAAGTTCTCAATGAGCTTTACAAAAGATGCTGAGTCATTACAGCTACAGGAAGCTAGCCTAATTTAAAGCCGCTCTTGGGGCACTTATTTACTCTTTAGGCCAGACAGCTTTTTGCACATCCTCCAGGCTGAATTTTAAATTCCACCTTGAACACAAATGGTCCACAAGTCTGCTGAGCCAAAACAGAATGAAGATAACCTGGTAGATCTGCATCAAGGCACTTTGTATTCCAATATCACACATACAAAAAAGACCAACAGCTTGTGTTCTCTCCCCATTCCATAGCTAATACATTATATATAGCATGAAGGAGAAATAATTATATAATTTCAACAGATAAAGAGTCTGCTGTCCTTTCGTTAGACAGATTAACTAGCAGCATATCAAGCAGGATATAAGAAAATGAAGGTGAGAATGTGCAAATAAGCGACTGAATTTAAGAGCAAGATGACCAAGCAAGGGAGAGAAAAAAAGATCCGTTCGCCTCGAAACTAAGGTAAGGCGTCTCTCTCTTTAACTATGCAAGTTCACTGCACGCGCGCAGATGAGGAAAGACTTGAGAATTCGTTTCCAGCCCGATCGTCTTCCCCAGACCGGTTCCTTTCATGCGGCGGCTACACCCTAACCGCTCTTGCTTTTGTCCTGGAGAATATGGAGACAAAACTTCTAAACTAGAATTCCTCAGTTTCCTTGCCCGTCCAAAGTCAGGCAAACAACATGCACCAACAGGTCGAAGTCCTTTTTCCACTCCCCCAGTGGGATTTTTCGGCGATCTTGGAAAGAAAGGGAGTCGGGCCTGTAGCAATCAAGCCCCTCGTCATCCTCCTTACCACCGTCCCCTGCAACCCCCAAGGCTTCGTTTTACAACAGCTGCGCGTCCGTGTTTCCTCCAGCCCGCCCCTCCTCTCCCCCTCGGCCCCCGCTGCTCTCCGTTAGCAATCGCCGCTCCACCAAACCTGCACGCTGTTACCTGCTCTGCCACAGCACGGAAGAGGCACGACCCGTCCTTCGCCACCCGCTTGCGGTACAGTCCCTGAGATCGCAAGTAGCTGTCCATTGCAGAGTGCGCGGGAGGCTCCACGCCGTTGCTTGGGAGGTTCTGCCGCTGTGGCGGCGGCTGCTGCGGCTCCACCGCCGCCGCCACCTCGTCGTCCTCCTCTCCGCCTGGCTTACCAGCCGCCGCCTCCATGTTTATCGCTCAAGGGGTTGCAGAGAAACCGCTTCTCTTCCCACCTACCCCCACATGGGGAAAAAGAAAAAGGAAATGCATCCAAAGCCAACCACTAGGGAGGGCTGCCCAGGGACGTGAGGTGGCGGCCAAAGCGAGAGGAGCTAGCCTCACATTCGCAGGTCGTACGTGGGGCTCGTGTGAGAGGGACGAGGAGGAAGAGGAGGAGGTGCCCCTTCCACCGCATGAACTGGTGGCGCTGGGCGCTTCTCTTCTCGGCCTTCCCCGCCGGAGTCTCCTGCTTGCTTCAAGCGTGCCGCAGCGCCACGGAGCTCCAGCGCGCTTTCCCGACCCGCGAAGGCTTCCAGTCGCTCCTTCCGCGCATCACTGAGCTCCTAGAGCAGCAACAAAAGAGAAACGAAACATGCGGTGTTTCCACTGAAACGGGCAGCCCGAAAGTTTGTTTTCACTTTCAGACCCAAAGAGACTCTCAAAAGGGCTTCTGGGAGTTGTAGTTCGGCCGGAGCAGGAAGCGGTAGTAGAGGCGGGAAGGGAGGAGACAAAGGGCTTGGAAGAAGGAGGTTCCCGCCACCCACCCGCGGAATTTGCAACGAGATTCCTGTGGTAGGAGGGGGGCAGAGTCGGAGTGTGGTGCGCCTTCCTCTGGTGGAGCCGTCGCCATAGAAATCAGTAGTCAGCCATGAGCAGTGGCCATGATTTGGGTGGTGACGTTTCAGCTTTTTTGGACTGGCGTCTCAGAAGTCAGTTCCTAAAAATTCTAGAACGTAGTTGTGTTGGACAAAGTCTTGTGGCAATTCAAAGGCAGACACATTTGGAATAAACTTATCAGCCAGCCCACTTCATCAGATGAGTATTATGGAGCTGCACTTTTTAAATAATATATGTAGAGGCATACCTCATTTTATTGAGCTTTGCTTTATTGCGCTTCACAGATATTGCGATTTTTTACAAATTTAAGGTTTGTGGCCACCCTGCCTCGAGCAAGACTATTGGTGCCATTTTTCCAACAGCATTTCCTCACTTCATACCTCAGTGTCACATTTTGGTAATTCTCACAATATTTCAAACTTTTCATCATTGTATTTGTTATGTGATAACAAGTGATCTTTGATGTTACTATTGTAATTGTTTTGGAATGCCATGAACTGCGCCCAACTTAATAGATAAATGTGTGTTCTGACTGTCCCACTGACTGGCCCTTCCATTCCCTCCGGCCTACCTATTCCCTGAGACACAACAATATTGAAATTAGACCAATTGATAACCCTGTAATGGCCTCTAAGTGTTCAAGTGAAAGGAAATGCTGCCACAGATAGTAATTTCTGTGATGGATCTGAGCAAAGTAAATTGAAAACTTTCTGGAAAGAAGTCACCCTTATAGAACCCATTAAGAATATAGGTGATTGGTGGGGAGAGGTCAAAATATCACAACAGGAATTTGGAAAAAGTTGATGCCAACCCTTATGGATGACTTTAAGGGGTTCAAGAGTTCAGTGGAGGAAGTAACTGCAAATGTGGTGAAAATAGCAAGAGAACTAGAATTAGAAATGGGGCTGCAATCTCATGATAAAAGTTTAACAGATGAGAAGTTGCTTCTTATGGATGAGCAAAGAAATTGGCTTCTTGAGATGGAATCTGCTCCTGGTGAAGATGCTGTGAAGATTGTTGAAATGAAACAAAGGATTTAGAATATTACATAAACTTAATTGATAAAGTTACAGCAGGGTTTGAGAGGATTGACTCTAGTTTATAAAGATGTTCTACAGTGGGTAAAATGCTATCAAACAGCATTGCATGCTTCAGAAAAATCTTTGATGAAAGGAATCAGTCAATGTGGCAAACTGCACCATTGTCTTATTTTAAGAAATTTTGAGAGAGAAACCTTCAACCACCACCCTGAATCAGTCAGCAGCAATCACCATCCAGGCAAATCCCTCCACCAGCAAAAAGATTTCAACTCACTTGAAGGCTCAGATGATGGTTAGCATTTTTTAGCAATAAAGTATTTTTAAATAAGGTATGTACTTTTTTTAGAGATAATGCTAGTACACACTTAATAGGCTACAGTATAGTGAAAATGTAACTTTTATATGCACTGGGAAACCAAAAAATGTGTTTCACTTTATTGCGATATTCACTTTATTGCAGTGGTCTGGAACTGAACCCGTGATATATCAGAGGTATGCCTGTATAGGGGATGGACAGTGTGAGTGGGGTGGGTGTTAAGGCAAGTCAGAAGGAAATCAAAGGTAGAAAATATTAACAACAGGTGGCATTTACAATAACACCAGTGGGCACTTAAACTGCAGCTATTGCTGATAACAGACTGGTACTAGGTAAGCCACTTAACACATGTAGTGTGATAAAAATCCATTATCTTTATTCAAGCCTGTGGTCAGAGAATTAAACCCACTTTTGACTCTAACTCAGCAGTTTTTTGTTTTGTCTATAAAGGTTTCCAATACACATGCATAAAAGCATTCTTGTAACAAATCTCTGTCAAATTCATCTGGAAGTATACTAGTGAACTATCAGAAATAATAACTTGAATGAACTTATGGCTTGATCCTGTGCTTATTTACTGCAAAGTAAAGCATATTCAATGGTTTAATTGCAAACTAACTTGGTGTAATGGAGCTTATTTGTGACTATGCATGCATAAGAATGCTCCCTTAAAGACTTTTAATTAGGACTAGTTCCATCCACAATATACTTGCAGGAAGCCAGTAACTGCTATCAGCATTGGTTTTACTGGCTGGTAGCAGCTGTTGCTGGGTGATGGCAGTTAGCAGGGACTTGGTAGCAGCCCAGCAGCTTGCACTGCATGATCTGGGTCCATATAGTCAATTCAACCTGTTAAGATCACTCTTTTCTTTCTGTTGGAAGAGAAAAATTTCCAAAGCATGCAGAGAGTTCTTTTTAAAACTATTGCAATGAAGGGAACAAAAAAAGTGGTTTCCTTCCCATTTTCCTGTTCACATCCCCTTTTTATGCCCTGGCCGCTTCTCCCTCCTCCTTTCCCCTCATTGGCTGGGGTACCGGGAGTTTACAATCTTTCTGCCCGCCTACTCCGCACTGCTCCAATACCAGCCCTTCCCAATTCAGACCTGCTACAGTAAGCTCATTTTGTTCTGCCAAGTTTGTCAATAAACCATCAGGAAGTATTTGGCCCTCCTGCCTACGTGCCTGTTTTCCCACACTTTGTGCTACCTGATTTTAGCCCCTCCCCTCCTTAAGGCCAAGTAATCTTGTTTCCTTTTAAATCTTGCTACTCGTTTCAAATCATCCTTTCACATCTATCAAACCTACACAGGGACAGACACTGCCTTAGATGTGTTGGGTAGGGCAGCATGGCAGCTCTTCATGCCCAGAACACTTCCCTGAGTGTGAGGAGTACTGAAGGCAACTTACAAAGAGCACTCCAAAACTTCAAGTCAATCTGAGTATAGCCAGATCCTATTCATGTTTATTCAGCTGTTTGTATGATATAACAAGCAATTACTCTGCAATCCTGTATATGGCTATCAGAAGCATGTACCATTGAGTTCAATGGATTTTGGTTCTAGATAATTGGGTATAAAATTGCAGCCTCAGTGTGTATTTGCTGTAACAGGTTCCTCACCATTCAAGCTATCTTTGCATGATTATCTGGGAGTAAGCCCCACTGGCTTTTTGGTAAACATGCATAGGATTAGCCTGCAAGTTCCTACTGAAGATTTATGTGGTATTATGCACATGTAACAAAGAGACTGACTAAATTAAAGCAGAGTTGAAAGGCTAAAAGGTTTTTTTTTTGCATCCCCTTGGTGTCATGCTTTATATAAATAGCTATTAGAAAGTCAGGGAGGTTAAAGATTCCCTGTAAAAAGATACTTGCATTTTTTTCCTTCTTTCAATGCATGCCTTTAGGTAGAGTATAATTTGGTCTAAGCTAAACTAGCAGTTGGAAGCAGGTGGCTGAGGTCATTTCAGATCATTCTGAATTAATATGATGTTCAGTAGACCCACAGCAACCAGCTAGGTTTGCCCTGTCATTCCTGTAGATTTCATAAAACCTCACCAGCAGGACTTAATTTCAAACATAGGTTGCCAGTGCTCTACCATAGAGCTTGTTTTCATTCCCATGATTAAACTTTGAAATAAGTGAACTAAAATAGAAGGGTGCATTAAACATATGCAGAGTGCATTTCTAATAAAACTTTTGACTGAAGAGCAAGCTTTATTAAGAGGGCCACCATATATTTCTTTTACTCAGACCCACTGCAATGAACAAGGCTTCTCTGAGAACAATTAACATTGGCTATAACCCAGCATTTCACAAGCAGTCTTGTGTTTTCCAATCAGTGTTACAGACAGAACAGAGCAACAGATGGTTTTAGTTTATTTCCAATTTCAGTTTCACAGCACAGACTTAATTTTATTAAGAATCTGCAAGTTGAACCAACAGCACTGGCCTCCAGCACAGAACTGATCCTTGAGGAGCTTCCCCGAGACAAAACAGCAAGAAGGCAAGATATATGAAACCTTAGCCAAGCACTAAGGACCTAGAACAGCACCACCTATCATTTGGAATGCTTTGTCCATATGATCAATCCAGCATGCAACTCTTCAGCCCCAGGACTCTCAAAGGAACACACAAAATATAAATTTAAAAACATATCAATACATTCACACAACCATCAAATGCAATAAACTACAGTATGGTTGCAATGTACGTAACAGTAAAAAGAGTGACAAAAACAGTCTTCACTTCTGTATTTTCAAAGAGCAATAGCTGTTAATTTGGTTCTAGTAGCTCAGGGATGGGCAGCCCCTGGCTTACAGCACCCATGATCCCTCACCATTGACTCTGCTATGTTGAGCTGATGGAAATGATAGACCAAAAATCATAAAGGTCACAAATTGCCCATGTCTGCAGCAACTATTATACACCCTGAGGCAATGGAGTAAATCTAGCTGCAGTTTGGTTGTGCCAGATTAAAGACTGGTGTCTTTATTGGGGCTTTGGTGAACCAAAGCTTTGAAAACCAGCAAAAGGTAGGACAGAGCATCATCAGGGGCTCATTTGCATTTTGCATGCATATCTTTAACATGATACAGGCAAGACAGAAATAGAAACAGGTAACATTTTGTCCCATGGCAGAACTTCTGCAACCAAAAGAAAAGAAGCTGTACCCTTTCAGCAAATTGTCGACCTTGGGCAGAGGATGATTATTTTCCCTTTGCAATATGCAGGGCCAGGGATTTATAGATCCTCAGTCACCATGGTGTCAGTAGAGCACTTTCATGTAAAGTTCGTTGCTACCAGTTAGATGCTGGGAGTGGTGAGTAGTCAGTTGTGAAGTGCAGGTGCTCCTCATGACTGGGTATACTCTTTTATAGCGGACAGGGCTACCAGAGGACTGACCTCTGAAGAGTTTTGTTCAAACTAGGTTAACAAAAGAGAACTACAGGAATTGTTGGTCAGCAGCAGTTAGTCCATGAACAGCAGGCCAAAAGAGGCAGGTATACAGGTTGCCTGGTCACATTCTTCCACAGCTTAGCAAGATGCCCTGTATTTCTATTTATATTCTGATAATTCTAAATTTGCTTGTTTACATTAAATTAGCATATACTCTATTCTTTTTGGTGATTTTTAAATTTTAGTGATTCATAAGTGGCATCTGTCACCAAAGCCATACCTCCAAGGGGAGCCCAGATCTGTGGGCAGCGGTATTTAGCCATATCAAAAAAGCCATATCAAAAAACTCTTCTATCAGCTTTCATCTCCAACTAGAGAAGATCTTATGTAAAGTCAACAGTTGAAAATCATCCCTGCAAGATCAAGCCATATGAAATACTCTGCATTAGAACAGATTTCTCACAGCAATATACTGAAGCTGGCAGATGTTATTGCTTTGAAATTAGCTACTGTGAGGACTGTAGCCAAACTCAGAAGGAACAGAGATGTGGACAGATGATTTCATTATATTTCATTTATTCTGATACCACCCAAAAGCCAAAACTTTCTAGTCAGTTTCTAAAGATGTAAAAAATTAAAAAGTTATACCAAGTATCAAAACATTTACATGCAATCATGTGAACAGATAGCACGCACATAACAGGCACATAAATTTAAACAATTTAAGCAATCAACAATAAGAAAAATCCAGGATTTGCTTTAAAACTTCTCATATGCTATCAAATACCTGAGCGAAGCTGAAGGTGTTAACCTGGAACTGAAAAAAATAGCAATATTGGTGTCAGGCCGCCTTGGGGAAATTGGTAGTTCACACAAAACAAGTCTACGTTCTTGTAATTGTACATTGTTATGTGCCATCAAGTTTTTTCCAACTTATAGTGACCCCATGAATGAAAGCCCTCCAAAATGGCCTGTCCATAACAGCTCCACTTAGTTCTTCCAAGTTCAAGGCTCTGACTCCCTTTATAGATTCAGTCCATCTCATATTTGGTCTTTCCTTTCATCTTCTCCTTTTGGGTTTCCTTAACATGATTGTTTCCTTCAACAAGTCTTTCTTTCTCATTTGGGCTGTTTTGTAGCACCTTACAAAAACCACTTTGGGAATGCTTGAAAAAATGGACCTAAGGATTCTGTGAAGCCCCCTTAGCAACAGAATCTTTTGGAAACTTGGGGTGCTCATGTGTTCCTGGGCTGCTGTCACTTGTCTATATGTGGATTCAGTAGGGCCACATGACTTACATGATCTTGCTTTGTAAGAAGCTGCCATGTTAAATTTGACAGGCCTTTGCAAAGTGGGATGGGGGAAGGAACTTGCAGCCTGTGTTAAGCGCTGCAGAGGATGAGTACCTGCCAATTTTGGCCAACAGCCACCCTCCCTGGTCAGTACCTGTCCCGGGGCCTCCCTGTTTTAATCCAAACTGCTGCATTTGTACAAAGGGTGTATTTTGGGGAGAAACTGTTTTATGAATGCAATTAGTTGTCCATATAATCACATTTAAAAAAAAAAGGACGGGTGACTATGAACAGCTGCTCTAAGGTACCACTGGGGCAGGAACTCCAAGCCACCTAAAACAGGGATTACAAAAGTTGTCCTTAGAGGTTACTTTTGCAATCTCAAAAAAAAGTGTTAAAAATAAGCAAGCTGCAGTGAAACCAAAATAGCTCACAATGGCCTTAGGAAGCAGGGTTGCCTTTGTTAACTGTACCCATAGAACAATTTCAGCATAGGTGGTTGCCCACTAGCCACTTGGCTAGAGTAATGACCCTGTCTGCTGTTCTTTTAAAGTCACTATGTAGGATTTGCTGTGTTTTCTGGGTTCAAATAAGCGCCCCCCCCCGGCCCACGGACTGGTAGAAGTGGCTTTGTATTCGCACAAAGCTATCATGCCTGTGAAGATACGGTGGTTTAGCTTGTCATGGGAGTGCAGTTGTCATCTGTGCTTATGAAAAGTCTTTGTGTTTTGACCTGGTGAACCATGGCTGCACTGTTGTTATGCTAAGTGGTATATAAATGCTATAAATAAATACATTAATGTATATCACTAGATGCTGGCCTAGCAAGACTGGTGAAAATGGGTGACCAGGCACCTCACCAATGCTGGTGGGGCCAAAAGCAGTGAGGTGAGGAACTGCAAAAGCAGACATTGGCACTAAAGTTGGCAAGGGGCTCATATAACAGGAATGATGCAAAAGCGAGAATTTTGTTGATGCTGATGCAGCTATGATGACACCCAGGCCTCTGCGTGAGTTATCATTTCCTTTTTGGTAGAAGGCATGGGGAAGACACCAAACACAACTCTCTCATACTCATTTTGGCTCTACTAGTACCAAAGAGAAGGTCAGGTGCTGGCTGATCACTAACTTTCCAATAGACAGGACCAGCCCTACCAATAGACAGAGTGGAGTGGCCACAGCAGGGTGGGTTCATATAAAGCAGCAAATAAACCTGTGCTGTTTCCATGGCATGCTGATTTTTTCCTGAGCTGACTGATCAAATGGTCAGTTGGTTGTTCAAGCAGCATGGTTTCTGTGCTTCCAGTGCCATCTTCCTGGCCTTGCCCTGCAACCCAGCAGCCCCCACAAGCAAAATCCCCATTCTTTCCCTATTCTTGCTTATGGACCACAGCAGCCTCCTCCTAATTGGTCCACTATGGTCCTGAGGTGGGTTTTCCCCTTTTCTTCCCACATGTACCTGCTTGTCTGTGGCATATCCCAGCCACTCCACACCCACAGAGATCTTCACTAAACAGTTTTGCCACAATTTCCCACCTTTCTCTGTATATGTTTGCACTGTGTCCATTCCCAAAAGTAAACAGGTAGGCACATCATTTGGCCAACGCGATTAAAGTGAGCAGTGTTGCTAGGGTACTGAGAGTGGTACTGAGCGATCAAAGACTAGAAGCAGCTACGTCTTCAGCTGCTCTTGCCAGAGTACTCCATAGTGTTTCTATACCGACAGTGGTAAAATGGCAAGCTTGGATCTGGACAACTGGAGAAACCTTGGAATAGACCACTGATTTTTCCTTTCTTTCATAAAACTAATCCTACCATGTAGGAACTTCAGAACAGTGTCTAGATGATACAAGAGACTCACAACAGTAAAATTTCATCATGACTTTTCATGTCATGCTAACCCACCCAGGGTCTCATAGAAGGGAACCAAAGTGTTATATTTTACCATTTTTATTTTCACTGCTAGGAAAGGGGATAGTGCCTTGCAAAATTTTCTGCTAAAGTACCAGAATAACTTGTCTGGCCTTAGGTACCTTTATGGGAAGAGAGAGGGCAATTCGTTAACTCTGCTTCAAAAAGCAAAATGTTATAGGTCAGTCCTGCCAGCTGCCAGTGGAATGGGTTCCTGGTGGCAGCAAAGAAAGCAAAACAAAATGATATTTTCCTCAACACCCTCTAGTGCCCTTCCCTTGAAGAAAAGGGAGATCACATCAGTGTCTCTGGATAGCAGTCTCTGTTGGTGTTTGACCATGGTGACACCTGGCCTGGTGATGTGTGCAAAGGGAGTGATGTCATAGTGATGACATGAGTGATGGGAAATGCTGATGAGGGGAATCCAGTGTAAACTTTCTTGCTATTTCAGATTGATGCTTACAAGAGAAATGCCTAATGTTCACCTCTCGGGTGAAGTGCTTGCAGCTGAATGTTTCCAAAATCTACATCATTCTAATAGTGGTTAAGAGAACGGGACTGAGACTCCGGAGATCGGGGTTCTAGGCCCCACTCAGCCATGGAGCTCCCTGGGTGACTTTGGCCAGTCACAGATGCTCATTCCAACCTACCTTATGGGGTATTGTGAGGATATGATTGAGAGGAGGAGGAGAATTATGTAAGTCACCTTGAGTTCCTTGGAAACAAAAAGGTGGGATAGAAATATAATGAATAAATACCTGTATTAGGCCACCTCAAAGGCCACAAAATACACTGGAAGTTTTCAACATCTTCAGCACTCATCATCAGGCGAGATGGCAGTCATAGCAAAAGTCACACAATTCAGTCTGCATTTGGTTAGGGTAATTCTGGAAAGAGGGAGGAGGCTGAAGATACTTAAATTAGACCCTGCCAAATACTGACATGATTTCAGGTTGCAGCTCAAAGATTGCTGAGAAGAAACCCACAATGGTCGATGCCTCCATTTTCAAAAGTCAGTAAAGGTGAATGGGTATAGATGAATTTGGCACCAAGATAGAAAGGGAGAAGAGTGAAACGCTGCTTCTGAGAATACACAACCCATGTAAGATAGACAGGCTTTGCTGGCCGTCTCCCAAAATTGGGCAGGGGGTGTTAGAATAATGTCAAGCTAGTGATTCCTTAGCAATTATAGGCAATGCTGGCAGATCCATTGGAAGACCATAGACATTAATAAATTACACAAACTTGACTTTATCTACAAAGCTAACGAGTTCATTTGGACTGACTACAATATTATGTAAATGTAGTGCCTTGCTGTTAGCCCTCTAATTCAGACTTTCTCAAGCCTCCATATGTTACTGGACTGCAAAACAAGAAATTTTCTCTAACATCATTAAAGAAACATATATTAACATGGTTAATATAAAAATGATTTTTTTCTGTTTCATACCTACCAAGGAACCCAAATGTTTCACTTAAGAATGGAGAGAGATTTGGGCAACACAAACACACACACACAATTGGGGATAAACAATTGTTTGTTTCTTCTTCCCAATAGTCCTTGGTGCACCTACTAGATTAAGCAGAGCCTAAACTAAATGTGAAAATCCATTGCCCCTCCATGTTTTATTTGCCATCTAACCCAGCCTTCATCAACTTGGTGTGTTCCAGATGTCTTGTATGTCAATTCCCATCAGCCCCATCCAATATAGGCAATGGTCAGTAATGCCAGTAATGGTCAGACTACAACTACAGAGTTGTAGTCTGAAACACATGGAGAACCCCAGGTTGGAGAACATGAAACTAGTCTCATGAGAAATCCTGGAGAACTTGAAAGGCTGCAGCTGTTTTGTGACATTTTGACTGGCCTACTTAAAGTACTGCCTTAGTATCTTGGAACTTTAATGTTCTTTGCTTTATAGCAGTCTTTCGCCCCTAGATGGCACTAAATCCTTAGACATGTCTACAAGCACCAAGCAACCCAAAACTTTGAATCTATCAATGCTGCCCCAACATGTGGGGATAGCTAAAAGAGAAGCCACTGTTGCCCAGTTCTCCCCATCCTGTTTTCTCCCAGATGTTTTAGAGTTCCCTTCTCATCAACCTCAGACAATATAGCCAGTGGGCCAAAAACTCAGGAGTTCTAGTCCAAAATAAAACTGGAGAGGACCAGTTTGAGGAAGGTTGATTTAGGCTGAAAGCTGCTTCAGAAAGAAACGTCTACGTTTTGTTACTGGTCCTTTGCAAAGCATCAGATTCAGCAATCCTACTGAATGAATAAGAATAAAAATAATAAATAGCACTGATGTTTCTTTGATAGGCTTGTGCCATTTTATTGTGGTTTACTTTTTATTTGTAAATGTTTTAACCATTTCTTCACATAGAATTAATTAAAAAGCTTGACATCTCAAAGCACAGCATCAGTGTGGACAATAACAACATAAAATAATTAATACCGATATACAAAATAAGCAGGAAACAAAATTTACAACATATACAATAAAATCAGTGCTACAATAAAATCAGTGCCACATAGATAGCATCATGTTAGCCCAACTGTTAACTAGGGAGCCATTAGGGGTTCTGAGAGCCTTATATAGCAACAGGTCTGCCTTTGAGCATTATAGTTCAACTTCATGTTTTGGAAACGGACTGCCTGCCTGATCCAGAATGAGCTAAGGCTAGCCTTAGCAAGAGGCAAAATGAAGTGGCTTCCTCAGGCAATTGGCCTTACATGTCATGAAATGGTGGCAAGTTGTTGGTTGGTTAATTTAAGATTATTATATTTTTATTATCAGAAAAGGGAAGGTTGGAATTTCTTCAGCCAAAATAACTTCAGCGCCCCCAGGCACTATGTATCTTGACTTACCTATTTAATTTCTGAATCACCCAGTAGCCCAAAGTATTTGGGTGAATGTGAGCAGCAACTGCTTCTCTGTCTCAGGCAGTAAAACACCCTAGAACCATCTGGGACCACAACTGCGTTTGGCCTTTAGCTTCCTGGTTGCTACCGCTGGACTTTGACTGGACTGCGCATGATTATGCTGCTAACATCTCACTCTGCTGGACTCTGCCATATATGTTTTTGTTTTTGACAGTGTATGGGTGTTTTTTAGTTGAGTGGTGCCAGAGAAACAAAGGAATCGTGCAGTTAAATAAACATAAGATAACAGTGTGTTAAGTAGTCATAGCCTGCAGGAAAGAGTAAGATCGAAGAGGTTAATATTCCACTCAGGGCTCATACTTGCTTTATCACTGGCCTGATGCAATCAGGAGCTCCTTCCTTGGCCGTGACCTTGGCAAGGTTCAGCTGTGAATTTTTGGCTTGTTTCAAGAATGTACAAATTGCAGGGCTGCCCTTCAGTCTCACAGAAAAGCCTGTTTAATAATCTGCTGTCACAAGACTGATTCCAGGAATAGGATGAAAACCAATGTCAAAATTCTAATACAAAATCACAAGGTTTTGAAACCAGGTGAAACGTTGCTAGTGCTTGCTTGTCTTTTCAACTGAAGCCATGTGTACTCTGTAATTTATTAAACAACGGAGATGGCCACATAAGCAGATGCTGATGGGCTAAATCAGCTTTCCCAATGTGTGCTCCAGATGTTTTAGACTGCAGCTTTCATCAGCTTCAGCCAGCATGGTCAATCGCTGGTAACTGTGGAACTTTGATCCAAAATACCGTGTTGAGAAAGTGCCCCGTGTTGAGAAAGGCTGTCCTAAGCAATGAAATAGCACTAGACTTTAATTTGGACAATCCAGTCTAAAATTAGTAAAATGTAACAAATTTGTGTGTTTCACTGGCATCTGTTCTGTTCAAAAAGCAATCCCTTACCTACCACCACCCCCAACATCCCCAGCAGCATCCAGAGGGCCATAGGATTTTTTGGATTCCCAGATCCAAGGTTCAAACGCTGTCCTTACCTTGGAGCTGGAATTCTACACTCAGCTCTCCCTCCCCAACATTAACCTTGGAGAAAGGGTTTAGGGGCTTTCCTGTTAGTACCTTAACCTCCTTTCCTCCCCCTCCAAAGCAATGCAGTTAGCCAAATTTGCCCCCACATTCCTCCCACTCTTCAGAGGACACTCATAATCCCTCTGAGTTCAGAAGGTATCAGCAGCCCCACAGTGTCAGGATCTGGGCTGCTCTGGTAGCCAGAATCAGAGCGATCACCACCATATTTGCAGAACCAGTCCTAGGGCCTGCTGGAGTTTGCAGTCTACTGATCAATGCCACCTGGGAGCACTGGGGAAAGAGCTATATAAGAGCAAGCTCTTTCTTCCGGCTTCAGCAATATAGATCTTCTTGTAGCTGCAGTGCCTAAACCTTGCTTGACTGTTTCTGCCTTGCCATGTTGTCTCAGCAGCACTGGTCCCTCTGTTTGTTGTTGTGCCTGCATCCTGCCTGACCTTTCCTGCTCCTGTTCCTGGTCCCCGCTGGGTATCCTGCCTTGCCCAGTTGCCTCAGCAACGCAGGTTTGCCTGTTTGCTGTTGCTGCACTTTGCCTGACAGTTCCTGCTGTGCTTCCTGCCTTTCCATGTTGCCTCACTGTTGTGCCTGCCTCTTGCCTGACCTATACCCTGCCTCGCCCATGTTTCCTGCCTTGTTTGTTGTCTCAGTAATGCAGGGCTTCCTGTGAGCTGTGGTTCAGCTCCTGCCTCTTGCCTGACCCTTGCAGTATCTGGTTTCTGTTGTCTTGTGTATCCTGCCATGCTGTGTATCCTGCTGTGCCTTGTCTCCTGTACTGTTGTCCAGGGTATCTGCACTTCTGTCTGTCCTCCTGGTTCTCGATCCTTGGTTTGTTCCTGACCATGTCCTTGTTCTGCCTTCATGCAATCTTCTGGTTCCTGACGTTGGCCTGTACCATGGCCAGGCCTTGGACTTGCCATTAAACCCTGCTGGCCTGAAATTCTGCTGCCCTGGTCCTGAGGCTCTGTTGCTCTTGTCTTGTCTTTGGCAACCCACATCCCAAGCCCAGACCCTGACACACAGGAATCATAAAGATGCTGTGATTCCTGTAATTCAAACATGCAGGAGACCTTCAACTTAAGATCATTGGAAGAGATGTATACCAGCCACATGATTTGACTCAGAGCATGGTTCAGCACTTCAAATAATAACCTTATTCTGTCCAGAAGCCATCCACTTGGTCTTGTGTACCAAACCCAACACAGTTCAGAAATAGGAAGTAATGTACTTTCTTTTGATTATTGTGAGATTTTTTTAAAATGAATGTAAGTTTTTTTTCCTGCTTGCCAGATGAAATTTGCAAGCATAGGGAATTCCACCCCTCAAATGTCCAAAAAAAAGTCCAGTGTTTTTTTGTGCTATACACATTAAGCTTTTTATTTTAAAGGGAACTGCTTTCTTGGCACAGCTAGATGAAAATGCAGGGATAATTTTCCCCACTGAGAGGATTGAGATGAAAAGGTACAGGGTACTTTCTGCATGAAAAGCCATTAATTATTGAGGGTATCCAAAGAAAGATGTGTTCTTCTGTTATTCTAAAAATGACAGACAGTGGGCAGATTCACAGGTAATGCCAAATTGTCATGACAATTCACCATGAAGGATAGGTGGAATCTTCCCAAGTGATAATCAGGGTCATTCTGGGTGCTTTGCTCACTCCCCTACTCCTTTGCCCGCATTCCTTCCAGCAGTATCCCAGGGACACCATGTGGAGGAAAAACTCTCTTCTCCCTGATGTGCACTCACAGGGGATGTCAGAGAGTCCCCATTGCTCAGTGGGCTGCCCTTGCAGCAGACATCCCACTGCATGTTACCCAGCCAAGGCCGGAATTTGACTCCTGTTGTACTTGGGGCACTTTTTTCCTTTGTCCTCGTTATGCAAACTAGGCTCATGCTCTGAAGCACAACAAAGAGGATTAGGTGCAGCAGGGGGGCTCGCTCAGTCTCCACTCCTGTGCTGGGGTAGGAGAGTGGACATGTCATCACTACCTGCTACTCCAGAATAGACCATTCAAGCAATAGACACAGAAGTCTTCTCCACTCCATGCTGCTGCCCTGTTCTCCCTAAACGTGAGGCGTCTACTCCAGCCCGTGGCACATAGAGACTGATCTACTTCACAGTGCTGTCCTGAGTATGGGACAGCAGCCCAAAGAAGAGAAACCATCTGTGTGCTACTGGTTGCAGTTGCCTTCTTTCCAACCAGCACCATGGGTGTCTGCTCCATTCTGTGCTACCACCTGAGCAAGAAGCAGCAGCAAAGAGCAAAGTCATGTTGCTACTTGGAGAACTGTTAGCATGTAAGTCCTAATTAGCTCTGTGCTTCTTCCCTGAATCCAGGGTGGAAGCTTACAGCAAAGAAGACATCCATGGCATCAGCTGGAGAGAAGAACTCTCTAGTTAGTGGTGTGGATAACTGCTCTGCTCTGTGCTACCATCCTAAGCATGGGGAAAGAATTTGGGATAGGCTTCAGCTGCATTTCTCTATCCTTCAATTATGGATGAATTCAATGTGACATTGGTGAATCCCAACCCAAGGAAGGCATGTAGATACCTGAGGACTGCAAAATTTGTGCAGATACTGGCTTGATTAGATCATATGAGATGCTCTGCCCTCTGTAAGACAGGAGTAGAAAACCATGGTCTTCCAAATGTTGCAGGACTCAACACTGTGATCAGCCCCAGCCAGCATAGTTAATGAACCAGGCATGATTTTGATATCCCACATAATCCTTGCTTGCTCAGAAACAGCTGGGTCTGACATCTTGCACACATCACTCTTCTCCATGACTGAAGACCTGAGAACAGTGAAAAATGTTGCTGCACATCAAAAATATTGTGTAGGCTAGCCTTTAGAAAAATTACATCAGAATTGTTGCACATAGAATTCCCTTTTACTGTTTGCAGGGATAAATGCATGAACTGGAACTTTTCCTGTTGGGTCTGTCTTAATGCCAGAAAAACTATTTATGGGTTTGTGGCCACAGAAACACTTTAGCAAATAATCTTGTGGGCATCTTATGTTGTATTGGAGTAAAGCATTTGGTGGAAATAAGTTGTCCAACTGAAATCCATAGTTTTATTTCTAAGAAAATAATTATAAGTTTGAGGACTAAGGAAGGCCTCATTTCCTTTTGGATGCACACCTTAGATGGTGAAAAGGGTTGGGAGTGTCAGAAAAGTCAAGAGCAATACCTTCAGAGGGAAAGACTCTCTTACTAGTCTGGTCTTCTAGCAGTGTCAACCAAAATGGAATGGTCAAAGCGGAGACACCAGACTAAGATGCATCCACCCTGTTCTCTCAGTAGTCACATCAGCAAAAGAGCATGGATCTCTCTAATGGTGATGGGGATGTAGAAACTTCTGAAGAGCAAGTACTGAGCAACAACAATAGTTGAAGGCAACAATGGCAGATGATCCTTTTGGACAATGGCAATGACACTCAAGGTCACTCTGGTTAGTACTGCACAGAAGGCAATGTTAAACCACTTCTGGATATTTTGATCCTTGAAAACCCTATAATGAAACAATTGAAAATGAAGCAAGAGATAGTGCCAGAAGAGGTTTTGAGGTTGGAAGGGGTTCAACCAGTTGCTGGAGGACAACAAAGGACAAGTATGAATAGCGCTGTTGCAAATTACACAATATACAAAGCCAAGATGGAGTCTAGTGGCTGAGTGCTCAGAGGCAAAAGGAAAGTCTGATGCTGCATCACACGTACAATTGGAACATGGCACATGAGATGTAGATACATGAATCAAAGCAAACTGGAAACTGGAAAGCAAGCAATAGAATAGTTAAACATTGTAGTATTTAGTGTGAATGAACTAAAATGGACTGGAATGGGACATTTTCAGTTAGACAAACACAAAGTACTTGTGTTTGTACTTTGTACAATTCTTCAAACTCAGAATTGAAGGTGTAGCTCTAACACTGAAGCAAGAAGCAAGATGTTGCACAGGCACTAAAGGGTTCTAATGCAAAGTCTGACTGAATCATATCCATCAGAATTCTCAGAAATCATATCAACCTAACCATAATTCAAGTCTATACTCCAACAACAGATGCTGAAGAAGAAATCAAAAACTTTTACGAAAGTGTACAAGAGGAAACTGATAACACACCAAAACAGGTTAATAATTTGCTGTTAATCATAGGTGACTGTTTGGAAACAAAGCAGAATCCAGTGTTGTGGGAGAAATAGACTTAGGACTCAGAGATGAAGCAGGAGAACAATTCATAGAATTCTGTGAAGCCAACAGTATGTTTTTGCAGCGTGTACTTGCAATAAACAATCCGGTTATTGCAAAAGCAAAAGGTGACAGAAATAGGACCAGAATTCTGAATGCAACTTTCAGTGACTATCACATAGAGAACAAAAAAGCACCATTACAATGATCAATGCAAAGAAACAGCAGAAAGCAACAAAGGAGGGAAAACAAGAGACCTCCTGCCTAAGATCCAAGAAATCAAAGTGAACTTCAAACCTACATTTGGAATGCTGAAGGACCACAAAGGAATATAGTATCTGACCTTGATAAAATAAAAAGGTGGGAACAATATAAGGAAGAACTATACTGAAAAGACCAAAAGATGATGGCCTCCTTCAAAAAGGAATCCTATGAGGAAGAGCCTGCAATATTAGAAGGTAAAGTGAAAGCTGCTCTGAAAACACTTGGAAGGAATAAAGTACATAGATAAGAGACCAGCAGAACTATTCCAAGCTGCAGAGACTGAATCAGTCCAAATCCTAAGAAGAATATGCTAACAAATACAGGGGAAAACCCCCAGTGGAAACTGGGAATATTCAATATACATTCCAATCCCCAAGGAAGGAGAAGTTAAGGAGTGCAGTAACTATATGATCATTGCACTAATTTCCCATGCCAGCAAAGTGATGCTCAAGGTGTTGCAACAAAGAATTTTACTCTATGTGGAATGAGAAATGCCTGATATTCAAGTTGGATTTCAAACAGGAGGCACTTGAGATCATATTGCAACTATATATTGGTTATTGCAGCACACCAAAGATTTTCAAAAGACCATCAGTCTGTGCTTTATAGAGTACAACAAAGCCTTTGACTTTGTGAGTCACAAAAGCCTATAAATGGTCCCAAAATAAATGGCTGTGCCTCAGTACTTAATTGTCTGGATGCATAACCTGTATTGTAGAATGTGGAGAAATGGAATGGTTTTCTATAGTTAAAGGCATCAAACAAGGACATATATATCTTCCTATCAGTTAAATACATATGCAAAACATATCTTAAAGAAATCTGGTTTAGGATCAGAGGAAGGAGGAGTAGAAAATGGCAGAATATACATCAATTTAAGCTGTGCAAATGATACCGTATTACTTGCAGAAAACAGCAATGAATTACAATTCCTGATGAAACTGAGTCAAGAAAGACCAAAAGATGACATGATGACAAAAGAATTACACAACTTTAATGTCAACAATGGAGAAATTGAAATTGTGAAAGATTTTACATACCTTGATTCAATAATCAATTCAAAGGGAGACAACAGCCAAGAAATTCCAAGAAGACTGAGACTTGGAAGGGCAACAATGAAGGATCTAGAAAAGCTAATCAAGTGAAAGCATGTTTCATTGAAGGCCAAGCCCAAGCTCATCCACACTACTGTATTCCTGATCACTGTATATAGATGTAAAAGGTGGACAGTGAAGAAAGCTGAGCAGAAAAAAGTTGGCATATGAAAAGATCTCCACACAGTTCTGTGACTCAAAACAAATCCCTGCACTGAGAGTTCTTTAATTCTGGATCCCTATTCATCTTACCAGCCAAGCGAGCAAATGAACCAGAAGCACTGCTATGCTGAGTCACCCTATCCCTGTTATCACATGTGTTCAGTGGTGTACTGATAAATGTTATAGTTCAGGCCCTCATCTTGCCATTCCCCATAATCATGCTCTCCAAGTAGAGGCCAAAAAATCAGTCTGTTGTTTTGATTCATACTGGAAGAGCTAGTTCTAGAGAGCAGGTCTTTTGTAAGGCTAATGCATCTTAATTGGCCATTCAAGACCAACACACGTCAAAACACTTTACCTTTCAACAAAGAATAATGTATTGTTGAATACCAGCTAAGTTCAGAGGGAACAGGGAATTCTGGGGTTTGGGGGGGGGGCATCCCCTGCTAACAAAAAGTGCCATTAGTCCACTACATGTGTCATGTAATCCCTCCCACTGGCATGTGCAAATAGAGCACAAATACCTGCAAAGAGGAGGCCTCTGTGTCTCCAGCTATGCATGTGAGCTGGAACCCTGGTAGCTACTGGAGGGAGAGAAACATGGTACATTGGATATTGAGATCAGGTCTGCACAATGTGCTTCTGGCTTACGTGCTCACGTATCTGTTAAGCTGAATGTCTGAATACAGCTTAAGTTTGTCTTCCACCAGGCTTCTTTTGGTGGAACTTGAGGTTCTAGTGAAAAACAAAGTAGATCCCCAAGGCTATAGTTTGCCCACAATTAGGAATCCCCTGCCCAAATGCTAGTTTGAACATTGAACTGAACACCTGGCTATTGTCTGAATGAGACAGTCACTGTTGTGGTACATTTACAACACTTACAGTCTATGCATGTCTGCTTGGAAGTAAACTCAAATGGATTACAATGGGGCTTACTCTAAAGTGAGTGTGCACAGGCTAGCCAAAATACCTGGGAGTAAGTTCTCTAGTACTCCCACTGGACTTAATTCTGGACAAACATGCTATGCTTCTGCTGCTGGCCTTGATTAGATAATCATTTGCTGTGTTATTTCCTTTTCTTTCATTGCCTGTTAATCTGGCCAGTTAATATCCCCAGCCTTTCGATAACTTTTTCAAGCTGGCATGGAGGGAGCTTATAAAGTTTCTCAAGATATGGTAGTTTGCCTTCTCACTGTCTTATCATTGTTTGCTGTAGAATAAAGGGTGTCAGAACAATCTAGTAACAGATCATGCATTCGTTATATCTATAGTTTTGTTCTAAATATTTTTGCAAAGTCAAGGGCTTACAGCAGAGCTCTGGGCTGTGATACTTACAGACCTACAGACAGTGGAGAGAGAAACTGCTGGAAATGGCTTGTTGACATGGACCAATAGCTGCCTGCAGATTTGGACTCTCCTGGGGGAGCATAGCTAGGGAGATGGAGATGTGTAATACTTATTTTTAAAGAAAAGTTGTTGCTTCCTAAGAAAGCTAAAAAAGTAAATGTACTAAAGAAGAAAAATAAAGTTACAAAAGAAATAAAATAAAGCTAATAGTTGTAAAAAAAAATCAAGGCAGAAGATCTACTGTTATGTTTTTGGTTATTCATGTGGTTTTATACTTGTTCTTACAAATGAGAAAAGAGAATCTTGTGTTGGTACCAAAATTGCAAAGATATTAAGCATCATTTGGATGTCTTGGTGTTAGATTCAGTTTCTTGTAATGAACATATGGTGTCCCTCCCTGAATTTAAACAAACTGTGTATGGAGAAGATGACTATGTAGCTATGGGCTGTGACGGGGGTGGCTAATTAATGATAATGAGCAAAGAGTAGACGAACCTAGCTAGCTGGATAAGTCCAAAGGAAGTCCACATTGGATCGGTTTTCAGCGGGGAAAGAGGAAATACGGAGTGCTAATTCAAAAAACTGTCTAATTAGGTTTGAGGATTTGGAAAATCCATAACGCTGTACCACAGATGCAGGCTTCTTCCATAACCCATCAGGTCATATCTTCTAGATTATAGCATACTACATAACCCCTTAAATCCAAAGTGGCTACAAAGCAAGAAAGGCTTATGATATAAGCAGGGGACCTTCTTTACATGCTACAACTGTCTTTTTCAACCTGGTGCTCTTTGGAGGTGCTGGACTGCAACTTCTTTCACCCCCAGCCTGACAGGATAATGTGGTTGTAATTCAACTTATTTGGATGGCACTTAGTTAGGGATGGCTGTGCAACTGCAAAAGCAAAACCAAAGATAAAACAAAAGACCTCACTATTATTGCCACCCAGTCTGACCCTGGGAAATGTTAACTTAATGACCTGTAATATAAATTCATAAGCCTGTGGGCATGACTGGAAAAATATCTTCTTGTGGTTTGTTGCATGGAGAAAATTAAAGCAAATTAAGCCAGAAAGTTGATTCTGATATGATGAAATCGTAGAGTGAGCTAACATCAGAAAGAGGGTGTACATAACTGATGCAAAGGCAAGATGAATATAGATAATCTAGTTACCATGTCTTACTGTTTGCTACTGATCCAAAATCTCACCACATGACAGAAATATCACATGTGGAAATATAGCCAACCAAGCAACCTAAGTGAAAACCGTACACATGGTAAACCAATACTCTGTGTTGACTGTTATGACTGATTAGTGGATGAATTAAACACATCTTACATTTGTCATACTTTGGAGATTTTCCAAAGTAAAATGAAACAAAAGCCCAAAGGTGGACAGCAGCTACTGACACAGTTCCTCCAAGAGCACTGGTTATTCACATTGGATGGGCCATAGCAGAATGTTGTGGAGTTTGCCATAGGGCCCAGGGGAGAAGGATTACTCTGAAAATGCTATGGAACAGTTATAGTTGTGCATTATGTTACACATATTTTTGTATAACCTTTTAAGAGTGGCAGAAAAAGTAACATTTTGGAAAGTCTCCCTAAATATGTTGGCTTGCTATAGGGACTTAGATACTTTGAAGAAATTATGATAGTATTGTACTAGCTGAAATATCTCTATAATGCAAGATTAATGCTGAGTATGAGCCAATGGAAATCTGGATTCACTTCATCCCAAAGAGTATTTGTTAGAGCCAAAACCTAATAACATAACTAGTTTTTGCAGTGAATGGCATGGTAGTATTTTTCCCTATATCATTTCTCATTATGTTATGCAATGCCAGGTCCATTACATTTATTCAGGACGTGGCAACAGTCAGGCATATGGCAGCATATTGTTATAAATTAAGGTTGTCATTAATTGTCAAAACCTATGTGATTAACTGGCCTATTAACAAGAGAATAAACAGAATTTCTGTCTTGGTGTCATCCAGAGCAGACCAGTATAATACAGTCTTCGCCGGTCTCAAACAATAACTTGTTCATATGTGACCATGTGATGCCTGATTGAGATAGACTGCAGAGAATACTGGATGCCTATTTTAAAATACCTCATTGGCTTCAGCTTGGTTTCTGGGACAAATTCAAAGTACTGGTTTAAAACTTTTAGAGTCCTAAATGGTGTGGATCCAGGATAAGAAGCACCCTATACCATATAAACTTGCCTATGAATCTTCCTAAGGGATCCTCTTCTAGGTGCTTCCCTTATTAGAGCTAGGGTAGAGGCACACCTGGGACAGGGTCTTCTTATTACTGGCCCCAAGGATACGAAACACCACCACCCCTTCTGCAGATCTCAACCAAAAGAAGATCTGCAATAAATTTAAAAAGTGTGTCCTTGACTCTTGGTCTTACCAAATAATCTAATTTTTGAACTGGTTAATATACAATTAAAGTTTAGTACACTTTACTAATATTTATTTGATACCATAGCTTTGTTTGATTTAAGCTGCAACAGGATTTTAAAGTGCAACAGTAAAACTTCCTTATGCATTTTTCTGTCTAACTTTATTGATTTTACAAACTAGGATGGTAAATCCTTTAAATATTTAATCCTTTTAAATGTGCAGTCCAATATCATCTATGAATTTGGTTTTATTGGATAAATGCCAGTTAACAAGCTGGAGAAACAGAAAAAAAGATGGCAATCATTCTTGAAGACAACAGTGGTCCAGGGAAAGCCACCCAGAGCCTGTAGCCCTCCAGATATTGCTGGACTCCCAACAGCAAACAGCTTCTACCGGCGTGAGAAATTGTTGGGGATTATGGGAATTGTAGTGCCACAATATGTGGAGGGCGAGATCTTCCTCTGCCCTGCCCTATAGGAGATAGTTTGCCTTTGGAGGGCCTTTTTGGAGACCAACATTGCAGTGTCTACATGGGATTCAATTAGACTTACTGCAAGGCAAGTGTGTATGGATCCTAGCCTTATTGTCTTTTTTGTAATACATGGTTATTTCCAAAAATTCACATTGAACAGATAGGTAACCACATTAAGTAAAAGGATTGGTGCAGAATTATTGGCTTCTGCACAGCTTTAGGTCAGCATCCCAAGATTCTCTGCGCCAGCCTTACCCAACTTGGCATCCTCCAGATATCTTGGCTACAACTCCCAGCATCCCCCAGTCAGCTGTACCCCAGCACATTTGGAGAACACCAGGCTGGAGAAATATTCTAGAAGTTGTTTCTTCTCACAACACTTGGCACCTCCTCCCTTACTCAATCCTATCTATTAAAGAATCAAATTGATGGACAGGTTCTAGTTATGGTAGCCAGGGTGGTATGGTGGTTAGAGTGTTGGGCTGGTGACCTGGGTTCTAGTCCCCTCTTGGCCATAAAGCTGAGTTGCATTCCTGAGAATGTCTTTAGGTCAAATTTGTACATAAGTCAGATCATGAGTAAGTCCAATGTTTTTCTTAGTTGTGTATATATTTTACCTTTCTGTGCATTAAAAACCAAACACATCCATGTACAGTAGGCCCTCCACTTTTGCAGGGGTTCAGGGACCATGAATAGAAAAATCATGAATATCTTTACTCCCACCCCAAACCTTAACGCTTAATACTGTTGACCATAAATGTCTTTGATTGCTTCTTCCTCTTTTTCAGACCTCAGTCTGATCCAGCAAGACTCCTCTTCATCATTTCCTACATTCTTATGTTATTATTCCCTGCCCTCCTTTTCTCTTACCAGTGCCTCCACTTTCTTTCATCAGAATGATGCTAGAGAGATTGCCCTCTCCAGATGGGCAGGGCAAGCAGGCATGCTTCAGAGGCTTCCCTCTCTCACCTTTTGCTTCCTATCTATCTATGGTGATGACACGTTACACAGTAGGCTGCAAGACGCCATAAGTTCCCATAATCATTACTACAAACCATTTGTCTTTAACTCCATTTTTAAATTAATAGGATTTATGGCAGTTTCATAAGCACAAGTGTTCCTAACTCAGATGTTCATAACCTGGAGACTACCTGTATATACTATGTACCCCGATATTTTGCACAGCAAGATATACTATTATTATTGAAGATAGTTACGCATAGCCTTCAACGAAGACAGCCCAGATATCCACATATTTGTTCATTCATAAATTATGCATAAAAACCCATCTGTTCATAGAAAGTTTAAAATAACCAGCAGTGGATTTTTTTCCTGGAAGAACTGAGAGCTCTGTTCAGTTATGTCTGTCAAAACAAATTTCTTGGCTTGGAATTTTTAGATTCAAAATGTGGATCTTTGTAAAATAAAGTAGATCCTGCAAATCTCAGATCTGCTCAATTTTGTTCTGCAAAACTGAGTGGTCTTGATTGGACCAAGCTGCACCAAAGCTTAGGAATACATGACAAGCATGGCTCGGAATCAGACAACACAGTTAACTGTATGATGAAGCATTCCCAAACATAGCACCCTCCAAATATAGTGACTGCAGCTCCCAGAATTCCCAGCCAACAGAGCTAATGCATCTGGAAGGCACCAGGCTGGGAAGGCTGGTGTACATACTGCCCACCTCTTTTACCAAATAAAATGACTTAGCAGTAATTACAAATTGGGTTATTGCATTACTTCTGTTATTTTTCCCATTTCAACCAAAGTTGGCACCACAGAGGGCTAGGAAGTCCTTTTCTATAGACTGCTCTTCAGAAGAAAGACTTCAGAGCCTGTCTTGCTCACAACCGTCTTTGCCCGTCCTTTCAATCTCTATTTCTGTTCCAACACAAATGCTTTAACTTACGGTGTTAGCTCACATTTATAGACTCACTCTCTGACCTCATAGACCATAATAACAGCCTTGATAAAGCAGCATCTTGAAACCCATTTCATACTGAAAGTTAAGGGAGGCAGCTGGCAGGCCACTGTCGCTGTTGGTGGCGGATCGTAGAGGAAGAACTATGTTCACATCAAGATGATTCATCACCTGTTTTTTGTTTTTTTGTTTTTTTTTACTATTGCATGAAAACAGACTTTGCGTCCACTTCCAGTCCTCTGAATAATTTCTTGTTTCCTATTCTTTTCAAAACCAGATGATCATCTATTCAGACTCTTACAAGGAATTACATGAAATAAAGTTGAGGGATTCACATACTAGAACTCTGTTGGTGTAGGTGAGAAAATGATGGATTGCCTAACAAAAGATAATTACTTTTTGTAACGAGCCAAAAAAGGTAGGTAATAAGCTTCCACCCTATCATAGTTAAGAGTCAAAATGGTTTTTTGCAACTCCATGCCCAGTTTTGCTGAGGTTGAGCCTGTGTTAGAGTTGGAATTTTCAGTATACAGCCTGATGAGAATAGGAAATAGACTCTATGTTCGGTACGGACTAGACCAGAAAACAGTGGCATTTGGACAGGTCCTTCAAAACCAGAGACAGTTCACTTGTTCTGATTAGTTCCTGGTTGCAACTGAGCCTTTATATACCATTTTTGACATGTTTCTGCAAGAGGTGTCTATGTGCTTTGACATGTTTGCCATAGATACCTAGCTAATGTTTACTTGTCATCTGCCCATATTTTAATTTCCAGAGCAGTTCAAAACTGTTTAAGTTCTGTATATTTTATACACATACTTACAAACACTGTAAAAAATTGGTGTTTGCACACTTAAGAGTTCCTATAACCCTTTAAAGAGAAAAGCACAGGCCTACCTCACTCAGCTATTCAGGAGCTCTCATAAAAAACCCCTTCACATTTTTCATTTTTATTATTATACTATGTTGGTGGTGGTAGGACCAGAAAAAGCAATCTAATTTCATCCATTTCATTACTACAATCACTGACTGAGTGGTATATGCCAGTGGTGTACAGACTTCAGGTCTATTGGATTTAATTCCCTTTTTATTCAAAGCTAAAAAGCCACCAACATGTAGAACTAAAGAGTAGGGTTCTTCTGAACACATCTTGAATTTGCAAATTAGTTTTTGGTTCTGGAAGTAAGGTTGCAGCAGCCTAATTTACTCAAAAAATGTTTTTGCTTTTGGGGGTCAGAAACTGCTGTAAATCATCCATCTGTCCTAAATCAAGCAGAGTTCTACCTGGTAGGTCCCAGGCTGCTGCCTGAGCAGTCCTGGTATGCCCCGACACTTTGCCTTCCAGTTAGCCTCAATAAACCATTTTTGGGTATAGGATTATTGGTTTGCAAATGTATTTCCATTTTTGGTTACCAGTCTTTCTGTGACTGAAAATCATTACCAAAAAAAGATCCGAGGAAAATAACATTCCTTAAAATTGCTGAAGTGGGGAAAAGGACGCACATGCAAAAACATGTATGTTTTTGATGCCAATTCTCAATTAAAATGTTTAACGAAGAAAGAATGGAATTCCAAACCTTTCAGCGTTGAATATATTCTGAAAAAAAAAGAAAGAAAATGAAATAACAGAGGACAGAGGTGTGTTTTCCCAATCGGCTGCAGCAAGGATAAGGCAGAGGAAAAGGTGATGTAATTATGATATCAGTTGCACCATTCTCTCCCTAATGAATAACCTTCTACACCAAGGATGAGCTCACTTACTATTATTGGAATTGCATCTGTAAGCCACAGGACACTGCTGAACATTTGAAGGATTTAATGCTGTCTGATCAGTCTTTCGCTAACAATGGCTTTCATAATGGCCAAATTACTGAGTGTATGCCCAAGAGAACAAGACATGTATTTCTTGATATAAAGATTAGCTGCTTCAGAGAAATCCTTACTTTTTATTTGCCCATTTCATTGTAAGAAACACACACTTTACAGACACAACAGATTCCTTCTTTGGAACCCAAAGCTGGGACTATTATTAGTTTGAATATCTGAAATGTGCCAAATGCTTCTGCCCCCACAAGAGATGACATGACAGACTAAGGTTAGAAATTTCTCTTTGTTTCTTTTCTCATCTTCCAGACAGACATTACATAAAAACACTGGTGTGTTTACCCCGCACATATTCTGGAAATGCATGGTGCATAATCATATCTTTATTTAAACCTAACCATGAATAAACCAGATTTGACAGATAACTGAGGGTATTTTGTTAATTGCTTTACATGTAGCTGAGCCTCACAATTTTCTTCACTGTCCTTTTATGAGGCCCTGATTTGGATCAGAACCAGTGCACACCCAGGAGAGGAGGATTAAATCTTCCTCCATTACCTATTTTCCCCACCTCGAATTCCATACCTATTGAGATAGGTTAAAAAAGTCTCCTTCAATGGGACTCCAGTGGAAGGGTGGCATTTGCAGAAAAAACATTTTAATCTGTCACTCCTGATGAATGCCAGTACCAATCCAAATCAGGGCCCCACACAATTGCAGTGAAGTCAGTAGAACTTTCAGGCACATATACATACTACCCCAAGCTACCCCAAATGTTTTGGATCAGTGGGCACATTTCAGAATTGGAGAAACTGCTGTGGGCACTACCTCAAAATGCTTAATCAGTGGATTGCTGCTTTGTCATCTACCTGTCATGTCCATGGATCTCAGGTAGTGTCTTATTTAGCAAATTTTGTTTCATGTCTGTCGGAAACCAGAGCAACTCTGTAATAAAGAATTATCTAAATCAGCTAATTGCTTGAGGTGCAATACATCTAATGCTTCTTTTAATATATGTTTTGGTAACATTCATTGTTTGCTTCTTTTACCAGGGAGGTTATTACACAGATAAATTTTGTACTGGAACGGTCTTTAATATTCACTGGTGTGCACACACTTTTAAATTCTTTACCTGCTTCATGGGAATGTACAAATGGGAGAATGGATTCTCTGTCATTTTGATAGCTAAAAGACTGATATTTCAACACTGAAAGAATAAACACTCATTTTCTATAATGCAATAGATTGAGGACTTTACAGCACTTTTAATATTTGAACAGGTGGCATGCTGACACTACCTTCAAATGGTTACTTATTTATATATTTGGTCAGCTTTTCTTGAAGCCTTTGTGTAATTGCTACAAGTACATACAAATCTATGTATCTATGGTATATTTTAAAAAATGGAAATAAATACAGGTTTTGCAAGTGCCCATGAGCTACACATTGGGGACCCCTGGTATAATGCGTAGGTTGGCCCTGAAGAATGAAAGTTTCCAAACAACTCTGGCTAAGGAAGCTAATACAGTATTACAGATTAATTTGCCCAAGGAGTATGGCTTACAGGAAATGGGGTGTTTGTGTGTGTGTGTGGGGGGGGTAATACAACATTTAAAAGCATGCTTAGAACTGGAGCACTATGTTGTTGCTGTCATTAAAACATGCTTTCTGCCCAATAAGAGTAAAGAGATATTCAAGTCTCATTATGTATTGTAAATTATTGCCCCAAGCAGTGTAGATTTATGTATAAAGCTTATCACAGAGGCCAAAGATTGGACAAAGGGTGTACATACTATGATAAATCCAGTATGATACAATGATCAAAAACTTTACGAGATCCCCTCCATCACTGAAATTGCTGTATAATAGTCAAGAACCAGCTGCTTTGGAAGTTTGCTTTGGGTACAGACTTGGAAGTTGATGTGTTAAGTTAATAGGATTGTATTATTCATTGACTGATTTGTTTTTATTTAGCAAGACTGATACCAAAAGAATCCATGCTTCTTGACAGCAACATCATTTCCTTCTCTGATCTTTGATCCAATTCTTATTCCCCTTGCACCATTTCTCATATCTATGCTTCTGCTTTTTTATTGGAACTCCTCTTGCTGCCCCTGCTTTTATTAGGAGAAGTGTGGTTTCCCAACTGGGAGAGCTTTGTCCTTGTTGCTAAGCTACTAATTTGGCTTCTGTTAGCTGAGCTCCTCAGTCGGAATTGTTCCCTGCATCCAATGTGGCTATGTCCAGAATGCAGCTTCTGATCTACTGCATTACTCCAAGTATGAGATTTTGGCAAACCTGCTTCTACAAATGTTGCCTGGAGAGCCTTTTTGTGAGCTACACAGAATCACAAGATTGTCCCACAATGAGCAGGTTTGTTGTTAAACTATGACAAACCCAGCCCTCTACCCCCACTACAGAGCCATTTCTCCAGTGCCACACTTTGAAGTTTAGTTGGCCATTCTGATTCAGTGCACTGAAACATTTTCTTCCTTCTTCAGTTGAAGCTCACTCATCCCCCCTGTTCTTATCAGAACAGAATTTAATCAAGCAATTGGTGAAACCTGTAAGCAATATTCTTGCTGGTTTGCAAAGGAGGCATTTGAGCACTTGTCCCAACACACACTTCTTGTTCTGTTTCTTTCAGCAGGCTGTTTTTCTTTAAGCTCTGCCTGCCACCTCTTCCTTTGAGAGCTGCCAAAATTGTTTCTCTTCTCTGTTTGTGTGCTGATTAATTCATTGCACATTCCAGGAACATAGCCCACAGTGATGAGTTTAGCCTACTGATGTGATTCTTCTGTGGGAACGAACTATTATGTCGCTCATCCCTATAAGTCACTGAATTGTCCAGTGGACTGTGTAGCTTCTTAAAGTTGCATCGCACCTTGTAGTGTTGTTCTTGGTCTTTTGATAAAATGTACACTCAATGAATGAATCAACATTTTCTGTACCTGAATGTATACAGAAATAGTAGAATGAGAAATACATTAACTTTCATATTGTGTTTGGTTTTTGGTAAGTTCATGGCTGAAGGCTGTTGATTTGCATTTTGAATATTAGTCAGCCCAGTATATTCAATAACACTTAACATCGCTTTCTTTCATTTATCCTCCAGAAAGGTCTGTATTTCATAGGTTTTTGCTAGATTGCCTAGCACAAAAGCTTCTTTTTGGTATACTGAATATGTGAAAGTCTGAGGAAAAAAAAAAACTTGTTTTCCTCCAGATTTTCCAAAAAGATCCCTGAAAACATAGAACTCTGATTGCTCTGCTCTGCTCTGCTCTGCTCTCTGCCTTCATATCTCCAGATATGAACCTCAGTCCTATCAAAGTACATGCCTTTCTTTCTAGCCAAATGTTTTTGAAATGGGGTACCTAATCTTCACCACTCTAAATCATACTCCCAACCTAAACAAATTCAATTGAATGCACACAAAGAGCCAATATATATACAGTTATTCCTACACAGGAATCTCTGTGGTTGGCTACTGTGTGGGTGTGCGCATATACACACAAGCCTCATACAGCCTTCCTGCTGCACATGTGTAAGATCCCTAGAATTGACTGCTCACTTTTGTATTGTCTGAAAGGGGCTAGCAAAAGAATTTGAGATGTTTCAGAAGCAGAGACAACTAGAGAGTAAAGTTCATCAGCTGCCTTCCATTCACTTTGTGTAGTTGACCTGTTGAGTTTTTTTTTTACAGTCCTTTGTAATGGCTGAAGAGTGAGCAAAGTTTTTTCTTGATCTACTAAACCCAGGTGGCTTGCCAAAGGTCTTGTGAAGGCAAAGGCCCCAACTTCAGTAAAACTGTATCTTTTTGATTTTTATGAGACAAGTGGAAATTCTCTTCCTGTCCACCCTCTCCAAACAGATAGTGAGCAATTAGAATCATTTCTGTGGGAATTGTTAGCTTCTCTGCAAAAATGAATCTGTACTTGAAGCAAAACTTCCCAATCTAGTGTCTTATGGATCTGTTGCACAGCTGCTTCCATCATCCCTAAGCAGCAGGACCCTGTTGCCTGGGGATGTTGTAATCAAACACATCTAGAGGGTTGGGAAATGTTAGTAAGTCATAGGAAACCCTTAGTAAATATTTTTGTTAAAACTGAGTTTGTTATTTTATTATATTGTATTATCAAAATGTGCAAAACAATAAAGTCACTTATTTCATGTTAAAGTCTTTTCTGATCTCCTCTTGCCTGTATTTCCATTTGGGGATCCTATATATTTTGGAGGAAAATAATTCTGCCAGCTATCTAAGAGCAGTAGAAAATTCACCTTCTGTGGGAATATGTAGGAAAGCACTAAAAGTCATGAGGTTGAAACTTCCATCTCTACACAATATTTCTTCCTAATCCCAGTGCATGAATAAATCATGGAAGTTACATCATTAAGAACTACTTGAGAATGCAGAAAACACCCATCACTTTCCCATTTTCCTGGGTCAGCTATTGATTTATTTCCTAATCATCTATTACAAGGTTCACACAAGATTTAATCTACTAGATTTGCATGAAGAAATTATGCAAGAATTCTTTCACACAGACATTCCTACTGCAGTTATCTTTAAGCATAGTTTGTACATTCTCATTGGGATATTTATTTACAAGAGAGAGAACCTCATAAAAGTCTCTAGATTTTAGGAATTCTGCTATTGCTTAACATGAGTTTTTAATTGATATGACAATACTGATGTTAGAAGTATTTTCACAGATTAAGATAAATGCAATTTATGGGGGGTGCACTTATGAATGATAATGCAGTAATATTCCATACAACTTGCTTTTATACATCTCCTTATTGAAGTTCAAAATGTGCAAATGTGGCTGATATGACCTTATAATCACCTACATGATAAGGTGGCTGCCCATCAAGGCAGCAGTGTTCCCATTAGAACAATTCCTACAACCTTGGTTAATATGGAGGAATGGAAATCACCCTTAGACTCTAGCAGGACAGTTACTTGCTAAATAGAAGCTTATACATGTTGGTTGTATTTAAAACATCTTCATCTTCATGGTATTTCTATGTCCATAGAGGTTCATCTTCCAGTCAGCAAACTCTTCTTGTATAGGCAAGTCACAGAATAGTAGCCTGCTGAGGTGACTTGAAAAACATTATTCCCCTTGGGTAAGGCAAGAAGTAGGACAGAGAACAAATGATGCTTAAGGGTTCCCTGAAGAGCAGATGCCAGATGAGACAGGAGCTGATTGAATGCCTACAAGTCTGAAGATGTGAGTGCAAACAGCTGTGTTGCTGCTTTAGACCCAAGACACTTGCCATGGGTTGGGCCAGGCTCCCCCATTCCCCTGTTCACCTCTGGGAGTACCACTTTAGCAAGCATGGCTTCCAAGCCAAGGATGGCACACATGAACTCCTGGACTCTTCTTTAGTTCACACCACATGTATCATTCCATTGATTTCAATTGTCTTGTGCTAGTGGCAGCCAAGGGCACTGATCTTATTTCTGACAACCTGCTTTGTGATCCTGAGTAGCCACCCATTTACAGGTGTAGAGTGTGAGCCCACCATTGCTCACTACTACTTTGTAAAACAAAGCTTTGTGCTGTGACTCCCATCTTTCTTCCAGTGACAGCCACTCTCATCTAAGCCCAGAGTAGGTTTGGATGCTGTGGATTTTCCATTGCTGTAAGTGGGGCAGATCTAAATTCTGGCTAATTTCTACACTGAGGGTTACTCTGTTAGGACAAAAATGGATGCTCATAAATATGGCTCCATTACTTAATGCTGTCATTTTTGTGCTATGGAACCATTTTGTTCTCTATTTATAACATTCATATTGCTGGTTCCAAGTGCCACATCTGCAGCAGTTGTGTTTACTTCTGTTAATTTGAACGGTTGTGTTAGAGTTTCAGACATATGGTCTCATACCTCCATTCTTCAGTTTATTTTATTTTTTTTGAGTCAGATGTTGTAAATTAGCTGCAGAAATCATGAAGATGAGCAAAAACATACTTTCTGGTTTTGATGTGGAGTCAGTCACACAGGCGTTGAAACTAATATGATTCAGCAAAGGATCTGAAATGACTTAAAATGCATCTCTGATGCCATTTTCCTACTACTTGGCATGCAGTATCACCACATATCTTATTAGCTTCCCAGAAATCTGTGAACTGTTGAGCTCAAATGGTTTCTCTCAGCCACAGAGAAGGCTAAGCAAATTAGCTGTTACTATGAGCAAAGTTAATATAGCCAGTATAGAAGATTGCTTTTATTGGCAAGTCTTACCAGTTACATAGCTGAAGATCAGAAACAGATTTTTGCCCAAATTGATAGTAACTTTGGGTCTTTGTTGTTGTTGTTACCTTTCTTTGTAGTGTGTGCTTTGGTTCCTTTTCCCTGAATAAATAACTTCTGACAGGGGCTTAGAATCAAATTGTATGTTACTTCGATAGCTAGGAGTTGTACTTTGATTTTTCTTCAATGAAAAATAAGTTCTGGGAACCCAATCAGGACCCTAGCATGAGGGTAGAGGGGGTTTAAACCTTCATCCCCTCCTGTGGTCTCAGCCTGGGTTGTGTGTGGAGGTGGGGGGTAGGGCTGCCTGTGTTTAGCATTGCCAGAAAAGGCTCCTTCCTTAGTAATATTTCATTTTTTTCAGTGTTGCAAAGTCTCAAGGTTTGGCCCTGATACTCAGATTTTGGGGTCAATTCTCAGGGTGGCAAAATTCAATTTCAGGATGCAGTGAGTCTCAAAATTATGTGTGAATTGTGGGTCTAGAAGTGTTGCAGCAGTGCAACTTCCTGTAACAATAAAAGGGAGGGGCGTAGCTGAGTGGTCAAGCATGTGTTTTGTATGTGGAAGGTGTCAGGTTAAATTCCCTGAATCTCCAGGTAGAGTTATCTGAAACCCAGGAGAGCCCCAGTCACTATAGGCAACACTGATCTACATCTTCCTCTCCTAATAACATGACTTTAAAATACTATCTTGCATGGAATCCAAGAATTAAAATAACAGTCCCAAGTTAAGTAATGCTCATACAGATCAACATACCAATTCATTCCTCAAAATGGCCAGAACAATTTAAAAGATGCTTGTTCAGTTTGTCATTTCTTAATAGATAACTATTTGAAATGATGCCAGATGAGCAACATTTTTATACAAAGAATGCTCCTTTAATTATGGTTAAAAATAAGTGTAGACATGAAAAATCAATTATTCCCCAAAGACCTACAAATGTATCTGCTGGATGGACCTTGAAATGCTTGCTTAAAGGAAATATTTTATTTTAAAATCATTCCATTCCATGCCTTATGTGCACTTTTGCAAGTGTATGGTGCTGTAAGAATATGAATAGAGGCTTTGTTTCAACTTCAGAACCTGCTTTTGGTTGGGTGTAAAGCAACAGTTCATTTGTAAAGAGGGAGACTTCACTCTTCCTTCAAGGGGCTCAGAGTAATTTCTCTATATTCCTAAGTGTTTTCCAATCAACTGATTGCAAATCCAGACTTGCTTAACTTCAGCAATAGAACTGCATTATTTGCCTCTGGGCCACTCTCTTGGCCTAAGATGCTATCAGCTCCCTGTTTCATCTATCCTTGCTTTCTTTAATGTCATATCATCAATGATTAACATATACTATTGCTATTCCTTAGATTCGTAAAGAATTTGTTCAAGAGTTGACAGCTGGCTGATCAGGAGATTAGTTGGTTTTCCCTGCTTTTGCTAACTCTTTTGCTAACCCTTTCAGAAATGCAATTGACCCTTTGCTAGGCCACACAAATAGAAGAGAACTTGAAACTGATGCCACCTGTTTGCCATTTGACTCTTTAAATTTATTCCTACTCTTCCACAGAATTACACTGATTTGTTCTTTTTGGAATCCATAGTGTTTGAACCAGCTGCCTTTGTTCCAATTAGAGCAGTTTGGAAGGGCTGAGCTTAACATTAACTATTCTACTGCTTAACTAAGAAGAAGAAGAAAATATAACATACTGGAATGCTTCATTCCTTAAAATTGAGTTACTACTGTAAAACTATGAGGACACATTATAAGTGGTGCAGGAAATGCAAGCTGAGGGGCCAAATCCAGCCCTCAGTTGGCCACACCCTTTTCCTCCACCACCAGTCATTTCTGCAGCTTTTTCTTCCCATTCTAAAGGGATGAAATACTCTCCTAAGGCTTTGCTGCTGGCAATAAGAGCTTTATGGTAAAATAGGCTATTTTTTCTTTTTATATTTTTTCTTTTTATATAAGAAGTCGCCTGGCCAGGGCGACTTCTTTTATATTGTTATTTATTTTATATTGTTAATTTTATATTGTTATTTTTGTATTTTATTGTATTTTATTTTGTGTTGTGAGCCGCCCCGAGGCTTCAGCAAGGGGCGGCATAGAAATGTTTTAATAAATAAATAATAAATAAATATTTTGGACCAACCTCTTCTTTCTACAGCCCCACAGTTACTGGTTTGCTGCCCTTCAAAGAATTCTCTGAAATTGAATTCAACCCATGGGCTGAAAGAGGTTCCACAGCTTTGCCTGTACTTACTTGGGTACAGCTTGGCTTCTCATCTGAACCCAAGTAGCATAGCTTTATGAAGGGAAAAACAAGCCTCATACAACCAATGGACTGTTGTCAAGTTAGTGTGCATTGTTCATGCTGAGGACAGGTGGTAGCTATATGTCCATACTTCCATTTCTGAAATATGTGCGCATTTCATCTCCAACATGGTCTGAAACTGATAGGCAGTGATGCTGATGCCAAGGATGCCAGTGGCATGTCTGGCACTTTAATTTTTATTAATCATTTTCCCCTTCTGTCCTAGCTGAGTTTTGTCAATGCAGTGGCAGCTCTTCTCCGCTACTAGTGTAATTGCTGTGCCTATCTTTCTTTTATCAAGTTTCATGTTAATCGGAGCACAGACATATGAAACATACTTCCATACAAAACAAATCTTAAGCCCATGCAGGAATGCAATTGCATAGATGTAGTATTTTAAAAGGAGAAATGTTTTAAAGGAAGATTACAGAAGATTATAGAAAGAGGAAGCATGAATACTTTCTAATTCAGAATCTCGTTTTCTACAAAAATTGTTGAGATGGATTGAATAATGTGCACATTATATATATCATGGCCCTACCCCCAATGCTGTGTATAGTCTAATATATCTGAATACACATGATCAAAACAAAGTTCATTCTACAAACTTGAGGCAGGATTCTGTTCAAGCAAACACTCATGAGAGTAAGCCATATGGTTATTTTTTGCTTTCAAGAGCTTCTCAAATTTTCATATTGGTGACCCTCAGCATATAAAACATGCATTTCATGTCCAGATGAAAGGTACTTATGAAGTCTATCAAGACAGAAAGTAATTCTACAGGAAGCAATAGATTTAGCATGCATCACAAACCGCTGATGATGCTACTAAAATTCCAGCTGAGGGAAGACCTACAGTATGCTCTGGCCCTCAAATACTTTGTGATTAGATGCAAAACAGTCTGGAACCTGAAGTGACCTTGCCTGAGCAATCCAGTGTGTTAGAGTTCCAAATATTCCAGCTGGGCTACCACTCTCTTAATTTGACATCCAGTATGCCAGTACAAACAGAATAACTGCATATTGATTTTGGAAATTCTGCATAAAAAACTGATTCGCTAGAGCAGAGGCAAATACAGTGAGATAAACCTCACTATTGAAAGCCAGAAGCTGGAAAAGGAATTCTAGGTTTTCTAAGCCAAATATGGAAGTGTGATATGCCAGTGGAAAAAGGGAACATTCTAATGTTTGCCAAGGCAGAAGCAGTCTATAAACTGTAACACTTGTCTGTTTATGAATGGATGCAGACAGAAGTGCAAGTAAGAAACAGTTTAACTTCATACTTGTTTAGTTTTTGAACAAAGGTGGACTTGCCATATGCCTTCAGTGTTCACATATGCCAAGTACTTGATGACTCAACATACTGTTGTGTAACTGCTCTCTTCCTTGCTCACTTACTTTTGGTGTTCCACGGGTATGCCTCTCCATAGTCAGTCCATTCCTGGTTTTGAGGCAAATCTTTGCCTAAGGCCTCTTTGGATCTCCCTGGGAAGTCACTTCTGCATGAACTATATGTGAAGCCAATGGTAGGATACATCATTTGGTGGCCACACCTGGAGATACCATCCTGCTTTAGACAGAATGCTAAACTAGGGTATGGCAAGACTCATATTTGTGAGTACCCTCCTTCTGCTTTGGCACAATTCTAAGAAGATCTGAAGGTTTTATTGCTGCTGTTTGTTGCTATTGTTCCAATTGCAGTTCAGTGCAGTTTAAATGCAGTTGTTACAGCTGACTCCTAAACTGTGGCTACTCTTAACTATGCTTTATGTCAGGGGTGAATTATTTGTGACCCTCGAGATATTATGATCTCCTTTTCCATCAGCCCTGCAGAACCACTGTTGATAGATGATATGAAATTTAAGCTAAAACATTTGAGAGTCACATGTTATTTACCTGTGGGGGGTTTTTTTAAACAAAGTTGTTGTTTTTTCTGTAAAACATAGTTAAGAGTTAAGAGTATTATGTATGAGCTTGTACATGACACTAGACTGCTGTTAACTGAAAATGGAAGCAAAAGTTTCAAATCTATACCATGAAGAGAATGGGAGAGGGAGCGGATCAGCCCAAGGCTTGTTTGCCTAACACTAAAGTTTAAACCATGGTTTAATGACCTGTTCAAACACAGGCATTAGTGATGGAACACATGGTATGCATTCATGGTTCAATTGCTAACATTTCCAGTCTTCAAGGACAGACTCTTGTCTGAAACTTGGAGAAACTCTATCAGTACATGTAGACTACTGAGAAGGATGGACCAGTCATTTGCCAAAGTATAAAAGTAGCTTCATTTATTACACATATATGTGATTATTCCATTTTATCTTCACAACAAGCCTGAGTCAATTAATGTGCATCTGAGCCTTGCTCCAGAAGATCCACTGCTAATTAGGGTATATAATAGCAATAGATGGGACCATGTTTTGAGATCTGGTGGGAGATAGAGATGTCTGGAAACTACCTGTAATATTCACAGAAATCTAAGGAATGGCCATTCTCCCTATATCTGGAATGTAGTGAAAACTAGGAAATGGCAGGCAGATAACCTGTTCTGTAACTGCCTTCTCCAAAATGGAGCTCTCCAGATGCTTGGAAGTTCCACTCTCATGAATTCCACCCAGCATGGTCAATGGCCAGGAATGCTAGAAGTTGTAGTCCAAAGTGTCTGGCAAAATTTCTAGAACTTCACCACTATGTATAACTTCATTGTGGTCTGTCCTAAATGCTATCATAAAACTCTGTAGAATGGCCATGACTAATTCACAAGACAGCTTATTTTTTTAACTTGCACTGTGAGGTTTGCACTGCAAAGTATCTATGGCATGTAAAATGTCTCTGCACCTGTTCAAATATTTGTTTTGTTCCACTGACTCCTTTTGAATGGCTCAGCCGTGCATGAGGATCCAATTCCACACATGAACTGGTAAGGGCAGGTGCAGTGCTGTTGTGTAAATGTTGTGGTCCAGGGCTGTCCACTGTGGTGGTAATATAGTGGGGCTACCATTCTTAGCTAAATCAATTGTGGGAGAACAAGAGCCTTCGGTTCATGCTATCACTTTGTGCAATGGGAATAATCAATGAGAGTCAGGAAGCACACAAGAACAGTAGAATATAAACTGAGGCATCCCTCTCCCTACCCAATACAAAACGTTTTCTGAGACTCAGACTTCATAATGTTTGGGACTTCTGTGAGGTTCGGTGCTATTGAATATGGAAGAAATGACAGCAGTTTCCATACTCCAGTGCACCTCTTAGGTTCTTAAATTGTGGAATGAAGGACATGTTTGCATGACACAACAAATGGGGGCGGGGAACATTTGGTGGTAATTTACCTCATCTTCCCTAGCAGATGATCACAAGCCCTAGCCAGTTCTGTCATTTTCCCCTCCCACCCACTGTCCTTCCACTTACGTCACCCATCTGAGCAGCTCCCTTGAGCAAAATCCTTTTCCTTATTATATTGTTCTGTAATAGCTATACTGTTCTCTAGCTATACCTCAGTTGCTCCTTCCTCTGCTGAAGGTTTGAAGCATGTTCTTCCTCTTCCATGCCTGACTGCATCTCTTTTCCTTTAATGCTTCCTAGCCAATCTATCCCAAAATAGGGTTATTTTTTTTAAAAAATAAAATACACACTTTCCCTGCAATTTTCCCCTCTCCCTTTGTGCATTACACACATTTTCCCTGTTTTGAAAATAAACAGGGTGATAGGTACAGTATTCATGCAATAGGCACAAAGCAAGGGATGATGTATGTGTTGATAGGATGGCATGCGTAGAAGAAATTGGATGCCTGGAGCTGCCCCTTCTGTTGCCACTGTTTCCATGTTTTCATCACAAAAGGAAAATGGAGTTCCAGGTGTGGACATCATGACAGGCAATTATTTCTTGTAGTTTCTAGACCTGAAGCATGCCATGGCTATAGACCACAATCGCTCCAGATAACGTAACAAGCCCACAGTAGTAGTAAAAAGCCATGACTTGTGACATATGAACCCAATCAAAATAATGAGTGAATGAAGGGCAAGAGTGATTCCAATGGCAAAGTATGTTTTTATTATTTAGTTATTTTTTTACAGATTGGATGAGTAGTGAAGGGGAGGGGGAGACACCAGCAGACCCTTATAGAAATATGAAGAACCCAGGAATTCAAGGAAATGCAAGGTCACACTATAGAATGACATAACCCAACTTCCAAATGGCCAGCCCCACTCCCAAACTTGCCATTAGACATTGGTGGGAAAACATACAGGCCAAAGGATTGCTGCTGTTATCACAGATTCAGATTCTGTGCAGATTCACAATTCTGCCTGTGTTTTGGAAATACTTATGTTTTGATAGTCACTTGCATCTGTTAGATGAGCTTTGGTCCAAGACATCTGGAGAGCACTGGGTTAACATATGGATATGAAAAATCTTGCCTCACTGCATAAATGTGTTTGGCCCAGATCAAATATGGATTGTAGCAGCCTAATCCTGTGTATGAGACCCAGAAGAAATGCAGCCTGAATTCAATAGGATTGAACTCCTGACATTCCTTTGATTCACTAATGTTGAGAGAGTGGAGATATCCCTACCTTCTGTGATATTTCTTAGGAATGAATAAGGGTAAACAATGAAGATTCTCTCCAACCATGAGGAGGAACATCTGTGAAAATTGTCCTACAGTTCTTCTCTAACCTAACTTCCATTCTGCTGGGGCTTTGCTTTAATGTTTTAATGGAATTAAAAATAAGCATTCACTTGGTTTCATTCATCCCTGAAGCATCATGTTTCAAAATCATATGCCAAATGCATTGTCTCATATGAGGAAGCTCCATTTGTCCATAATTGGAAATTTCAGAAAAATAGTTTTCCATTCTGCCCAGAGTGATATGCAAAAGAGCAATGTTGTAATGGTCATAGATGAGACTGTACTAATGGTGTCCTTTGCATCTGTTTGGTACAGCTCCTGGTGTTTCAGGGAGTGTCTCAAATCCACAAAATGCCTCAAGGTACTCTATATTGTTGTATGTATCTCTGATTTATCAAACAGATGTGGAAAAACATGGGGTCAGTGAACTCCTAGTAACTTTGCAGCTGCAGTTGCTGAAATTAAATGGCCACAGTCAGCATAAACCTATGTTCAGATGCTTCCTCCCTTTTCAAAAAGGAATAGCAATAATGAAAAGAGACAATCCAACAGGATATTCTTCAAAACAAGCTCCACTGAAATTATTGCATGGTAGTTCAGTTGTGTAGCTTCCATTCATTGTCCAGAGGAACTTCCTGTTGGCAGGACTGGTTATTCCAGAGGGATGCGGCTATCACAAGCAGCAGGTGTGTGTGTGTGTGTGTGGGAGGGGGGTCACAGAGCTCTCTGTAGCATGTGGTTTTGCTGATGCCTCCTAAGCTTGCATCCTTCCATCAGGAGGACACCGAACCATCTTCAGTGTTAAGCTGAGAGTCAACTACTGTTTGGCATTTGTAGACAGTATGGGGGAGTTACCACCTTCTCCATCTCAGGTAGCAAGATGTCTTGGAAGAACTCTGCCTAATGGATAATACCAAATAATAATGTCTATTAATAAGCTTGCAGAAGGGGACAGCAGAGAATGAGGTGGCTAGATGGAGTCATTGAAGCAGTCGGTGTGAGCTTATGGACTCAGGGAGATGGTGGAGGACAGGAAGGCCTGGAGGAATATTGTCCATGGGGTCGCAATGGGTCAGACACGACTTTGCAACTAGCAACAGTAACAATGGTTTCTAATAAGATACCATTCATGCCTAATAATAATTAGTATGCAGCCACTGAAGCTGCCCAACATTAATGCCATTAAAAGAACTGCATAGAGAATTTATAGTACACAGGCAAAACCATAAATACAAGATTTATATAATAACAGTACATAGGGAGAACCACAAGGATGGCACTCAGTATCAGAAGTTCAAGCATTAAAGAGAAATGTCAGTGATTTTCCTTTGGATAACAGGCAGTTACTATAATCAACAAGTTCTAAGAAAACACTAGTGGAAGGGTGCTTTCTGTTGTGAATGACAACATTTGAGCTAAAAGACCAAATGACCTCTCCTTGATTTGATTGTGGCCTTCAAATCAGTTATTTCTTGGTTAGGAGGAAATGAGTGATTGGCAATAATACTTACCTGTCTTGCTTTCTAAGGAAAGTACAACATAAGGCAGCTTTTCTTAGGCTGGTGCCCTTCAATTGTGTCAATTATCTAGGGTGAACCCTTGTCCCTGTGTGCGCGAACTTCTCTAAACAAACCATTTATTGTGTACTTATCATTCCTAAGTTATAGTTATTTACAGGTTCTTTAGACAAAGTCATAGTTCTGCAATTTCATTTCTGTTTGTAAATGGCACTTTCTGTGGGCATTTTTTAAAAAATGAAAAATCAGATTTATTTTTTTTGTGGCAAAAAGTACATTTTCTTCTTGTGTGTTTGCATTGTTCTGTCATACCACAGTGCCACCTAGAGGTGGCATAGTGGAAAAGTAGGAAAGGAAACACTCCTTGTGCAGCGCTATGATCCCAATTTTGTGATGAAATTGAAAATCAGTGCAATGGATTAACAGTCTCATCTAGAAAAGCACTGTATATAAATCATCCATTTATTATGAAGAAAACTTATCTGCATCTCACCTCACTGCTCCAAAATTCTCTCTAGAAATTTTGCTCTGTCCCTGTGGTCAGGTTCACACCATAATTTTAAGCCACTTTGGAGCTGTTCATAGGTAGCCATATCATACAAACTTAGTGAGGGTGGGTTGTTGGCATGGGTAAAAAAAGACACCTAGAACCCATGGGATGTTTTCAGGTTGTGGGTAGTTGGTTAATTGTGGCAACACCACACCCTTGCCAGACTGGATGGCTCAACAACCTAAGAGCAAATGCTGGATTATGGAATGGGCACATTGACCATGTCATAAACCACAGGTGCTTTTTTAAGTCACATAGCTGAAAATTAGCATGCGAGCCGGGTCATCCTGAGGAAAGCAAGCATGTGTCAATACCACTTTGTTGGGAGAGTGAGCTGGTGGAGGAAACCGTATGCACCTTCTGTATTAGAAATATGGTTAGCTGTTAAGCTAAATAAATACACCCAAATTGCGTGTCATTTTTGGGTATCCACAATTTGAATGTATAGTGAATATATAAATAACTGAACTTGAATGTAATAACTATAATATAACAGTCTTTAAGATAATCTGTTTCTGTCTACATTTCCCTAAACCTAAGAGGCAGTGCCACATGGCACCTCTCTGAAAGCATAGATGACCAGAGCTGCAAGGCAGTGAGCAAAGTTTTATAGACGCCACCCTACTAAGCAGATCAGCCCCCATCCCATCTGTCACATCTATGCCATTGCCAGCTGCCATTAGGAATTTCTGCCAACAGTGTGAAGGCAAACCATGCACTGTGTGTTTGTGTAGTGAAAGCAGTTTCAAGCAGTCCTCTTCGGACAGCTGGAGTGAGTGAAGTGTACCAACTCCTGCCACAGCTTTGCACTGCCTCATAATATGGTCACACAGATCTGAGGTACATGATATACGAGTCTCAAAATAGAGTCCTGTCACTCTCTAAACTTTTATCCAGATTGTTACTGGATCATATTTGTATGATTTGCAAGATTCCTTTATCCGTAGGAGATGATTTCTCTGTTAAAACTAAACTACATGATAATTGCTTTCAGAGGCTTGGATCACATCTTGCCCAACAGCCTGTTTCTTCATATGGTTCATCCTTGCATTTCAAAGTCATTCTATGGTAATATATGGAGGAAACAACTCTTTGACATCTGCTTTTTAGATTGCAGGGGTCAGACAGGTAAATGTCCTGCCTTTCCTAGAATTGTCTGTGACACCCTAGGAACTGACCATCTGGCACAAACTACCCACAGCTCCATAGTTACCTGATGCTATAAAGAGGGTTCCTTATTCAATTCCCTGATTTCCACCAACATTCTGTAAATATTGCTAATATTGAATGGCCTAAATCCTGTTTGTGGCTCAGCTCTGCTGGATACAGATAGGAAATGGTGTCCAAAGGTAACATGGCATGAAGAGTACCAGCAGCTGAATCATCATCATCATCAGTGTCATTTCCTGCAACGCTCATGACTTTTTATCAGTGGCTCGCATCCAGTTACCCACTGGGTCTGCCCCGTGTAGCTCGTAATATGACAAGCTCATGCTGTTTGGCTGTGTAAGGGCAGCCATCCATCTGAGTTGGATTCCTCTTCTTTGTGACTCTGACTAATGTATAATATGGTTGCATTTAGTGAGAGTGAAGAGGCACCCCTGTTGTGTTCTTTATCACAACCAATTGTGTACTACAGCCAGCATTCACAGGGATGCATTTTTTAGCAGAGACAATGAGATTATCTGACACCTGTCTCAGAATTTCCTGTTCCCACTGAGCATAGTTGAAATTCTCACAGTAGTGTGTGTGGGAAGTGGCAGGAATGAATTTTTCCAGCAATACTTTATGGATTTGGTCCTGAATGAGCTATTAAAACCCCTCAGCTTTACAGAGGCTTGCTTATGGTAGAATTGGTTTGCTGATAGGAATCAGCACAGTAACCTGCTTTTTCAAACTCCCATTGGAGATGAGACAATGGGGTTGTCATGATGAGCACCTGCACTTCAAAACTTTACCACTACACCAGTGATCCCAGTATCAGCTTTTCCTGAGCACTGGCCATTGGAAATTATAGAAGTGGCCAGACAATGCATCTGGATGGTGCCAGGATGGGAAAGGCTCTACTACATGATGTGAGGATTCCCAAGCTCCTAATTTTAAAAAATTACTTTTGTATCACTTTTATAATGTTTTACTCCCAGAAGTCAGATACTTTCCTCATGTTGCACTTTTTGCTGTAATGTAAATTTAAACTTGGCAGGAAAATGGAGTTGTCCCAACAGATTTAAAAGTGGCTATATTAGAAATGGTTTGAAACTTTGATAAGTTGCATGCAGTTTTTAGGCAGATTTGCTACATGGGTGGCTGGGGCATGCTGGGAGTTGTAGATATGCATAGGATTGCACTATTATTTGACTATTTGTGTCCTATTGCACTGATTTCTATAAATAGCAAGCTGTAATGGATGTATGCAGTTACAGAATAATGACTTAGATCCCCCATTAGGACAGGCCTTCCTTATCCTTCACTTAGCTGATTGCCAGGACCACCCTAAGCAGTGTATTCCTTGGGCTGAAGTTAAAACTGGAGTGAGACACAATACCTGCTCTGTACAATTTGGTATCTCTCTTAAAAAAAGAAGTCCACATATAGCAGGACCTTACAGATCATAATATTAAGGACTATTCTTAAATTTAGATATGAATGCAAGAGGAGCCCTAGATGCTGATGCTGATGATGATGATGACAATATTACATTTCTATATCACCCCTATCCAAAGCTCCTTGGGCAGTTCACAGCATTTAGGTCACCCATCCTGATTTCAACCAGGTCCAATCCTGGTTAGCTTCCAAGACTAGACAGGATCAGGTACTTCAGTGGTCTATGTAGTCCAGCATCTTCCTTTCTACAATGGTCAACCAGATTCTTCTCCCAGGAAGACCATTTGGAGAACAATGACCTCTCACTGTTGTTCCTCAGAAACAATATTCAATGATATACTTGGAAAATATAACACTGCCTTCCTCATTTTATCACCAATTACAACGGCCATCATCTCATCCATGGTCTTCTACACCAATGCTTCATCAGTATCCCTTACTTCAGCTTCTTATTAGTACTCATACCACTGCTGTCCAAGATCAGGTGGAATTTAGAGGCAATTCAATTCCCCAAGGTGGCATTAAAATGGTAGGAGTGTGACTCGCCTAGGGAGGCAACACTGTACTTTGCCTAAGGCATCAAAATTTCATGAAACATTCTAGGATTGTCTTAGTGTTTTCAATCAGCTTAACTGGCCAATATTGGTTAAATCGGGTAAGTAACAGAAAGTGCTTTGATGTCTATACTAATTGGGTTGGATCCAGACCTACTATTCCAAGAATGGAAAGGCTCCTTCCATTCACAGAAGTGAGTCAGCGCCAGCACAGGGTTCTACTCTGTCAACTATATGGAAAGGATAGAGAGGCAATTTTCATCCTGTTGCTATAAAGTTATACCATCCATTATATTTTGGTTCAAGGTGTAAGCCAGCTCCCAGCTCCCCAGCATTTTAAATCAGAATCAATAGTGTGCAGAAAAACCAAGAGGGAAGGATAACTGGGGTGGCCACTGACAAATCATCAAAAGGGAGAATATGTGCCAACAAAAAGAGAGGACAACAGAGCACAGTGACTGCAAAATACGATAGGTACAGATCTTTATGAACAAATGCAATATGTATACATTATAATTTAAATAGAAATACCTTCCAGACAGTGGAAGAGTATGATCGGGTGGAGTATGTCTTCAGAGTGCTGCCCAGGGGCTAACTGTTGGGAGCAACCATCCTTATGCTTTTATCTCTCAGCTGTAATTGGACAAGACAGCCTTCCATAAAAGAAGTCCTCTTGCCTTCTGTGATAGATAACCAAGCCTTTTGGCCCATTGAGCTGAAAACTGACAGACTGTTCTACTGAAAAATCAGTCATGAACAGAGGCCCAGGGCCATGTAAGGTGGCCCTTGCTTATAAATGGACTCTTATGAATGAGGGGGATTTTTCTGGCCCCACCTGGTGGCGCTAACTGCCCACTGTCTCAGCAGCAGGTTTGCCACTTCCCATCCAGCTCCCTTCCCCATCTGACTTCCATATTCTTCTACTGTCCGCATCACAGTCCTGTTCTTCTACCTGCCCTTTCCCCCACAGTTGTGCACAGGGAAGCTGCAGATCAGGTGCAATGGGTGAGGCCAAATGCTTTTCAATAGGCTATGCATTTTATCAAATAAATCTGTGGATGTTTACAACAGTAATTGTAGCTTTGGACTGAATTGATACTACCTACAGATTTTGTTCGTATTATAACTAGATTTCTAGCAACTTGTGGAAGCATGTCCCTGTCGGGAGGCTTGATACCTGCAATGCAGCTTGCTCCTGGAGGTACAAGTAAAAGCAGAGATTTGTCTCAAGACCATCTGTCTTCAAGTGTCTGCCAAGAACCTGCTGCCCCAGGACAGATATCAAGACAGCCCACATTTTAGCTCCTATTTAAGGTTCTGTCATTTCCAGAAGCCATCTAAAATACATCACCTAGTCAAAGAGGAAGGTGCATGAGCGTGGGTGGGCATGTTGTTTGTCTTGGCAGGACACTGACTGCAGTATGCCTGCTACTGGCAACAATGATATCTTTGAAAAAACTGTGACAGGTGCCAAACCAGAATCCTCTCCAGAGCCTGTACAGTTAACAATAAACATTTGAGCTATATTTTCAGTTCCTTGGGAAAATGCATACAAAAGTGTAGCAAAGGTAAGGGCAATACGGCAGGACCTTTCCAGTGGTAACACCCAGCGTATGGTAATCCCTCCGCAGATAGGTTTGCAAGCCGTTCATTGTCCTAATTTCAGCACCAAGACAAAGTGCTTTTTGTTCATCTACACTCTTAGGTTGCAGACCCACACCAATTTACCAGGGAGTAAGATTCATTGCACAATGCACTTACTTCCTAATACATACACATGGGCTTGCACTGTCAGTGAAGAATGAAATGGTATACGGGTGCAGTTTTATTTTTTATCTGCTGCTTTGTGCTGCTGTTTTTACTAATTGTATCAATTTTAGTGCTATTTTGGATTTAGGTAGTATTTTGTTGCTATTTGGTGGAAAGACATCTTGTGAATCTGCTGGGCAGGAAATAAATATCTAAGCTACATGCACAAAATATATAGTACTCTAAAGGAGCCTATCAACATATGCCCACCCTGAGTTCAGTTTTAGGGTTATGCTAGAATGTTAAAAGAGATGCAGTTCAGGAACTGACTGTTTAATACATGATATCTCGTATTATGCAATTATTCAGTTGCACTGAAGGACACAAGGAGCGCTACCCACATGTTAGTTTTGGAATGTTCTGTGTACATGCAGTGGGCACACAACATTACTTCACACAGCAGAGAACAGAACATCTCTTATGTATACTAAGCTTCATGTGTCTGCCAGAGTTTCGTGGAGCTTTGGATTGTGGCCATAATTAATATAATCCAAATTTCACAGTGCTTCCTAGAAGGCAATTACAACATTTGAGTAGGTAATTACAACATATCCTAAAAAGCAATTACAATCACAATCTTCTTACCAATCTTATCATTTATAAAACTCCACTTATTTTTTTTTTGTACATGAACAATTTGTAAACTTTTGAAATATGGGAAATAACCATGTGCTAAGTGGCTGTAGCCTTTTATTCAGAAATGCAGGCAATAAGACGTATTCCCATGTAGGTCTGAATAACATCATTGTTGCGTTCATTCTAGAAGTATTCTGCCAGTGTAGTCATTTTGCCAGAACTTTTCCACATGGGACATTTTGAGGACTAGAACAAGTATTCCACTGCACCCTACAAACTGATGGGTGAACAGAAGGTAGATTTGGATCCACAGATGGGTTTCTAGGTGACAAAACCAGTAACAAAAGGACAAGTTTCTGACTCCCAAATGTCTAACAAAAGCAACAACAAAAAGCATTTTCCTTCTCCTAAATTAGGTTGCAGAAAAAGAATGAAGGAAAACTTGGACTGGGTTTTTGTATGAAATTGGTTCTGATACTGAACATAAGTACTGGTCCTGCAAGCCTGAATTTCCTCTGTCCCTATATTAAAGAAGAACAACTGAAATGTATTCAGGATAGCTAAGTAGATTTGGTGCAATGATTTGTAGGGTGCAATGATTTGTCAGTGCTGTTGCAAGCCTTTCTGTACCACTTTGTCTGTGGATTAAAGGAACAGTTCACAATTTTTCTGCATGCAACCTCTGGCCATACTTCCTTCTGCCACTGCCCATAACATCTCAGCTTTCCTATGATATGGGATTGTGGGAAAATATCAGTTTGAACTGACCTGTACATGGGTACTGAAAGCAGCAGTTTCTTGCAACTGCAGCAACAGCTGGGATAGGTGCTAGCAGTGACAAGCTATCTCTGTGTCTAGTTTGGTTCATGCCAACATCTCTCCTTGAGTTCATGTGCGCAGGGATGGTTGCAAGGCATTGTGTGCAGCCTGGAATGAACCATGTGCATATGTGAACTGGCCCTTTTCAGTTTGTTGCCAAAAAAGTAAAGGTTGCAAGTGCTTGAAAATCAGTAAATGTATTATGCTTGCTATATGTTGAAATATATTTTAATGTAACATTGTGCAGTTTTTTAATGAGATGTAACTGGGACAGAGCTCATAAGGAATGCAAAAGTATAATTAATATGTCAAAACACACTGATAGTAAGGGTGTCTTCTAAGTTACAAATAGAAGACCATGTTAATCCAGTTATGTAAATGACTCCTAATAGAATAGTTAGAAGGAAGTCATTTATTTTCAAGGACTCTTTGCAGATTCCTCGAGCTATCTCACGGAGGCATGTGTGGGGGCCTACTTAAAAGATGTGAGTAGGCCTGTTAGTCACACTTTTTATTGTTCTGCAAAGACTTTTTCCCCTAAATTGAATTGGCATGGAGGGGATTATGGGAGAATTTCAGCATGTAGGGAAGTGCAAGTGGACCCTTCCCTCCTTCACTGCAACCCCCCCCCCCCCCGGAAATTGCCCTGTACAAGCCAATTAAGCTGGCATGAGTTGATACTTAGGGCTTCAGCATGGGGAAGGAACATCATTTTATAGAACGGATACTTGTAAAGCCAATTATTTGTACCACTGTATAATACATAACCTGACATTCTAGATTCCTGATTTTTCCAAGAGTAACATAGCTGGTGGAGTAAATTTTTCCATCCAGATGTACATGATTATGACTGGTAGAAAGTCCTGATAAGTCCTGTCTGCTATTGTATCACTTCCCAAACTTTTAACTTAAAACTTTTAATCAGGGTCTTGGCTGCTATGGAATGAATGAATGAGGGTCTAAATCCAATCAGGACATAAATAGTAAAGATAATGACTGTTCAAGCCAAGCAAGTACTTTTTTGGCATGTAGGTATGCAATTACCACCATATCATTTAATTCAGAACAATGAAACCTATTTAACAATGTTAGAATGCTTTCATTTTTCTGATACACTTCATATCTTATACTTCATTGGCTAGAAAAACACATGATGAAGGTGAAATGAGGCAGTGATCCTGTTTGCTTTAAGGTAGCTTATAGCTGTTTTCTTCAGTCTGGTGCCCTCCTGCTATATTGGACTGCAAGCCCCAACATCCAATGTGGCCATGTTGGCTCAGAATGCCAGGAGTTGCAGTCCAACAGCGACTGTTTTACCTGCTGCAAAACAGACTGTAAGAATCTGCATATGGAACTTTTCCTGGCATGAAGGAGCAGGAAGAGGACGAAGATAAGGAGAAAGCTTCATCTACTTAATTTCCAGATGTTCATGAGCCATGAGGAATGCCTGAGCAACATACATGCCCTTCTGCCAAGGACAGCACATAGATTAATCACTCCCATGATCCTTAATCTACCATCCCTGCTGGTCACTTGGGTGTTGGCCAGAAGACTTAAGGCCCAGTGGAAAATTTGGCCATTTATGGGCTCAGTGGATACTTAATAGGGACAACTGCTGCGACTGGGCATGGTCAGTCTGCTTTTATCCAGCCTTTAAAGCAGGAAGCATGAATCTCAGCCCTACATAGCCCCCATGAATCCAGGGGGCCACACCCTTTCCTCATTCCACACCCATTCCACAATCATTTTGTGCTTTACCAAGTTTTGCCCATTTTTTTCTCCACTCTGAAAGACAGGAATGCTTCTTTGTTGCTGGCAGTGAGAGCTTTGTGCTAAAATTGGCTAGTAGTTTTGTTGCATTCCTCTTGCATTTGGCCTTCCAAGGGCTCCTTGGAAAGTGAATATAATCCTTGAACTGAAAGCTCTGACTGGTTATTCTTTAAATTTTTGTTTTGTACCCCAAATGTGCACAGATAGTTTTATTTTTTAAAAAAAGTGTAGTTGAACTCTTTGGTGAGCATATCTGTGCACATGTGGGAGACCAAAAAAAAAAAAGAAGTTGTAAATCACTTGACAGCCCCCCAAACATGCTGTTTGGGCACTTTGAACAGGCTATCATTGGCTGTCAACGCAGATATCACAAAAGGCAGTCTCCTAAAAGAGCCAGTGTAGTGTAGTGGTTACACTGCTGGACTGGACATCTGTGAGCTCCAAGTTCTACTCCCTACTCAGCCATGGAGTTAATTGGGTGATATTGTGCTAATCACAGACTCTTAGTCTAACTGGCCTCACAGGGTCATTATGAGGAGAAAATTAAGGGGAAGAGGAAAAGGAGATAGACAGACAGACAGACAGACAGACAGTCAGACAGACTATTTGTATGCCGTTGTGAGGAGAAATTTAAGGGGAAGAGGAAAAGGATAAAATAAAAAATTTGTATGCCATCCAATTACTTGTGTCTCTGGACAGCTTACAACATAAGTAGCCATCTTGAGTTCCTTAAAAGGGAAAAAGGTGGAATGTAAATATAATAAATACATAAATTATAGAGGGAAGTGGGGAGTCATACCAGCCAAAGAAAACCCCTCAACAGTTGCAATGGAAGGGACAACTAACCAGTCACTCTGCCATACTGTTTAGACATTGTGGGGGTGGCTGGCAGTGGCCTGGGCAAGTTTGGCAAGGAATTTCTGCCACCTTTGCCAAGCATCTTTCTAGCTGTTTATACTCACAATGGGCTCAGTTACCTGGGTTTGCACATCATGGCAACACTAATTGGGTACAGCTCCTAAAACAAGCCATGGGTTGACAGGGTGGCATATTGCCTATAAACAAGCCACCCTGTAGGAAACGGTCCCAGTTCACACAACATGATGACCATCACTTGTCATTCATGATGGTCTGTCACGAAAACCAAGCCCATAATATTCACCAAAACCTTCTTTTTGAGATTTAGTCTGCCTTATTCAGGGACTTCTGCTAAAATAAGCAATACAAACTGTACATGATTTCCTTTACAAATCAGTTAAGAATCCCATGTATGCATTATATCATGCTAAAAAACAGCTTGTGTGGCAATTGTATGCACACTTACTTGGGAGTAAGCCCTACTGAATGCAGTAGAATTTACTCTTGAGTAAGCATGGACCACCAAGGCCATTTTCATTTTTATGAACATTCAGACTAGAGGGTGGAACATTGGATTTTCAAAACTTAGCATAATCAGATATTGTGTCTGAGGAATCTAGATTGTTTTATCCACAACAGAAACTGCACCCTTGGAAAATATTGCTCAGATAATACTCTTTTACCCTAATGGTTAACCCATCCTTTTTCTCTCCGTAAATGATATGTATTACTGTTTGTTATACATCTCTCAAAACTTTCACCACTGGATACTGAAATCCAAATAAACAATAATAAAAGAATCAGAATTGCATTGGGCTATGTTAGAAAATATTAGAGAGTCTGAAACTAAGAAGTAATGTTTGTATCTTTTGTGGCTAACTCAAGAAGATAACTCATTTCCAGCACTGCATGTACAGTGATCAGGATAGCTTCACTACTTACCATTTGGACTTTTCTGCTTACCGTTTCTCTTCTACACAGGATAATTCTGTACTGAGATAGGATGCAAACTATAGGAAATGGCAAGCTTGGCATCACTGAGGGGAAAGCATCAGTAAATTTCTTTAACAGGGTTAATGATTTCAGGGGCTAATTGTAAACCCAAGTAGAACCAATTCTCTTTCCCGATTGTAAGCTTCTTTGACTTTAAAATAAAATCATATCTTTTTTCATCTGTGTTAGTTCAGCAGTGACTGCTGAGTACTCTTTTCCTTCAGCATTTGAGGCACTTACACAAAATATTTCATTTTAATCCCTATCACAACTCTCTTATGGTTTCACATGCACAATCAGTTGCATAAATTATAATCTGCACTTCACCCATAAACACTCGCTATAGAATGGAGGGGCTTGGGAATCCTTTTTACTAGCTGTTCATCATCAGGGTGGCCAATTAAACATTGCCAAAAAGAAGGAAACTATCACTACAAAAAGGAGAGAGATTAGCCCATGCTAATCTATATGTCACAAAAGAACTATACAAGAAAGAGCTTAACATCCCTGATAACCACAATGGGGTGGTCACTGACCTCAAGCCAGACATCCTGGAATGTGAAGTCAAATTGGCCTTAGGAAGTCTGAGCAACAACAAAGCTAGTGGAGGTGACAGTATTCCAGCTGAGCTATTCAAAACCTTAAAAGACGATGCAGTAAAAGTGCTACAGTCAATATGCCAGCAAATTTGGAAAGCTCAAGAGTGGCCACAGGATTGGAAAAGGTCAGTTTACATTTCGGTCCCAAAGAAGGGCAATGCCAAAGAATGTTCAAACCACCGCACCATTGCACTCATTTCACATGCTAGCAAAGTTATGCTCAAAATCCT
>NW_025335589.1:6068009-6289456 GCF_004798865.1 Varanus komodoensis
AAGTAGATGTTTTTCTGGAACTCCCTAGCTTTCTGCATGATCCAGCAGTATGTGGACCGAGAACTACCAGAAGTACAGGCAGGATTTCGAAGAGGGAGAGGAACTAGAGATCAAATTGCCAACATACGCTGGATCATGCAGAAAGCTAGGGAGTTCCAGAAAAACATCTACTTCTGCTTCATTGACTATGCTAAAGCCTTTGATTGTGTGGATCACAACCAATTGTGGCAAGTTCTTAAAGAGCTAGGAGTACCCAGGGCTTTTTTTGTCATAGAACATACCAGAACAGCGTTCTGGCACCTTTTTTTTCAATGGATTTTACTAAAGTGAAGAGGAACTAAAGAGCCTGTTGGTGCAGGTGAAGGAGGAGAGCACAAAAGTTGGCTTGAAACTCAACATTAAGAAAACTAAGATCATGGCATCTGGTCCTCTCATTTCCTGGCAAATAGATGGGGAAGAAATGGAGGTAGTGACAGATTTTATTTTCCTGGGCTCCAAGATCACTGCAGACGGGGACTGCAGTCAAGAAATTAAAAGACGTTTGCTCCTGGGTAGGAAAGCTATGGCAAATCTAGACAGCATACTAAAAAGCAGAGACATCACCCTGCAAAGAAAAGTGCATATAGTCAAGGCCATGGTTTTTCCAGTTGCAATGTATGGCTGTGAAAGTTGGACCATAAGGAAGGCTGAGCACCAAAGGATTGAGGCCTTTGAATTGTGGTGCTGGAGGAGACTCCTGCAAGTCCCTTGGACTGCAAGGTAATCAAACCGGTCAGTCCTAGAGGAGATCAATCCTGACTGCTCTTTAGAAGGCCAGATGCTGAAGATGAAACTGAAATACTTCGGCCACCTAATGAGAAGGAAGGACTCCCTGGAGAAGTGCCTAATGCTAGGAACAATAGATGGAAAAAGAAGAAGGGGACGGCAGAGAATGAGGTGGCTAGATGGAGTCACTGAAGCAGTCGGCATGAGCTTAAATGGACTCCGGGGGATGGTGGAGGACAGGAAGGCCTGGAGGAATGTTGTCCATGGGGTCGCAATGGGTCGGACACGACTTCACAACAACAAACAACAACAATGTATATGTATACATGTAGAATTAAACACCATTAATTTAATACAGTTCATCTCAGCATAGTGGAAAAGACTGTGACCAGGTGAGTGGTGTGTCAGCTCAGTCTACAGGACTGAAGCGGGAGGGTGTGCTGCTCCCCTCTCCTCTCCTCTCCTCCCCTCCCCTCCCCTTCTGGGTGTGCACTTCTGCTGCCTCTCCACATCACCCTTCCCCTCAGTGCCTTGCCCTGTAGCAGACTTCAAGCTAAGGAATGCCTAAACAATTCCTGTCCCTCCCTGGTTGGAAATAGATGGGGAAATGTGTTCATTTTTTTCAACTTTTAGTTACAAATTCAAAAATGGTGCAAAAACCTCAAGGCCAAATTTTAGATAATGGGCTACACCATGATACTACACACCATTATTTCTATAACATGATTAAAGCTTTTGGATGGGAAAGGGGTGTGGAATGTCTGACAAACCTGGCAACAAAGTGGTTCAAGAGGAAAGTAGGAGAAATCCCCCACCCCCAGAAATGGGAGAATAGACATCAGAATGAAAAATCAGTCTAGGAAAGAATCACGAGGATCATTAAACCAGGTGAAACCCAGGTTATTCTTAGAGCTGAGGCCCACAAGCAAGAAGAATGAACAACTGTTGCCTGAGCTTCAGAGCAGTGATAAAGTACAAAGCTAAGTACTACATCAATCAGAGGCTGGACTTGGGTCAAGAGAAAGAGAATAGTTGGACTTTGGGAAATGAAAAAAAAATTCAGGGAGGTTTCCTCACCACTTGACTGACTTAAATCTAGCTAGTTAGACAGGATGACACAATACAATATTCAAAACAAAAAGGTATAATCCAAGTAGTATATCAACCTGTTCATCTAATCAGGAGGTGGGGCTTATACATATCAAGATTGGAGCAACTTTCCCACCAAGTCTCTGGACTGGCCATTTCAAAGATGGGTTGATTGGCAGTGTGGTGGCAAAACAGGCATTTGCTTGTTTCTTTAATTATGGGAAGTAACTCTTTAATTAGAGAGGAAGCATGTACACACCAGTCCCTATCCTTCTGTGGCTGTCCAGAACCTCATTGATGTTCCCAGAAACTTCTTCTGGTAGTGAAATGTATTTTTTAGCCAATGTGTCAACATAATGTCAGTCAAATGCACACCAAGAAACACATATGTCCAAATATCCCACACATCAGAGCTTTTCTGGACTGATGCATAATGGTATAATAATAATTATAATAATCATAATTTTCCTGGGGAAACAGTCATGTTAGCCCAGAACTGCACTCTGAAGTGTTATAGTCCCAGCAAAAGTTTGTCATCTAACTACAGAACTAAGCTTGTGCGATGTTAGATGAAAATTTGAACCTCTACATTCAGATGCAGTATGCATGTAATTATTACTTGCTACTGACAAATGTTAGAGTGTGTACCTTGTCAGCATGCTTTGTATGTAAACTTGCTGGGTTTGATTGTGTTGGCAGCTGTCTGAGAAAGAATAGTCCAGCCTTCACCAACTTGGTACCCTCCAAATATTTTGGGCAAAAATGCCCTGCACTGCTGATCATCGGTCATGTCAACTAGGAATAATGCAAGTTTTTGGTCCTACACATCTGGAGTGCAAAAGATCTTTAGTGTGACCTTTCAGGGCATTTTATGTGCACTCAATCCTCTAGCATGGACTTGGGTAATAGAGTATTGAGATACTGTACTGTTTTATTCATGTTGCAATCACTGCTTTTGCCCCTCCCAGACTTTCCATATTAGAAACACATCTTGAATCCACATGTATTAGGCTGTTAGGATGTCTGGTTGTGTGGGCATAGTTCTATCTCTACCATTTTCTTTGCTCCCCTTGCAGGTTGTAGACAGCATACTGTGTTCAAGCATTGGAGAACAGGACCAGGTTCAGATCCCTCCCTGGCCAATTACACTCCCACACATGGGTATGTCTCTTAATCTCTAGGTTTGTGGCAATAAGAAATGAGAATTAGTATAATGTGCTTTACAGATGAGTACAACATTAATAACATTTTAATATATTGTGTCAGATTGTAAATCTGGTGTGGGTGATATGAATCAAAATGTGGCTTCAAGCTGAAAACTGAAATTGATAAACTATTAGTAAAGACAGATTTTTTTCTTGGAATTTTTTTTGTAATGCTGTCAGGACACTGAAAATTATCATGCAAGTGCACTGGACATTTTCAGCCCCAAGATTCTGTGTAACGCCAACAAAGACCCTAAAGCGTCACTTCCAAAAAATGAACTTGTGTCTGTGAATCTGAGCGCAATTAAAATTGTGACTCATTCTCAGTTAAATTGCACTAGCATATGAATCATGAAGTAAAACAGCTAGCTTGTTCTTATTACCTTAGTAAGGCTGCTATCCTGTACCAATTTACCTGAGCAGAAGTACATAGGATTGTTTGTAAGTAGCTTGAAAATACCAGAAAAAGAAAATAAATTAGAAAATGAAAATTTTGCTTTGGTCACTCCTTACAGTAGCAGAAAGCTTGGGGTTTATAAACTTTTTACATTCTTTATTATTTCTTCAATAATGTGTGATTTGCCCAGAGCGCTTCAGCTTGGGGTAGTATAGAAATGAATGAAATAAATAATAATAATTTCCAATGTTGACTCTTTAAGCTACCATTTTAATGTGATGGTTCTGGTCAGTAAAATAAAACTTATTATTAGCTCATTTTCCTGGGGAAGTCTTGGTGTCTAACACATGGCAAGCAGTAATCCAGCCATTTTCACTTCTACCACCATTGCACTCATATGCTATCTCTAATATCAAGGAAGTGTGCCTATGCACAGCAGTTGCTGGGGAACATACTGTGAGGTTGCCATTTCATTTATGTCCTACTTGTGTGTTTCCCACAAGTGGGCCACTCTGTGAACAGAATGCTGGACAAGATAGATGTCTGGTCTAATCCTTTGGTTTTATGTTCCTATGTTCAGTATTTGTATAATAAATTAGTAGATATCTCTACACTGGTGGTTAAGATGTTCTTACATTTGTTTTATATGATGCCCACATCCTGTGAGTATTCCATCAGATTAATCAGTGTTTCTAACGGTATAGATCTATCCAAAGTAACTTGCTATTGAACTCCAATAATTTGTACAAATTAAGGCCCTAAAGCTGGTGAGCATATATATGCTCTGGCACCAGAAGAGTGCCTTATGGCATCATACAGACCAACATATTTACTGTGGCATAATTCTCATGGACTGGAGCTCACGTCTGACACATGGCATTATGCATCTGATGAAAAGTGCATCAGACCATAAAACTGAATGCCACAGTAAATGCTTGGAACTGGTTTGCATCATCAAATAAATTGTCCCATTTATTTAAGCCATAGTGGGGTAGGGAAAAAGGGGGTGGCTATTTTGAATATTCAGGAAATACTTATATTGTTTAAGTTCAAGTGGCAGGGACTGCGTGAGGGTTAAACCACCACCACATGGCCAGTTCTAGGATTATGTGGGAGTTGCTTAGTTTTTGCACAGTATTTTCTGCCTGGGGTTTGTGCAACATGACATTCTACAGGTTATTTAAAAACTGCCTGGCACAGGCTGCAGTGCACTGCAGTGATCTCATGAAGTAGATTGTTAAGTTTTGTGACCCAATTAAGACACAGTTTGCATATTATAACTTCTCAACCTTATGCATATTTACTTCAAAATAAGTTCTAGTGTGTTCAAGTGACTTTACTGGCTAAGGTTTTAGGATTACAGCCTTAAGGGAACGCTTCTGGAATGGCATATACATGCTTCTATGAATTTTTGAACCTGCCTGATTCACTATCCCTTAAACGCAGGCGTTTTTGCACGTTTTTCTCCTGCAATACGTGCGGGCGGGGCCAAGGAAGCCTAATTGATGGGGGGACAGAAGAGCGACGCAAATTTCTTGCGAAGGGGTTCCATGAATTAAAACTTATGAAAGTAAAATATGGATTATTAAGGGAAAACCACGTGGCTGTTTGTATGTAACCGTCTACACATGCAAATACCCTCGGGATCGGAGGCCACAGGAGCAGCTCCACGCCGGTCGCTCCCTTCAGAGCCTCCTCCGGACCTGTTGCTCGGCCTTACGGACGACAGGGCCACGCTCCCCGGCAGCAATTCTGCGGATTGCCGCCTGGCCCACGTCAAAGCTGCTGGGAACTGGAAACGACACCATGAAAGACTGCCCCGGTTGCTCGCGACCATTCGCAAATGGCTTCTGACGAAGTTCCAAACCCCACCACAGCTCGCCCGTCCCAATCGTGGTTAAGTATCCACCATGGGGCGGGCTTAGAAAAGAAAAGAAAGCGAGCGAGAAAAGCAACGGGGCGGTTTCTCCAGCCAAGCCAGTAATGCCTTTCTTGTAGGAGCGGGGGCGGGCATTGGAGAGGCTCCCTAAGCTGGCCGAGAGGCAGTCTCTGCATGTGTGTGCGTGCGCGCTCGCGCTCTTATGTATGTATGTTGTGTATTGGCAGTGGGGTAAGTGGAGGTTGGGTGGCTCCGACTCTCTGACGCCAGTGAGACCAGATCAATCCAGGCGCAGCGGCAGAGCGAGCGCGGGGCTGCTTGGCGGCTGCTGGAGAAGAGCGAGTGAGCGAGGGAGAAGGCAGAGCGGCAGGCAGCGGGAGGGACTTTGCCGATCTGCCCACAGCTGCGCTGGGTTGTCCGGCCTTGGGCGCGCTCGTTTGCTCCCTCTCCGCCCGCCCGCGCGCGAGCGACAACCGGTAAGAACTCTTGCTCTGCTGTTCTCTCTCTCCTACCCGGAGTTCGCCTTATTCAGGGACTCGACCCGCTCAGCCGAGCTGCGCGTAGTGGTTCTTGTTTAGTGCCTATTACATCCCATCTCCCCGCTCCTTTCTTATTAAAGGGCGATTGTTCCCCCCCACCCCGCTTGCTCTCTTTTTGTCGCCCCTTTAGAGTTAAAGGGCTGGCGGGGAGAGACCGTGCAGGGAAAAGGCTGTAAGACTTTTTTTTTTTTTTTTCGGCGACTGTGTGTGGAATGAGTTTTCGTTTCCATCATGATGGCGGCGGTGGGGAAAGCCGAACGGAGCCGCAGCCGCAGCGCTGGTGACTTGGCCTTAAAAAGTTTCTCTTTATGTATGGAGGAGACCCTTTGTGACTCCTGAAGCAAAATAGACCCGACGGGGACCTCTCGCTCCGTTTCCATTTCTTCCTCACTAACACCTCTTAGGGAGGGGAGGAGAAGTAAAATTAAAAGGAAGGGCTGCTGTTCCCGGTGCGGCGATTCTCCAGGCGTCCGGGCCCCTTTTGTGTTCAAAGCCGAGTGGAAGAAACTTGCTGCGGCTTTTTCCTTCTCTCGGGGCAGGATAAGGCCATTACGACTAGATTTCTGTACTGAAGAGAAACAACTCAACCCAACACAATAGAGTGTGCTCTTTGCGGCTCGGTTATCTCACCACCTCTTTCGTGCTTGATGTTAATAGGCATTCGAAACTGTTATTATTACTATTATTATTCGGTAGGCGGCTTCTGTACCTCTAATTTCCCTTTTTGAAAACGTTCAGCCTTTCCTGAATCCCATGGATTCTGGGCTTCTTAGTGGTGAGCCTTTATATTGGACGCTTTGCTTTCTCCCCACCCAATGTAAAATCCCAGCAGCCTTTATGGGAACTGGTGGGGGGAAACATTTGACAAGAGCTAGGAAGAGCAGTTTCTGTTCTTTTGTTAATAGTTGATTAAGCTCTGTGTATGTCTCTCTGTGTGTGTGTGTGAGAGAGAGCGAGACAGACAGACAGACAGACAGACAGAGACAGACGGCATAGCAGTTCTTTGCAGGGTAGGACTATCAATGGCTGCTTTAATTTGAGGAGTGGCTACAATAAAGCATCTTTATTGTAGTGAAATTAATTTTTTGTTGTTTATATATTGTAAACAACCCAGAAACGGGTTACAACTGGAGTTTTAAAAGGATAACAAATCAACATTTCGGCCATATAGTCTGTTTGCCTTATGGACAGAAAGGTAGATACACTTCCCAGGAGAACGCCTTTCTTGGTAAAAGGGCATATTCCAAATAGGGCTTGGATGAATCACTCCTGAACACTTTAGACAACTGAAGAGAGCCATTCTTAATTAAATTGAAGGCAAATTTAGAGTTTACACTTGAAGTGCAGCTACAAGAAATGGAAAAATCTGTGGCTAGTCTAACTTATGCCCTCTGCAATTGTCTCTCTTTTTGTCTGTATCCCTATTTAGGAATTAGAACTTAGCTGCTAAGATTCTCTTTCCAAACAATTGCTGTTGGCTGGGAGGAAGTGAAAATAGATAATACTCTCCCAGGCAGTTGCTGTCTTGAGTTTATTGGATACTTTTTCTTTATCTGCAAGGTAAAGCAGTCTAGAAATACCTGCTGAGAGGCAATTTAGCATAACTATAGTGTTGTTTGTGTTTAAAATGCTTTTCAAAATGCTCTGGCCCTTCATGATGATAATACCTTAGCCTTCTGTTCTCAAGGCATAACTAATTGGATCTTCAGGATATGTTTTTCAGAAGAGCCTTACAATACCTAGCCACCTCCCCTGATAAGATCACTTCAGTTCAAGGCCAGATCAAGTTACAAGGGTATTGATTTGTCCTTGCATTCATTCTGACCCCCCCCCCACACACACACAAACATCCCAGATGTAATGAAATACAATTCTGCTGTTCCCTCCTCCCTATTTGTGTTGTGTGTGTATCCTTGAAGATCTGATGACTCTGGAACTCTTAAAAGGAGTGGAATGTTTAGAGAGGCTAAGGGCGCAATCCTATGAATGTTTAAATAGAAACAAGGCCTACAACGTTCATCTCAGCCAGCCATACTTGGAATTGTAGGTCTTTCTCTTGTCTAAACACTCACAGGATTGTGCCTTAAACAGCAAGGATTCTTGAACACCCATCTCACAGCAAAGTGCCCTCAAGATGTGAGGGACTGCAGTGCCCATGGGGCTGAAATGCATTGTAGCCCCATGCATCTTGGAAGGCACCAGGTTGGTGAAGGATGTTCTAGATAATGCCGCTGATGGTAGAAAACCTATGAGGCTACAGTTGCACATTTTAAAACTTTCATGGGAAAAAAGGTAGGATACAAATGTAGTAATTAAGGCACTTCCATTTATCGTTCTGTCTTCCTCCCTACCCTGCTAATGCATATTTGCCACCATTCACAAATTGTGCCTTTCCTGCTTAAGATACCACATCAGTCCTTCATGCTAGAGTGGGAGAAAACATTTTTCCACCTGCTTTTACCAGATACTATACTGCTCTGGAATAGACTTGGACATAATCTCACAAGCATCATTCTACCACTATTTCATATACTGTTTACTCTTGTACTCCAGTGAAACTGGCAGGGAGTGGGGGAATCATGTCTGCTTTAGCAATGCTTTCTGCATATGTATACCCTTTTGAAGGGAAAAACATGTGCATGCACAAGCCCTCTACATCCTGCTTTTAGAGGGAAGGAAAAATGACAGGCAGGACCTCTACACTGGTGAAGCTAACAAGGCAGTTCCCCTACCCCCTTTGTTTTTGGACAGCTGGAGAGCTTAGATATGAAAAAAGCTGTTTGCTAACAGAGAATTCCATGAAGTAATGCTAGATGGAAGAAGATCACAGCTGCTCACAGGCAACCCCAAAATGCAGGATGGTTGAAACATGATTGTAAATTCATGTTGTAGCATGGTTATTAATCCGTTTTTCATGGGCTTGTATTGGGTTTTAAAAACTGAATTTCTGTCTTTCACGCACGTATGAACAGAAGAGAGCTTGGCAGTGCTTTTCAGTGTCGTGTCTAAAGCCTGTCTGGTTGCAGACATGAACTTTAAGTGGCAACAATTATTTCCAAACAAAATTCTCACTGCATTCCTGCTTAATGTATGTAAACAGAAGGCAAGATCAGTCTAGGGAATGGGTAAACTTGAACTAAGCTGTGCTGGCAGTGCAATAGCCGGTACTGTCAAGTGTAAGTGGTATCTCTTGGTGTGTAATCCTGCAGGGCTAATGGAGGCATCATCTAGGCTTCATAAATAATGCAAGCTGTGTATAATGTGGACTCCCTGGAGACTGCAGAGAGCATCATTACTAGCCTTTCCAACCTGCTGAAGATCTCAAATTGACTTACAGCAATGAAATGCAAAATGATACATCAGGATGACATGAGGGGGGTCAGCCTATGAGCTTGTTAGTTCAGGCATCATAATTAAATATATTATGAAGGCTAGTATTAGAATGCTTCACTTCATTCTTTTCTGGATAATACAAAGGAGAGTATTAACGAATAATTCATCAAGAGAGCATTGTCTGTCTGTACAGTGAACACTTACTGAATCTGGATTTTGATAACCAAACTGGTAATCAAGTTCATTGAACAACTAATCTTGATTATCAAATGCAGAAAAAAAGCATAACATGAGAAAATGTACGTAATTATAAATACACCTAAAAAGCTGTTATATCCTAGCACAACAATGGGACCTGGTGCCCTCTAGATTTTTGGACGGCTACTCCCATAGTCTCTGGCTGTTACAGCTGGAGCATATGGGGGCTGTAGTCCAAAGCAGCAGGTTGCCTACCTCTGTAAAATCTTGCAGCAGAGCCGTACATTTTCAGTACAGCTTATATCAAGTGCTACTGAGAGCTGGAATGTTTGGGAGCCCAGTTGCAAACCACTGAGCTATTATGATGCTTGGGAGATGCCCTTTGGCAAAGCCACTGTGCCAACCCAACTTCAATTTCAGAGTTGTGCAGCCTGAGCATTGATGGGGCAAAGACAGGATATAAATGCTACAAATCTCCTAATGAAATCAGCATTGTCTGTAGGCAAACATTTTTCAGTTAATTCAGATTGCAAATGCAAGAAACTTCCTGGCACTTATGGTACAATAGAAACCACAGATTCTGCTCAGAGTATCAAATAACAATAAGCAGAAGAAAAAGTGTATGTGCTGTGATTTTATATTTGTGTGTATGGTATAGTCCTTGGCACTGCCAGAACCTGGGCTACAGCAAGCCAAACTGCATTTTTCTTAAACAAGCATTACTTAAGTACAATAACAGTGTTGGCCACTAAAAATTAAGCTGTTATTTTGTTAGAAAATAGAAGGCTTGATTGGTAGAAAGTTACTGGAAGGATATGGGCCTGTACAGTAATTGATTTTGGGATGATGTGCAATCCAGCTTGAACTAAAAACAGAAAGAGGTCTTACTGAATGAAGGAAAATGTACCAGTGGATGTAAGATGTTAGTGAAATGCCCTGCTTCCCTTAGTCTTAGATCTGGAAAGCACATGTCCAATCATGATCAAACAGTTGTGAGATCAGAAGGAATAAAAAGGCTGTGAGATCTGCAGTTTTTTCAAAATACTCTGACAGCTATCCAGCTTGCACAGTCCATACTGGCATATAAAGGAAAAGTGCCTCCAAATTTCTAAGACGTTCTGTTGAAGAAAGAGAAGTAGATTTTAGGCATTGGTGAATTAAAAATAAACATTCAACCAGATTAGAAAACCACTGAACAGTCTATGAATTTTGAGCATGTTCTTCTATAGAAAAGATTGAAGCTTAAAATATGGCTGTGCATGTGTGAAGTCATGAATAAAAAAGGACATAGGACCTTAATTCAGGACCCTACATCAGTCATGTGTTTGCTCAAGGCTACCTAGTATTTCTCAGTTTTGTTTGTCCTATACTTTGCAAAGAAAGTTGCATATAAATGTACTTATCTCAGAACAGAAGTTGATGGAGTTAAGTTTTCTATGGCCTGATCTGGATTTGTATTGCCTTTTTTTGCATGCAGATAATAAACCTAGTTCCTATTCCGATCTTCAGTTTTGCCTTTGCCCTCCAATTCTTAACATTTAAAAGAGTAAAACTTTAGCCAAAGGCTGTAGTAGTATGGCTGCTAGACAGAGTCTACCTGACGTAGTTCCATTCTCAGGAATTGGCTCCAAGGGCAGCGCTGGGACATCCTCCTCACCTACAGGCAGTACAGACAACTGTGCAAGCTGTACTTCTGAGGTTATGAGGAACCTTGGAGAAGTTCTTTTGGGAGTGAGGAGTGGGGTAGAAAGGAAATCAGGACATGCCTCCGCTACTGCTTCTTATCCTCTTCTGATGCTCATTGCAACCTGCAGTTTTTATAAGTATCCATTCTTAAAATGGTCATTTCTTCAGTAGATTAAGAGATGCAAGTAATGTTTTTGGTTTTGCATATAATGTTGCTAGTCAGGTGTAGTGGACTAGGCTGAGGAAGCTGTAGTTCCACTCAACCATCAAGTTCACAGTGGGACATTTTCCATCTTTCAGCTGAACCTATCTTACAGGATTGTTCTAAGAATGAAATGGGGTTGGGCAGGAGGAAATAATGGAGATATATTCTGCCATAGCTCCATTGCTGAAAGTGGGGACAACATAATATTGCAGCCCTACTGTAAACCATTGGCTCGTCTTATCCTTCCCAGTTGCCCATCATCATTTCTTGGAATAAAAGAAACTGTGGCTCTTGCATCCATAGAACTAGCTTGAACAAGAATAAATGGAGATGTTGTTAGTGGTTGGCACTTTGGGTAATATGCAGTATGCCCTGGGTAGGCTCACTTCATCCTCAGTTACCTTATACCATTTGCTTACCCTTTCCCCATGAGCACCAGCCACGTGAATGCAGGTTGAGGGGACTCTGGGCAGACAGTCATGGTGGGCCCTACTAAGCTGCTGTAGCTGTTGCCGTGATGCTCTAAGCAGTGCTGTGTAACTGGATCTGTCCTGCTGTTTAATTTCCCAAAGTATCCCAGTGAGGCTCTAGGCTGGGGGGTTATGGGAAAGTGAAGGGTGTGTAGATTTTGCACTGCTCAGAGTGCAAGGTGAGGCAGGGCAGACACGGGCAGTGGACCCCATTAGGATCCTGGCAACTGTCCAAAGGTGCCAGATATTGAAGCCTACCCTGTTAAACTCCTTATGTCTGAAGATATTGTCTTGAAACATTACAAGACCTTTTCAGATTTAGTGCTCACTGTCAGACGTTGGGCTTTATTGGATCTTTTCATATTTTGTTTGGTAAAAGTATAACCTGCCCTAATTCTTTAGGATAGAAGTTACAAGCCTGAACTTAAGGTTCGTTGTACTATTGAGCAGTAGACCTTGAGTGTCTCAGGACAGACCTCTTTGATGATTGTGAGGAACTTTTCTGATTCAACAGCAGAAAGCTTCAGAAGTGTAATCACTACTTAAGTGTGTAAAAAGTGCACAAAAGTCTCAATATTTAAAATATGTGTAATTTGAACTGTTGATTGCCAAGATGATCTTTCTTATTGATGTGCAATGTAGTTTAGTAGAAGCAGAGGTGGTCTCAAGTAACTAATTGAGTGTCAAAATGCCTGAGTTGAATTTTTATTTGTGTCAAATGTTAAATCAGCTTAGAAAATCTTACGTTTAGATAGAAAAAAATTCTGCAACTGCCAGCATTCCTCATTAAGCCATTTTGAAGGGGAATGCTGGAATGGTAGGATCTTTTCTATCTAAACATGATATAGGGTTTCATTGGCTTTTTAAAAAATGCATTTTGGCTATTTGAAATTGTACCCTAGATGTTCACATGCTTAATTTTTATTGTACTGCAAAACTAAAAAGTAGGCAGTTTGTATGAAATAGTAACAAATTCAGCATGTGAACATACAAACCAGAAATCTTGCAGTACACTGCTTACATTGAAAGTAGGTTTAAACATTCTTCTTAGAGAAGTAGCCACTGTGTATGGTCAAGAGCAAATGTGGGGAAAAGCATTTATGGTGATCAGATAACTGAGATCAGTGTTTTCACTTCTGTTTATAACTTTCTCACACTGGCAGTATATGGGGAAACTTTGTGCAGTTCTAGTTCTGCAAGTCTTCCAAATCCACACTGGAAGACTTGTATTGCAAATTTGATTAATGAGGAGGCAGAATACACAAGTTGCAGCTTGTTTCACTTTCTGTGTTCAGTGAAATAACACTCTTCAGTTTCCAGAGTGCAACTGGGAAATTTAGAAGGATTTGTTTCTGTATATTTCGGTGTTTTTGGACTTTGACTAAATAGGTAAGTTAACATGGGATTGGGTTGAGAAATCTGTCTTTGGGCATGCAGTACCCTGGGAGCATGGAAAGAATTGTGATAGTCTCCCAATTCATACATACATACAAAGGGTCTTGTATAAAGACCCTTTTTACTAAAACTAAGCAAACCAGTAACAAGGATAATTGAAATTTGAACGTTTATTCAGATGTAAGTAGGACAAGGCTTTTGTATGGCTATTCAGAAGTATGCAGGAGTGAATTAAACATCTTACTGAAGGTAAGGGGTCCCTCCCTGCTAGGAAGGAGGGATTGAGAAAGACCTTGGCAGACTAGATGAAGAACTCCTGTGGGCCAGATCTGGCTTGAGGGTCAGAGTTTCCTTACCCCTCCAGTGAGCCATGGGCTATTGTGATGTGTGGAGTTAGCCAGCATACTTCATCATATGTAAGAGGCACCTATTATACAAAATCTATTGGAGCTGTAGTTATGATTTAGGTTCTTGTTGCCTATAAATGGCAAAACAGTGGCTGTATTGCATCCAGATTTTTGCATCTGTCTGCAATGTAACTTTTGAAACCTGAGTTAATTTATATGTTTTTCAAAGTGAGGGACATGATGTAATAGAAGAAACTTGGTACTAAATAAAGTGTAAGAGTAGCCCAACTAGCTTTAGATAATGGACATTCACAAACATGCTCTTTTGATTAAAAAGTAACCTTTCCACCTTCATTAGAGGACATTATAGAACTATGTGTAGTTTTTTACAAGGGCAAGTTGGTCTCTGTAACATAGAACAAAAATATAATACCTTGAGAGTTTCAAGTAGTAACAATTGTTCAGATAATTATTCAGATAATACAGAAACAGCAGGCCTTGGCTCTAAACTAAGAAGGCCAAGTATGCAGGAAATAAGGGTATAATGGATATGCAATATGATGAAAATGAAACTTCACTAAATGAAAAGAGGAAAGTTCCAGTAAACCTTCCATTTTTACCAGAGCATATTTCTTACCTCTTCTTTGTACTGCAATAACCCTACAGTAGCCTTCCCCAACTGGCATTCCCCAGATGGGTGAAACCACATTGTTCTGCATCCAGAATGGGTAATATAAGTTGTACTACAACACAACCGGAGCATGCCAGATTGGGTAACAGATTTCCTGTACCTTTTCACCCTTACTTTTATCCATTGCCCTGCTAGTTGTTGTCACCTGCATTCAGAATCTTAATGTCTTGCAGAAATATTCAACCCTCTTTGACTCTTCTACATTTTGTTGTGTTACAACCTGGAATTGAGTTGTCATTGTTACCACTTAATGTATGCAAGATACTCAGCACTGTGAAGGTGCAAAATGTTTTTATTGTGGCACAAAAGTTAAATAAGCACAAACTGGCACTTGTTGGTTGCAGAAGTATTCAGACCCTTTGATGTGACAAGCCTAAATAAGTTCTGGTATAACTCTCTGCCTCCAGAAGTCACGTACTTTAAAGAGGTTGAATAACATCTACCTGTGTGTATCCCATTGTGATTTCAGGTTAAATATACCTGTTTCTGGAAGGACCCAGAGTTTGGAGGAAAGAATATCTAAACAAACAGTTCCATGAAGATAAAAGAGCTATCAAAACAACTCCACCAACCAGGCTTGGGGTATTAAAAAAAATCCCAAATTATGAACATTACCTGAAGCACCATTAAATTCTCTATTATAAAATGGAAAGCATATAGTTTAACTGAGTCTGCCTAGAGAAGGCGATTCGCCAAAACTCAGTGACCATTTAGGAAGGCAGTCAGCAATTAAGAGGCCAGTGGTTAACTCTGAAGTATCTGGTGAAATCTGCAGCTGAGATGGGAGACTGGCCAGCTGTCAGTCATATACTTCACAAAGTTGTGCTGTAATGGAGAAGTGGTGAGAAGAAAGCTATTGCTGAAAAAAAGGGCTGATTTGAAGTAAGGTTGGGACAAAGCCTTTTGGAATCTGTCCTCCTAGCATCTGTGGACTTAATTTCATGCTCAGCCTGGTCCTGCAAAATGAGCTGAGCCAAGAGGAAGTCCATTAAAGCTTGCTGAGCTGTGGTTGCACAGCTGGCAGCCTTTTCCATCAGGTACAGCCACTCTAAGATCGGTTGCCAGACATGAAAGAGGTGTGTTGCTAGTGTTTGCTATCCCAGTGATTCCAGCGACCTATTTTTTTCCACTCCTGGTGCAGCTGGTGGTGGTGGCAGCACCAGGCATGGAAGGAGAGGTGCTGTTTACACAGTGCATGGGGCTCATTTCCTGGTGAGCACCCTGCAAATACTGGGTATGCTCTCCAGGAACTTGGAGTCAGGGCCACTGTAAAGCAGTCTGAAGTCCAGGGATCTGAGCCCAGGGAATCCAATGGATTATCACCCCCAAACAGATTCCTTGCACATCCCTAATATGGAGTTTGCAAAAGGACATATGGGGGAGACGGCAACATATGAGAAAAGGTTCTCTGGTCTAATAAGTCCAACGTTCAACTTTTTGGCCTTGCTGCAAAAAACTGTGCAGTGCAAAGCCAACAGTGCTTATTGTCTTGAGAACACCAGGCTCATACTGAAGCACAATGGTGCCAGCATCATGTTGTGTGGATGCTTTTCCTGAATAGGGACTAGGGAGCTGATTGGGATTGAGGGCAAGAAGAATGGTGCCAAAGACAGGGCAATTCTAAAGGAAAACTATTTCAGTCTACAAGGAATCTGGTACCAGAGGAGAGGTTCACTTCCCAGCAGGACACACAGCCAAACAACACTGGCATAGTTTAAAAAGAGATGATTAACATCTGAGAATGGCCCAGCCAATGCCCAGACCTCAATCCAATTGAGAATCTGTGACGAGATTTGAATGTTGTTGTGTACCAGCAGTTCTCATCTAACTTGATAGAGCAGGGACACTTTTGCCAGGACGAATGGGCCAACATTGCAGGATCCAGTTGCACAAAGCTGACAGAGAGATGCCCAAGAAGACTGGCAGCTGTAATTGCTGTCAAAGGTGCTTCTACCAAGAATTGATGCAAGGGGGTGAATACTTAGGTAATAAGCAAAAGGCAGATCAATTTTGTTTGTGTTACAATAAAAATACTTTAACAGTGTGGAGCATTCTGTGTACATCAGGTGGTAACAGTGCCAATTAAATCCATTTCAACTGCAGATTGTAATACAATAATATATGGAAGAGTCAAACTGTATATTTAATAGCAGCCTCCATCAAGACCCTTTCTGGCCATTTAGAATTACTTCATGCATGGCTGATTCCTAGGATGGTCAGAACTCTTCCAGAGAGTCATGTGTCCCATGAGGAAGCAATCTTCCATTCTGTATAGCTATGGGAAGGATGATTAATGAAGGTCATCTCCTTTGCGAAAGAGCTCTTGGGCAGATGCTTCCCCCCCCTTTTTTTTTGTTCCTCATAGTACTTATGTGCATGAACATGCATATACCCCTTTAAATGGACAGATATGCTTGACAAGTTGGTTAACTTCAGACCAGCTGGTTTCTACATGAGAATGCCTGAGCTATTGTAAAACAGCAGCTGCATCCCATATTTAAGGAGTCATTCTAGAGCACTAGGAAAATGCATACTGGAGATGTCCTAGTACAGTAATGGTGAACCTTTTAGCGACCGAGTGCCCAAACTGCAACCCAAAACCCACTTATTTATCGCAAAGTACCAACACTGCAATAAAACCTGAAAACTGAGGTTTTACTTTAGAAAAAACACCTCACAGCCAGTCCAAGCATATCCTTGGCAGTGCACTGACCGGCCATGCAAAAGCTGGGATGAGTCGTGACTAATGAGTCGCAGCTTGTGACATCGCGTGGGGCCGCTACTCCTTTACTCCTGTGTGCACTATTATCTGATGCTCGGCTGTTGGGGCAATGCACTTGGGTCGCATGTTGACAAAGAGGGCTCTGTATGACTGCTATGGCACGCATACCATAGGTTCACCACCACTGGCCTAACCCTACCCTGGTGCACACCCCGAACCCTAATACAAAAGTTCCATTGGGTGAAAGTTCCATTGAATAGAGGGCGATTTTGAAAAAGCCTTCCTTGAGTAGCTTTTTCTGCACAGCTCAACATTTCTGCTCATTCTAAACACACTCCAACCATCAAAATCATGCCAGGACAGCACATTTTTCTAACCCTAACCCTACCCTGGTGCACACCCCTAACCCTAATATAGGGTGAAAGTTCCATTGAAAAGAGGGCAATTTTGAAAAAGCCCTCCTTGAGTAGCTTTTTCTGCATAGCTCAATTCTGCCCATTCTATACACATTCCAACCATCAAAATCATACGGGGACATGTCGTTTTTCTAACCCTAACCCAGTGATGGTGAACCTTTTAGAGACTGAGTGCCCAAACTGCAACCCAAAACCCACTTATGTATCTCAAAGTGCCAACACTGCAATAAAACCTGAAAACCGAGATTTTAGTTTAGAAAAAACACTTCACACCCAGTCCAAGCAAACACACACACACACACACACACACACACACACACTTACTTGGCAATGCACTGACCAGCCATGCGAAAACTTGGACGAGTCGTGGCTAATGGGTCGCAGCTTGTGACAGCATCGCCTGGCACCACTACTCCTTTCCAAGCATGCACACCCGCCCCTGTGTGCGCTGTTAACCAATGCTCGGCTGCCGGGGCGATGCTGGGGCGACTTGGCTCGCGTGTCGACAGAGAGGGCTCTGCGTGCCATAGGTTTTCCACCACTGTCCTAGTACATTTTTATGTTCAGTTTAAGAAAGGTTGTTGAAGTGCATCTTTGCTTCCAGAAATAAGGCAAATTCCTACATATGTGTGTGTTTGTATGAGGATAGGGAAGTGCTCCAGGCCTTGCTTTCATAGGTGTAACTGGACAACATCCCAACATGCAAAACCAGTCTTTGTGACCAAGAGTACATACGTTTTGGTGTGTACTTCACCAAAATGATCCAGGAATTTCCATTAATAAGAAATAGCTCCCTTCCTCTCTTTTCTCTCCCTGGCCCCTTCACCTGTGAGGAAAGCCCAACTTTTCTTGTCCTTCCAACCATAAAGGGAAACAACTTTGCAATTGATAAAGAAATAAAATTCCCTGCCCTTCCTAAAGGAGGAATTCAACAATTGGAGAGAATGGCATGAGACCATGTGTCGGTTTGTAAAAGGATATGGCTTGCAAAGATGTTTCCTTTGATGCCTGTGATGAATATGGATATATTTCCGTTGCAGAAGGTCCTGATGAAATTATGCAATTACAGCTGATTAGGCAGATCTAAATATAGGCAGAAATGTCTGCAGTTTCATTTTTGTGTATCTTAACATACCCACACAGTCTATGTACAACAGCTGTTTTTTTAAGTGTTTGCCACTCTCAACTGTGACTATTACAATCAATCTGTGGAAGGCAAAAGTAGTGGACTGTTATAGCTCCATGTTCTTGAAATAGATTTAGGGTCTCTTATTTTCTTTCTACTGAAGATTGTATATATTCTTGTAACTGTTAGAGGTGTATGTACCAATAATACCTCAAGCAGTGTGTTGCTAGTTCTTGTGTGTAAGAGCCAGTTTGTGGTTTCCATGGGCAAAGGCATATTTTCTTCAAAGAGTGAACAGTATTTCCATCCTTGTATTGAAAGGAGGTTATGAAAAGGATACCTGTATTGAAAGGAGGTTATGAAATCTATAAATGAGGAACCAGCACTTCATGAAATTGATGCAGATACAATCTGTGTTCTGGCTCACTGTCACTATTCTGTCTGTTCATATCTAGGCTTCATTTACTATTCCAGGTACACATGAACCATTGCATCTAAGCCAGATATAATTCGTACTTCCAACCCCTCCACCTCCAAAAAGACCCCAGTGCTTATTCATTTATGATTCCTGCATATGTTAAAAGAATGCTCTATGTAAAGGAAGGGAAGCTAGTGGCCCTGCAAAGATTGTTGGACTGCATCTCCCATCAGCATAGCCCACTACTGCTGCCTGTACAGTGGAAAAGGTTTGGCTGTCAACAGAAATGTCATTCATCTAGTTCTCTTTCTTCCTACAGTCTTCCAGAAAGTGGAATGAGAGATTGAACTGGGGTGATGTGAGGTACTTGGTGGTGGAGGCAGCTCCACCCATTATATTGTGCATGTTAATATTGGTATGTGCATTGCATTTCTTTTAGCAAATCATGTGACTGACCTGTGGCAGCATCTTAATGTCTGTGTCTATGCACATGTCTCTTGGACTGCTAATTTTCTGCTGCTCTCCTGGTGGCACTTAATGCCTGTGTGTATGTCTCTGGGACCACTGATGTCCTGCTGCTCCTGCTCTTACAACAATGCTTCACATCTTTTTTTTAAAGCTCTTCCAAAGAACCATAAGCTGAATCAAGTACATGCCTCATAATATATAGTCCATAGGGGACACAGTTGGCTCAGCTTCTGAACTATAGAAGAGACTGAAAATCGAAGTTTTACTCTTGCAGTTTCATGGTACAGAAAACATGAGTTGTACAAAGCAAATTATGAAAGGACTGAAGGGATGGAATAAGATGCCATATGGGCAGGATCCTACATTTTCTCCTTTTGCTCACAAATTCCTCTCAGTCATAGCTTAAATACTGAATAACATATGTTTGATGTTTATTTTTGTTTCCAACCATGATGATGTGTGCTCCTATATAGAATAAAGTGCTATGTAAAGCATATTAGACTGGCTTTAAAAAGGAGTCACCCCTCTGGTTGGAAAGGAAGGCTTATCCATCAAGGAATTCCTTCAACTCAGAATCTTCCATAGTTGATAAGTCGATGGAAATACACTGGAAAATAATTTGGTTTAGTGCAAAATTTTGCTTAGTCCGCATTTCTCCATACCTAGAAAAATGGATTCTAGGTGAAAAGCACATGGATACCAATTCTGTTCTCCAAGTGAAATCCACTGCTTGCGTAACAGAAATATAGCACTTCTAGGAGCAACCAGAAACTAGCAGAACTTTTTGCTTCTGAAATGGAGCAGGTCAGAGGAGCTCAGCTAAGGGAGTTTGCCAACCTCTTCTCATCCAGAAATGAGTATATTCCCATATGTGAGGACTTGTTGTAGGAAACTTTTAATCTCTGTGTGCAAAAAGTAGGTCGTGTTTGAGCAGTGGCATTGATGGGAAGGGCTCTTGTGTAATGTCCTGTTGGATACCACTCTTGGATGCCTGCAGTTTCATATTCAACAGTAGGGCAGTTTAGAAAAGGAATGGTGGTAGTTGTGGTAGTAATAATTATAATTTGGGTGTATATTTACTTCTGGTTCTGTTCTGGTTGTTTGAACCTGCATGGTAAATGATGATACATACATTAGTCTTGGAGAATTATTTTATTCATGGTGAGAGGTACCTTACAAGCCTTTCTGGAGAAAGGATTCTGTAAAGTGAGATAGTATTCGTTCGTTCGTTCGTTCGTTCATTCATTCATTCATTCATTCATTCATTCATTTCTGTGCCACCCTGTACTCTTAATGGAAATGACATAACCAAGAAGGGACACAGGATGGTAGTGGCACCTGGAAGTAGGGATGGTTGGATCAGTCACTTTCTGATCCATGTGAATGTCACACTTTTTTTGGCCTGTTCCATCTGTTTCTATAGTTATATATCTTTAAAATCTAAATAAAATTGCATAAATGCACATTTACGTATATTGAGAACATATATTCTAACTATGTCCATTGCTAAATGTATTTTATCTTGAATATACATTCCTTTAAAATGTAATGGTTTGCTTTGGTGTCTGGACAGAAGTAAATTTGAGAGGAACTGGTCGCTGGTCATTCATTTTCTGCTAAAATTGTGCTTAAACTAAATATTTGCATGCAATCCAAAGGATTTAAATGAACTAACAAGGCAAAATGGGACACCAATCAGGTTCCATTTGTTCAAGTCTCTGAAATTTAAGGTAATGTATTAATAAAATTTTGTCACCCTTGATGCAAAAACAGTGGATACAAACTGGTTCAAACCAAGATTATGATACAGTTAGGGTCAAGGTAAATTAGGAGCTATCTATGAACTGTTGGATGTCTAGAAACATGAATCATCTTCCCCAGAAAGGTATATTTATTTGGTAAGAAGGGACTTGGTGTCATATGAAAACTTAAATGTTGTTTCTATTTCTTAACTGATACTACTCTGGGTTCAAAGCAATACAGGAAATGATGTGTGGCAGAAAGAGAAATGGAACTTAGGAGGAAGAAGGCATTTTAAGATTCATGGAAACTGGAAACTTGGCTGACAATATTGGCATGCTTATTTCATAATACCTGCCAGACATCTTCCATCTTTTATCTTCTTGGATTTTAAAGCAACAGAACTTAGATACATAACACAAGGTGCACACACAGATACCTGAATTCATAATTAAGACAGGTAGACAGTCAGATAAATGACACTGAGTAATGGGTAACTTTACTGATTATGCAGAAACACATGAACAACATGGCTATTTCTACTTTTGTCTTCTTTCTGCTCCTTCTCTACCTTGCCCATTTGCATCTGAGATATACAAAATAGCTAACAATAAAAAGCAGCTCTTTCTCTATTTAGAGACCATTAGGAGTATTTATAATTTGAACAAATGGCAGAGCTTAGATAGCTGGAACCCCAAAAATAGGAGTAGTCAGGATCATTGAGATGAGTACAATGGATGATTTTTTAGTGATACTGAGGATGGCATCTTCTGGAAACAGATTGCTTTCAGTCACTTGTTCCCAATATGAGAGCCAGTGTGGTGTACAGGCTAGACTGTTAGACTGGGGCTCAAGATCTAGGTTTTAGTGCCCACATGGACATGAAATTCACTGGGTGACTTGAGGCCAATCCCTGACTCTCATCCTGACCTATTTTACAGGGTTGTTGTGAGGCTAAACTGTAGAGGAGGATAACTATGTAAGTCACCTTGGATTCCTCACATGAGGAAATAAGGCATGATAGAAAGACAATGCAATAATGATAAAATAGTTTATAACTTCATTATATATGATGCTAAGTATCAAATACATAGGTTTCTGTGATTCTTAAGATTGCTATAATTCAGAAATATCTTTGATATATATGTTGGTTTTCTTCTTGAAGTGTGGGTGTAATTTGTCTCCTCAAATTGGATTGAGGTGTTTGAACAAATAAAGCAAACCCTTTACAGAATCCATTCTGACAGCTAAACCCATCTGGCATCTTTTGTAAGTTCCCAAAATATTGGTGCGTCGAGATATGGGAGTACAAATGTAGATTAAAATTGTTCCAGAGCCTAACAGTGTTGGATCTGAAGTGTTAAAATTGTTGCAGAATGTTGGGGGAGACTGCACTAGAACATGGAATCTGTCTCTCAGTGGTTCCTGGAATATAATCTCTTTTAAAATTATATAACTCTCTCAGAAAGAAAGGAATCTTTAGCATTATGCTCCATTTCAAATACTATGTTTTAGCCTGTGCTCTTTAATTTCCTTGAAGTGTACAGTATGAGTAGCTTGACTAATCTTGCATGGTCTACCTTTTTGCTATACTAGAAAGATTTCTTAAACTGCATTAGATCATCCAGTATATTATGAGCTGCCTGACCAGCAGCAGCTCTCAAGGGTTTTAGCCCTAGTTTAGAAATGTTGGTATTGAACCTGGCACCTCTTGTATGCAGAGCAGTTTTTCTGCCTCTCAGGTGTGTCCATTCCCATGTTCCATCAACTTGTCACTTAAATATAAAAAAGAAAGGGTAATATGTAGGAACGCTGTCAGCTGAAGCATAATCTAAATTAAGTGTGCCTGAGAATACCTCCTTCCTCTAGCCTGATGCCCTCCAGTTGCATTGGGCTGCAGCTCCCATAATTTCTGGGTAGGATCTGATCTCTCCCCTCGATGCTATCTTGACTAAATTTTTGAAGGTTTTTTTGGAAGGGGCAGGAGACAGTAACTTAATAGGAAATAGTTTCATAACCCAATTGAAGCAGTCCTTCTTATGCAAACACCTGAGAAACATTCCTCAGTTTTTCTTTTCTACAGTACAGGTAAACAATCTGGAACCCTACATTTGTTTTGGGATTACCTGTATAATTCTTATGTATTGGCCATGCTGACTGGGGTTGTAGTCCATAACATCTGGAAGGTACCTTGTTGCCCATCCCTGTATAATAAACCAAGAACAGCCAATACTATAATAGAGTGATATAACATTTGAGCTTTTAAAATTGTATGTATTAAAAAGAAATTGTCTTTTCCTGTTTCCCAGTGTTACCTTCTGTAGGTGCTTGACTTTGATTTGGAACCAAAAAAGGAAAGCAAGCATCATTCACGCTGGAATGTTAGCTTCACCTTTCAAGACCTCTGGACTGGAAAGCTTAAAGGGATAGTACAATCTTTGTGAAGACTGTTGCTACAAGCCATTATAGGATTTGCCACTTTAGAATTTGCGCACCTGTACCTTTTCTGACTAGTCGCCATGAACGTGACGAGTTTATTCTCCTTCACAAGCCCTGCTGTTAAAAGACTGCTGGGATGGAAGCAAGGGGATGAAGAAGAAAAATGGGCAGAGAAGGCTGTTGATGCCCTGGTTAAAAAACTGAAGAAGAAAAAAGGAGCAATGGAAGAGTTAGAGAAAGCGTTAAGCTGCCCAGGTCAGCCCAGCAACTGTGTCACAATTCCTCGTTCCTTAGATGGCAGACTTCAGGTCTCACATCGGAAGGGACTACCCCATGTAATTTATTGCCGTGTGTGGCGCTGGCCAGATCTGCAGAGTCATCATGAACTGAAACCGTTGGAATGTTGTGAGTTTCCTTTTGGTTCAAAGCAAAAAGAAGTTTGCATCAATCCCTACCATTACAAGCGAGTGGAAAGTCCTGGTAGGTACCTTCATTGTATGTATTCCTCTTATATATTTGCAAATGTGTGTGTTACCTACATGGCTTTGCTACCGTCACTTTTAAGAGGACAGGACCACAAAATCAGAGAAATTAATAGCATAATTCAATAGGTGAAAGATTTGTCTTAGTTGTCTTCAGTTTGCTACAGAATTATCCATGAAATGATGACTTACTGCTCCTTCTTCACTTGCTCAAGCATTCTGATAGACATTCAGTACTTTATTTTTTATTCTTCCAATATAAATGCTTGTCATACTTTACCCTTGGCCTTAAATGTGAATGAAATTGTACATCATAGCTACAAACTGTGTGTTATAAATACTCTCATTTAATACTGCGATAAATTAGTAATAGTTATTCTACCCCATTTAGGGGATGCCTGCTCTAAAAGCCACGAGACTAATAAATCTACTGACCTATAGAAGAAAGACTGGATAATTCTTGAAGACTGGATAATTCTTGGCTTTGTATAGTTCTACATTTTAGTATACCTTTGTCTATAACACATTGGATGAATTCAATGAGCTTGGTAAAACTGAATGCAAATGCACTGTTTGAGGATCTACAGATTTTAAGTGAATTAGTTGGTATTCTGTAAGAGTTGTTGAATAGTTGGTTGTCACTTCTTTCATATAGATAAAAGTTAGAGGCATTTTAGTATTCCAACTTGCATTCTCTAGAAAACCTGTACAATGGAAACCTTTTAGGGCAATGATTACTCTGTGAAAAGTGATATGTCAGCAGGAAAGAAAGACTAGCTGCTATGGAAGGGAAGGAGTAACTTTAACAGGCAGTTCAAAGCTTGGAGAATCCAAGCTTCGTCAGCATGCTTCCTGGTAGTGTGCTGCATATATATGGTGATAGGAGAAGGAAGACGTGATGCGGGAAGCTTGTCGTCATCTGGCAAACACTCCAGCACAATTGTCGGAAAGAAGTGCCTTGCGCAGGCATGTCTGTAATGGCTAACTGTAGCTGACTATAGAAAAATATTTGTCATGCTATGTGTACACGTACCGTTGTAGTTTAAAGACTAGGTCAAATCTTGCTTGCTCACTTTTGGTATATAATAAACATATTTTGAATATAAGAATATTTTGTTTAATAAGTCTTAGTGAAAAGAATAGAAGGAGTTCAAGTATGTTGCAGTAATAAAGGGCTCATTTATTCTTCTAGAGATAGTAATGTGCATTCTGGCCTTGGAAACATTTTGTTTGGTACCTGTAGTACCTACTTGTAACTATTTCATTCAGTCTGCAATTTCCATCTTCCAAACTGCAAACCTCAAAGTGATAAAATCAGGCCTAAATTTTTGACTTTGTTCCTTCCCTGATCCCTGCTTTTTGTACCACTTAGGTTGATGAAGAGTTCTGGAGAACTCGAAAGCTTGGGCACACTTTCGTTGGTCCTAAGAAAGGTATTGCCCGGATTTTGGATGTTTTTCCCCTTATGGACCAGTGCAGTTAGCTTTCCCTGGGAGGGGGTTGGTTTTAGGAAGACCATTTGTACATATGATGCAATGGAAGCAATGGAATATTCCCGGCTTTTTGCCTTGAAATATACAGAACTTACTTTTCATTTATACGTATCTGAAAGTTGTTGCATTTCTCAACATAATAAACACTATGCTTAATGCAATCTATTCCTTCCAGGCTAGGTTTCCCTAATATCTGCATTTGAGAAGTAAATTATTTAATATGCTGATTTTCTCATTGCAGTCTTAGGACTTAGTTGACTTAAATTATAATTAAATTATAATGCTTCCTGTTTAAATTGGAGAGTATCTCTTGAATAAGTTGCTGGACACTTTTTTCTTTTTTTAGATTGGATTGTAGCTGAGCTGTAGCATTTAGTCCTAAATCAAAACATATCTTGGATAAACATCTAGTAATAATACTATGCTTTTGTTTCTAAAAAAAAATCCCTCTGTCTTGTTATGTTGGAAATTCTGGAACACTTGTCTGCAATGTCCTAAGTGTTTTAGAACATGTAACTAGTTTCTGGTTTCCTTGTAAATGCTTAAGGGATGAATACCTTCTTGTGCTGAGTTCATTTTGTTTTGTTATGCTATGTTAATGTTATTTTATTATTTTTTGCTGTTGGCTTTGGACTCACTCCAGTGGACACTAAGAGGGCTTGATAGTCTTTCCTTAAAAGAAAGTGTCCGTAGATATGCGATATTCCTTAGAATTATCTTCTTCAGCCTGGTGCCTTCCTGGCAGTTTTAGACTAGAACTCCCAGCATTCCTTAGCAATTCCTTGATATCTTGAGGGTACTGGGTTGGGAAAGGCTTTACAGAGATGAAACAAGGTCTCTTTAGCCCCTTCCAGAGCAATATACATCCCCAAAACGGGATGTTTTGATCTGCTGTGGCACAAATAGAAGAGTTTATTTTTGTAGTCTACTGAGGGCTCAGAGCAAGAAACACTTTAAAACAGCAGCTAACAGGAGAAAAGGAGAACAAGAACCTTCCCCCAGATTTCCCCCAGAGCAGCCATCTCATTCCGTGAAGAGTGGTGGCTTGCAACAACAAGACCTTTGAACAGACATGTAGTGACCCTGCATACAAATCGGAGAAGTTGGAAATTATACAGTGAGGGCTATGGGAAATCACCCTTTGCTCTGAATTTTTCTTTTGCAAGTGTCTTGTCAGGTAGCCAGTATATGTACAGACACAAAAACAGAATGTGAAATAGTTATATTAAAAGCAGTCTTCTGAACATAAAATATACATTAAAATCAGTATTTGCATTTTATATTCTATTAAGCCCTTAATGAATATCCATAAAATGCTTGGAGTCATATCCTCAATGATACTGAGTTTCGGGATAAAACCCACTGCTAATGTGGATGCCAGTGAAGTTTTAATCAACATAAACTCAATGTTTCCACAACAAGACCCCATTTCAGTTCTAAAATAACTCTGTAAGGAGCGTGTGACCACACATGCCAGGCTTGCCCTCCCCTTGCACTGAAAGGTCGGAAGTGGCTTTCACTTGCATTCATCTGAATGAGAGCAGACTTGGCATGACTTGGTGTCCTGCACCAGCAGGGGGTTGGACCCAGTGGCCTTCTAGGCCTCTTTCAGCTCTCCTATAATATGAATCTAAGATGCTTCTGCTCAGCTAGAAAGTCTGTTAAAACAACATTCCTGATTGCACAGTGACTTCTATGCATGTTCAAGTAAATGCAAATAGAAGCCCTCCTATCATTCCTATTCTTTAACGTGGAGTGGGGGTGGAGGAGAGTTTGGGAAGAGACTTACAGAATGGGATCAGTGTCTTTGTGCCTCTAGCACATTTCCTGCACCCTATTTAAAGCCCAATACTTAAATAGGGTTTAAGCTAAGTGGATAAAAAATCAATATTTTTTTAAAAAATCAGATTATTACAATTTAAATTGGATTTTTATTTAAATTGGATCTTTTATTTAAATTGGATTTTTTAATAAAATGCTTTTTATATGTTTCTTATATTTGCTAGTGATGTGTATGTAATTATTTGGATCAGTCTCTTAAGATGGCTAGAGAATGCTTTGGAATTATAGGATTTCTTTCTGTCTCAACATAGATAGGGTAAAGGGTTTTATCCTTTAAAAATTCTGTGTAGATCTTTTATTCAGTGAGTGGGTCGCAGAACAGTAGAATTCAGGACAGTCAGTGCGTGTGACTTGACACTTTTGGTATCTCAGTACTGTTTCAAACCAATAATGATGCACTTATTTTTAATTACATAAGCATTTCTAGCCTACCATATCTATGGAAGTCTTTATAAGGCAGGATGGTCTACTTCAGGCAGTTTGGGAATCAGTCCTAAAATAAGCAACTGAAACAAGCTAAGCTTTTCCATAACTTGCCTCTGAAGCAGTTACGAGGGCTTAAAATGGTCAAATTTGCTTTCAGATTCTCTGTTTTAAGTCTGCTTAGCAGTTCATTGCCAGATATCAGCAGTAAATGGCAATTTAAAAAACCCCTTTTCCTAGTAAAAGTGGAATGAAATAGGCATATTGAAGGGCAACTGGGGGAGGAGGGATCTGGAACTTCACTGAGGGCATCAGGGGCTCCATGCAGCCTGTGGGCCCATGTGGTTCAATTTCTGGTTTGAGGTATGTCTTCATAAACATGGGTGTAAATTCAGTGAACTCTGTGGAACTAACCTTTGAGTATATGTGCATTGTACTGAGCTCTAACAAACTTTCCAAAATGGATATTTGTGCACTGGTCTCTCAAAGAACAAATTAACTGGGAAACTATTGGAATTCTGAAGTTTTCATTGTCTTTTAATAAGAGCTGCTTTGAGACCCAGTTCACAAAGCCACAGTTGCTTTTTAAAGATGGAAAGCATGTCAAACATAATTTGCCTACTTCCCACCTTGGCATGGCCTGTCATGTTGTCCAAATCCAGGCATCAGGGGGAAACAGCCTTCAAATAACCTACTGTCCCTTTTTTGGATTATTTGAGGGTTTCCTCCCACAATAAGTTATGATACTCAGGTTCAGACAACACAAAAAGCCATGCTTGGATGGATCTTGGGCAAATAACGACTTGTTAAAGCCACCACAGTTTGTTTAAGCTGCAGTGATCATGCAAAGCAAGCTTCAGTAAGCTTTGGAATTATGGAATCAATACATTTCAGAACGGAGCATTGACTTCTATGGCCTGTATTATTTTTGGGTTGGACATCTTACAAACTAAGTGGCCTTCTGATCTATCTGTACAGGAGCCATAGGGACAGGAAAGCTTTCTTGCTTCTAGAAGCATAAAGAAAGTGTGCCATATTCCACTCAATAGCTCAGCAAGAAGTAAATCTGCTTCCACTTTTCACTATTCTGGTCCTATTTGTTTTTTGCTGCCTAGAATATTGGTCATTCTTCAGGCACTGATCAGCTTACAGTTAATTTCAGAACTTATTTTTGTGCTAACTTTTCTGTTGTGATGTTAAACTTTGGCTAAAGCCTTGGTAGATTAAATGAAATGCCCTTTTTACATAAATGTAGCTTTCAAAACCAATAAAGAGCTTAGGGTTTTATCTCATAAGAAATTAGCAAACTGCTGAGCTCCTAAACCCTGAGTGAGTTGGAAGAAAGGATTCATTTTCCTCTCTACTCCCCACACCACCATACACAGAAGTTGTAGATATATAACCTTCTCTTATGCAGCCTGGCAAATCCAGACCTGGTTTGCACATCATAACCACCCACAGTTAACAAACTGTGGATTGTGAAGAAGTTGAACAGTAACATGCATGTCAGTTTCTTGACACATACCCACTCCTGATGTGGGTTGTTCATTGTGTTGCCTGAATTCAGAACTCTGGATTGTTGGAATGAATAATATCTCTGGTAGATATTTATGTAATTTGTAGTCACCAAGGGTTTAAAATTAATACTAACAACAAAGATACCCCTTTCCATCCTAATTTAGGCAAGAATGTTAGGAGAGCAATGAGAGAAGATTGTGTGTGAAAGGGGATGTGTGTGTGTGTGTGTGTGTTCACTAGTGTGCACAGGCTCAGCTTCTGATAGTGAAAACAAATTTCTGGGCTGACCGGATAGGAAGTGCTGACCTGCTGAGAAGTGCTTTATTTTACATATCTCTGTCTCTTCTTGGGCCATGTTTTGAACCTGTCTCTGGTTGGTGTGACTTGGCATTCAAGTGAAAAACAGTGTGGATCCCACAAACCAAAGATCTGGGTACCCATGCTTTAAATCAGTGATTTAAATTGGCAAGAAACTGAGTTTTATTTTAATTATAGATTTAATAAATTAATATTAATTTAATTGATTTAATTAAATTAATTTTCACACTTTAAAATTTGTGTGTTTATAGGACATGCCTACTTGCTAACTAGAAGATAATATAAACAGTGGTTTGCCACTAAATGAACTTTATTGCAATTGAGGACAATAGTCTGAATTCTCTCCAACCTAGCAATCCATATCCCTTTTATTTATAAGCAAAAGACAAATGCTGTTGTGGCTATCTTGATATGCATGCAATTATATTAAATGAGATTACTTCTAAATGAAAAGTAAGGTTGAATCCTCTACCCATTAAGTTCTACTTTGTTTAACAGAGCTGAATAAATCATGAGTCAAATAAAAAATGAATCACATTGTGTTGGAACAGGTCTCCAAACCTTTTCCAGAAACAATGAGTAGTGGTTATGGGATGGGAAGAAATGTATCTTTGGAAGATTATTCATGCATTTTGATCATCTTATATTCCCATAATTTGAGACCTTAAATTTTGCAGAACTCAGGTATTTTGATGTAGGAATACCAGTACAGTAAGATCATCCACACACACCTGCTGGAGGGTCGTGGTGAAATACAGTTAGGCAGCCTCTGGCTCCTAGTGTTTCTTACCACATTCTGTTTGCTTAGTACAGTTCATGATGCTGAACACATTTTTGTGTCACATTTGTAATGTCTGACCTCCAGAATTGTGATAGTTTTCTCATGCTGCTGCTGCTTTTTTTTTGCAATGACTTATATTTAACCTTGTCAGGCAAGAGGGTATTTGCCATTTTAAGGGGAGTAGTCATGGTAGATTAAACTTGACTATTAGAAATTGTTCGAGCTTTGATAAGTCATGTTCAGTTTTCAAGCAGCTGCTCCTTCTGACTTTCTCTCTAAGTGTGTGTATAGCAGTGCTTAAACAGATAACAGGACTAAAGATGATCCTTAAATCTGGATGGGAACTTAAGAGGAGATCTAGATGAGACCAGTATATAATGATGTAGTCCAGTATATAATTAAACCATATAGCAATCTATTTCAGCCTCAGATTTGTTGGCCTGCAATTCCCATTATTGCAAGCATGGCCAAGGAAGACAATTACCCAACCCATTTGGAGGACACCAGGTTGAGGAAGGCTGCTGTATAGTAAAATAGATACTTTGGAAGTGTACCATAAGAACAGTGAACAAACCTAAGCATATGGGCCAATTATATCATGTGAACAATTAATCTGTTGATACGTGCTTAGAAAAAGTTTTTCTTTTCTAATTGCAGCTTATTTTTGAAAGACCAATATTTTCAGATTCTGAACTTTCATCGTTATCTCCATGGGCTTCAGAGAATTGAATTGAAGGCAGTTGTGGATCAAATTAGTTCACATTTTAGCTTGGTTCTTGATTTGGTGTACATTTCCAAACATGGAACAGCTTCTTTCACATGCAGAAGACCAAGGAATCTGAAGCAGGTTGTATGTATCCACAGTTTAAAATAACTATGACTAACCCAACCCTTTCCCAAGCTGATTTCTTCCAGATGCTTTGGACTTTGCTTTTCCATGAGCCCCAGCCTGTATGTCAATGATCAGGAAACTGGAAGTAGTTGTTCAAAACATCTGACAGAAACCAGATTGGGAAAGATGTTGTATTTATTAGTATTCTAGCAAGTAAAGGACAGCTAAAAGTACTATTTTAAAATTTTGTCAAGAAGGATTTTACTTATTCCAAATAAAAAACAATTTACAAGTGTTTATCCCCTTCCCCCATACTTTCAAATTGTCCACCCCTGATGTAAGCAGTTTGGTGCCTTCTAGATCTGTTAGACTTCAGCCTCCATGAACCCCAGGCAACATAACCAGTGGTCAGGGATTGCTGGAGTTGTAGTCCAAAATATCTGATAACCCCAGCTTGTTTCACCCTGACTTGGGTATAACTGGTTTATGTGGCTTGGCCTCTCCTCAACTGAAGTAATCTCTGGTTAATCTGCAGCATTCTAATCTACAGCAATAACTTGTATCTGCATAGAGGAATGTCATGGAGAAGGATAATATTTTTGGACTTAGTTATATCAAACAAGAAAAGAGGTGATCTAAAGCACTGAAATAGAGAGTTCTGTCTCTGGGTTCTTTCTTTTGAGGAGGAGAGGGAAGCAGAGTAAGGTCAAGCTGAGCAATAGGAGGCCTACAGCAACTGAACCTTCAGGACGAGCAACACTCGAAAAGCTAGTAGAAGTAGCATATCTAAATTAGTTTCCAAGATGCTTTAAACTTCCTGTGAATTTTCAAATGTAAAGAAGCTTCAGGCTGGTCGAGGGAGAAAACCAAGCCATCATTCAGAGAATAAGTTAGGATTCTGAACCATTAATTCTTGGGTTTACAGTTCCAGTGACCTTATTTCAGCCTTCCTGGATCTAGTTGCTGTGAATTTAGGCCATCGCACACCTGAATGACACCAAGCAGGGGAAAGTTGCCTCTGGTTAGGGTTTAATCTTAAATTGTTTATGTAGGTGTATGGCAGAACTGATCTCATTTCCTATGAGTAGGCGTGTCTTGTTGGCTACCTAAGATGCAGATAAGATGATCTATGCTTAGGGTTGATAAACAGTTCTGCACTAATAGGGTTTGAGGTAATAAGTGCTAGTGTGACACTTATGCTGTTATATGTGCCTTTCAAGTCCTTCAGAAGTACAATGGACAAGAAAATTATACAAGAAAGGAAGTTTGTTGTAAGGCAAATCTGTTTGGCAGTACAACTAAAGCATATTTACAATGGTAACTATCACTAGATGAACAAGGCAGACATAGCTGGCAATGGAGTTGCTTTAGAAAGTACTAGAATAAAACTATTTCTTGCAGAGCTTTCCACTGTAATGCAAGATAGGAAAGAGTTAACACCTGTACAACTGTATCCTCTGGGGGTCTTGCAGCCTCTTCAGAGAGCAGATCTGTGTCTCTTAATTACTTTGGAATAACAGGTGTGCTTGGCTCAACCCAGCAAAAGTTTCATGCTGTCTCTTCAATGTTGCCTCTTCCCCTGGGCTGACAGCTACTTCTGAGATCAACCTCCTTCCCTGCTGTGCTGAATTTTAGCAATTTAGTTTGTACAGCGTAGGTGTCTAACACGATCAAGTTAACTACTACATCTTTTTATACAGGCTTCCTTGTACTTTCTCTTGTTCAATTTGTTGGCAGATTTTTCATTGAGACCTCAGTTTCTGGGTGGGGGTTTCTCATCTTCACAGGTATTGTCATGGGACCCAAGTCATTAGCAGGCTTCTGTACATTCAGATTTTCATAATGGTGGGAGGAAAACACTAACACAGTCATGGGGAAAGGCCATGGCCAATGCAGCTACCCTTTTCTGTGAGTGTCTTAAAGCAATTCATCTCAGTCCAATTACTGGCAGTTGGCAAGCTCCCAAGAGCAAGCAGGGGCTGCCCTAAAAACTATGCTGGTAGCATTTAAATCTGTTAGGACAGGTAGGTCCATGTTAAACTGATGTCAGATTTAGAACCTAAAGGAGTGCTGAACATTTGCTGCATGGTATTTGTAAGCAGCTCTAGCTGAAAACTTTGCAAATGGGATTTTTAGAAAGGGAAAACAATGATACAGAACTTCCATCTACTTGCACAATATGGGAGAATCTTTAATCAATGATATGAGCTGTTAAGAAGTGATGCTGTTTCTTCTTTCTGCCCTTTGTAGTTTATGTGGAAGATGCAGTGTTTTTGTGTCCTTGGGAAGTCTGATTTGCAGTCTAAAACTGGATAGATTAAAGCAACACTGAAGATTCTCTCCCAGCTAGTCTAAAAATACTGTAAAATACATGGCTTGAAACAGTGTTTCATATGCCATTGTTTAAATGTGAGAGAGAATGGAAAAGCTGCATTTTTTCCAATAATCAAATCCTACATTATTCTAGGCTTGATCACTTTGCAGGAAGTGAGAGGGAGAGATGATGCAATTTTTTAATTCCCTGAATATTTGCAGGAAAAGGAAGAAGTCTAAGTGATTGGCAACTTTGGGTTTTTGAAAAAAAACAATAATGGCCAGAATGTTGGATTTCCTTTGGCATATGGGAAAATTATATTCAAAATCCTGCTGCATCATGAATTTGTTGGGTAGCTTTGCTGAATTGCTTCTCTCCAGCAAATCTACCTTGCCAGGATGGTTGTATGATGAGAGAGAGAGAAATTAAGGCCATATGTGTGCTGTGCTCTACTGTTCCTTTTGGAAGAAGAATATGACACACATGTAAACATGGGGTTTAAGCCAATGGTGACCTTCTGTCAGCTGAATGAAAATCACTGGCAGAACAGATTTCCACTTCCCTGCCCTGCAACCCCTGCATGCACCCCTCAGATATGCTGTGAAGGGCTTGGCACTCCCCTCGAGTGGATCTGGGGATGCACTGGAGGAGGAGAGCATAAGGAAAAGGTGCTTTGGACCCAAGCTTTTGTATGCACTTTTGCAACATTTGTAGAGAGTTGAAATGTATACAACAATGTTCCCTTCTTCAGATGTTTGCAGTTCGAAGAAGAGCCAAACTGGTATTATCTACTGCCATACAAACATGTCCCTATGCTATGATCACCTTCAGAGATTCTCTTCCAAGTGTTCTGCCTTCTGAGTTGAGGCAGGTGGTGACCAGGAACAGGACCACCTTGATTGTGGTACCCCATCTTCAGAATACCTGTCCCAGGAGGCTCACCTGGCACTCACTTCCCCACAAACCTTGGCTGGTCTTTGCAGCAATGAACCTCCAAATTGGTAGCATCCAGCACTCTGCCACTTACTTTGCATCTGGTCTTGCACTGCTGCAGGAAGTCAGCCACAAGTCTTTGTATTCCTGGCCTTTGCAGCTTTGGAACTGGAACCATGTTTGTGCAAGAGTAGATGGAGGGAAGGGACAACTAAACAGACTTGGAATCACATATATATGCATTATTGGCTGTAAGGTTAGATTCTCCCTTCCTGGACTGCCATAGTCCTGATCAAAGGGCAGAGTAGAAATTGATGTTTTTGTGCACATAGCCTAGTTCTCTGAAGGAAAAACCTATACTGTGGCTCTTTCTTTGCCAGCATCACCAGATGATAGTGTGGTTACCTTTACAGAGTAGAAAGGACTGAGCTTCAGCAAAAGTAACATGCAGAAAGCAAGTTGTGTACAATGTTATGTGGCATATATTTGAGAGGAAGAATAATGGGTTGTGTCATGGTTAGTCATGTTTTGTGTAAACCCATTGACAGTAGTGTGACTTAGTCATGACTAACTTAAGCCCCATTGGTTTCAGTGGTCTTCTCTAAACAAGTCTTAATTCTGGACCCACCCAATTTCAGATGGTTCCAACTGTGCATAAATCTTTTGAAATAAGCCATTTAAAAACAATGGGCACAAGATAACACATCAGGATTGGGATGTGTCGTTTTTATATTTGCATACATGCTGCTACATCATTTGGTGCTCTTTAAAAAGTGATTTGCTTGTTCTACAGGTATAACTGCTAAACACACATAGAAGGGAATGCACACACACACGCACCTGCATAAGTGTTAAACTGAACCATGAGCTGTGCGTCTATAGTATCTCCAAAGCATAATATACTACTCTACTTGCTCTGTACAGTATAACACTTGAACTCATAACTAACCAGAGTTAAATGAATAATATTTTTAACCTTCTAGCACATTGCTTAAGCTAAAAATAAGCTTTCAGCTGTTGTCTTTTAGCTCTGTTCATGGCCTATGTATTGCTATCATTGTCTTCAGAAGAATTTCCCAATAGTAGGCTTTTGACTTGGAAATTATTAAGTAGTTAACAGGGACATCAAATAGGCTAGAAATATACACAAAAGTTTAATTCAACAAAATGTTGTCCCTTGTTTGATGGATAAAACAAACAAGCAGGAAGTTCCCCACTCTTCTTTCCACCCCCAGCACTAACACTGCCTTTCTCCCAGCTGCTGTGAAAACTGAGCTTGTAACTCTGGGACCCTGGCACTCAATATGTCCACTAAGAATGTAAATTATCTTGTAACTGGATATTAGGAAGTGTTCTTGCTTAGACCTGCTTGTTCCTAGAATGTGAGTATCTCATCTACTGCATATGTAATTATTCCATCCATACATAGGACATCTCACATTTCCCCTGTAAGTATAATCCAATAATCAAAGACTTAACCTTTATCTGTTAAATTTTTTTATCGTTATCTAGTTCTTCCTCCTGTGCTTGTTCCAAGACACAGCGAATACAACCCTCAGCACAGTCTTCTGGCTCAGTTTCGCAATTTGGGGCAAAATGAGCCTCATATGCCACACAATGCTACTTTTCCAGACTCATTCCAGCAGCCCAACAGTCATGCGTTCCCTCATTCGCCGAACAGCAGCTATCCAAACTCCCCTGGAAGCACCAGTGGCACCTATCCTCATTCGCCAGCCAGCTCTGACCCAGGAAGCCCTTTCCAGATTCCAGGTAAGCTTCTCTTAAAAGCAGCAAGTTATAACTATTGCATGCATTGTCTGAACTGTGTTTTGACCAGTTGAGTTGAGACATAAAGTTGATACAACAGTTGGAAGTATGATTGTACTTGAGTACTTCTTAATGACTTAGTTCTCTACATTGGGTACAGAACTTCTATTCCAGGGGCAAATCTCTTATAGGCAGTCTTGCCCCCTTTCCCCAGAATATTTGGTGGTTTCCCAGTATTTCTGTGGTTTCCCTCATTCTAAAAAATTGAAAAGCCTCTTCCAGGCTTTATTACTGATAGTAAGACCTTTGAGTGTCAATATACTGGTATTTATGGCATTTTCTCTCTGCTCATTTTGCTTTCTGTTATATCTATCTCTGGAACAGGGCCCCAGCAGCTTTCCCAAAATGTACTTCATCTGTCAACTTGAAAGAAGTTCTGCATCCTATGAGAAAACTTGGTACCAGTTTCAAAAGCAGTGCTTTAGGGTTGCTGCAGCATTCTTCACACTGAACATTTAGAGTGCTGTATTATTTTTTTTAATCTACCATATCTCAAAGGCCTGAGCAGATGTCATATAATCACAGTTTTATATAGTAATTGATCAGTGGATGCACAGGCATCCTCCAACTTTCAAGAATGGAATTCTAAAAAGTATAGAGCACCATAAATCTCCGTCCATTCTTGATAGCCAACTATGGCACATAGATGGCATCAAAAAACCACTCTGTTGATCATGAGAACACAGAGACTGAGGTCTTCTGTTGGCCATCCTGTAGCCAAGCTATTTGGTACTTGATCAAAACTAACATCTCTGCTTGTGTCACAAGATGATGGGGAGACAGGGCAGATGCTGTAAGTCCTGGCCAATCACTGACCAGACCAGGGGCAGGGAACCTGGAGCCTGAGTCCTACCTACATGTTGTCCCAATCCAGCTGTCTAGGGTTTCCCAGAAAGTCATGCTTTTATCTCTAGCCTTAAGTGTTTTTCCTCAAGCCCCAGTTTGTTGATTTTTTTGGTTAATTTGCAAAGCTTGAAATGTCACTCCTATGTCTTAGTTAGTGACATAAGTTAACTTACATTTTTTCCCAGTGTATTTTGGGTTGTGAAAAGGAATTGAGGAAGTGCTTAGTTATTAGTATGTGGACACTAAAATAATGCAATTCTTGGGTGAAGAGAACTTGGGGCTTAAGTATCCAGGCAATGGTTAAGCTTAAATAAATAATGTGGGAACACTCACAGATGGCTGAGGAACAGAAACATTAAAAGTATTATTTGTGTAGCTGTCAGCAGCTGATATTCCTCACCTGCAGAGCTAGTGATGACTTCAATTGGTAGACTCTGGCCACCACCCAGCAATCACCAGCCTAACAGCAGGGTTCTATACTGGGTTGCATCTGCATATATTAGCATTCATTACTGGCTGCTGGTAATCTTAAAATGTGCATTGTTCTCCTCTCAGTTGAAATGTTCTGCCTTGTTAAGTGGCTATTTTATTACCTTCAATGTAACAGAAATGTAAAGTGGCCTTCATTACGTTCCTTAGTTTGGTGTAGCAGCCCTTGCAGCCAAATTCTAGCTCTTGAAGAGTGACTGTTGCAAGAGGCAGAAGAACAAAAGAAATACCAGAGCTTAGCCTCAAATCTTACCTGAGGACTCTGATACTTAAGTAGCTAAAATCACTGGAAATCCCTTAAGACTAACCATCCTGTCCATCATTCTCTCTAACCTCCTCCTCTTTCACATGACTTGCATTTATGTCAAACCTCTCACAAGCATAGATCTGTTAAAAGAAATTTTTAGCATGATTCCTTAATCAAAAACTAATGTCTTCTGTGTTCACCTTATTTAAGAGTTGAAGGAGGCTCACTAGACAAAACTGAAGAATTAGAGACAGAGGAACAAATTTTTTTGGATTATCATGAGTGGGTGGGAATGTGGTTTGACCTCTTAACGCTTTCCATTTACTGTAAATGTACAAAGATGAAATAATCTGTGTTTTACACTTAGCTGATACTCCCCCTCCTGCTTACCTACCTCCAGAAGATCAGATGACACAGGATGGTTCACAGCCAATGGACACCAGTATGATGGCACCTTCAATTCCTCCAGAAGTAAACAGAGGAGGTGAAACTTTTTTCATCCTTTGCATAAATTATTCCTTACATAAGTATATGGTACTTCAGTGATGAATGTAAACATGGCAATAGCATGATCTTATGAGTGGGAACTAGGAATGCTTTAAAGTGCTGTACTCACATTCAGGAATAACAGGAAGTGAATAGCAATGTCTCTTCTCCCTTGGATTCTTTTCGAAACAAGTTCTGAAAATTGGCATAGCAGCCAAGTGGTGCCCAGTTGGATACTGGCATTCAGAGGCTACAGTACCTCTCCCTCCCCACAGTTGCTGGCAGATGGCTGAGGCAACTAGAAAGCATATAACATGCCATTGAGATTAAATATGTAGCCACCTGGATAACTTGGCTATTGTTAAGTCTAATGAACAGCTTTAAAAGTATTTGAAAAATAACAGTTCCTTGGTAAATTTAACATACTAAAGCAACCACAATCTTTTGGTGGTTTTGCTGATCAGTTCATTATGCTTAAGCCTTGCAGCTGAAAAGGAAGCAGAAAGCAATTTATTAGCATTTATGCCTGAGTCTGTAGACTTTATCCATACCTTTTATTTTCGTAAATATTCTATATTTTTGTCCTGGAATTCTTGCATTCCTTAGGTGTTCCCTAAGTAATCAGTGGGGCTGCCTGACTTACTCTAATTTAGTCTTTAAGGATTGGCTTGCATGTTCTGGTTCCAAGCAAATATGCTGGGCTGCAATGCAGAGATGTCCCTGCATTGGGGAGTGTTGTGTGTGAGATAGACCACAGTCACAACATCTTCATATGTAATACTTAAGTAGTTTTATGATCCCTAGAATAAAACCTTGGTGGGCTCAGAGGGAAGGAGACAAACAATCCTGCAACCTCTCTGGTTTCCTGATCTCTTCTTGTGAAACATTTTTGCTAGAGGGTCAAGAAACCAGTTCTAGCAAAAATGTAGGGTAAGTGGGTGAGGAGGTATCTCTGCCCTGCATAGAAGAACACAAGCCTCCAAGTTTGGGGGCTTCCAATCATCCCAGTAGAACTGTGCTCTAAAGGTTGCCAGATTAGGCATCTGACATATTTACAAGCCACTGTTGCTACTGGAAGTAGTTACACTCACATCTTTACCCTCTGTGCTCACAAAAGGCCACTTGTTCTTTGTCTTGAACCTTACAGATTCTGAATTAGAGAAATGGTAACTCTGAAAGCATGACTGCCAGTAAGAAATGCAGCTATTTAAAAGCTTATGCCACCGACCCCCACAAACTCTGGTCTTAATACCTCTTTCCCTGCCCTTTTTAATGAGGGCAAAATTACCTTTGTTTCCTCTGTATTCACATTGTTAACCCCACACCTGTTTCCCTTAACTCTGTGAGCTCATTTCTTTACTCCCCTACCTGATATGTATGGCTATGTCCTTTGTTTAATAGTCCTTCAGAAAGGTCTGCTGCAGTTCATGTTTATGTAAATGGAGGCTCAAAAACTCTCTAGCTATAGACATTTAGAGGCCTGTTCTTTGTGAAGATTTGTTAGTCTTAAGAGATTTGACTTAACAAGCTGCATCCTGTCAATGAAGTTGGGTAACTCCTATTGTTGGCTCATGCTGGGAATGGAGAGACAAAACGCACCTGCTCTGCATGACTTAAGGCAAATGTGAGGAAGTTAGTGTGAAATCTGTGTGAGAGAGATATGATTTCATTCTGTAGGAATGGCCAGCTGGCAGGATTTCTTCCTGAGTTTGAGAACTAGGGCAAAGTTGCATAGCTTTAATAGTTACTGGCATCTTACAGTGAACAGTGCACCCACTTTCTAATAATTAAAGATTGCTTTACAATGCTTGAAAAGATTTTAAAAATGCCACAGCTTGTTAGCATCAGTACCACGTGGCATAGCTCTGATGATTAGTAAACAGGACCTTGGCATTTTTTTCCCCTTTAGTTGTTGGAATCTGCCATCTAATCTTATATATACATTCAGTTCCTATCTCTAAAACAGAAATTGTATCTCTACCTGGGTTCATGTGAAAAAATAAATTCTTACCTACTGCAGAAAGTCAGTTTCATAGAATCATAGAATAGTAGAGTTGGAAGTGGCCAAAACGGTGTTTGGGTCCATCCCCCTGCTGTTGCAGGTCGCCAATTTACACCATCCCTCTCAGATGACTCTCCAGTTTCTTTTTGAATGTCTCTGGTGTGGGAGATCACACAATCTCTCTAGCCGACTGGTTCCACTGTCTTATTGCTCTGACAGTTAGGAAACTTCCTGATATCGAGCCTGAATCTGGGTTGAGTTAATTCTTCCATGTCCTACAACTCTGGTATAAGTGAGAAGAGATCTTGACCTTCCACTTAGTAGCAGTCTTTGAGGTACTTACAGAGTGATATCATGTCCCTGCCGCCCCAGTCTTCTCTTCTCTAGGCTGAATAGAACCCAGTTCTCTCAGCCTGTCTTCTTGGGGCAGGGTTGCCAAACCCTGAATCATTTTTGTTGCCTCCTCTGAACTCTTTGTTTTTTCCTGCATCTTTCTTAAATCTTGATGCCCACAACTAGACACAATATTCCAGGTTGGTAGTAGTTAATGCCAGACAAGGCTGAGTGAAACTCATTCCTCTTGACCAACATTTTCAAGCAAGAAAGATCAAATCATGTGTGCAGCCATGAGTTTCATATACTAAAGTGTGTTTGCAAGGCCTTTGAGCATTTCTAGTCTGCAGTCCTTGACAGATGTCAATCATTTTGAAGCCTGAAAGACTACTTGCATCAGTTTAAACTTTTGCTGAGCAATTAAATGTACAAGTAATGTAAAGGGATGGGAGAGACAGAGATAACTATAACTTTTAGATAAGGAGGGGAATTACTCTGTCTTTGCAGGGAAAATTAGCTGGGAGACTTCTTGGGTAAAATCCTTTGAGGTACTATTATGCATTTCAGCATGCACCTCTTAAAAGTCTTGATCTTTTAAACACTTGTTTGGAAATAAAACTGAGTTCAGTATTCAGAATAACTGTTTTAGCCATAATCTAGGACAGTTTTTTAGCCTGTTACAGGAATATCATGAATGTCTTTTAGCAGCTTTGAAACACTAAAAATATATTATGGCATTAGACAGGAGCCCCAGACAAAGTGCTTGCAAGAACCTTCAATGGTGTTAGAAAAGGGGTCCTCACATGGTCCTGTGAGCACCCATGTATATGGGATGTACTCAGATTTATATCAATTATGCTTAAGATTTAACACAAGTAGACCTAATATCTAAATAAGTATCCAAATTGCTTTTATATGCCACTCATTCATATATTGAAAACACTGTAAATTTCTTAATCCATTACATTATGGGAGGTGGCTGTTTATCATTCTAATTTTGTAATATCAGTCTTTTAGCTGTCACAGAAGCAGAGAATCCATTACCTCTTTCCTTTATTAATTTCCATGAAGCAGGTAATTTAAAAGAGCATATATATCAAGGAAATTCATCAGTGTAATGACTCCCCCCCCCCATTAAAAAACAAATGCTGGACATTGGCAAAACATCGGTTTAAAAGAAACTTTAGCTGTATTACATTACCACCAATGCACTGAATTAGATAATACCTTATTATAGAGATATTGTTGCATCCAATCGGCATGAAACTAATGTTTTTAGTGAATAAGACACAGCCTCAGATCCAAGTAGATACTAAAGCAGCAACCTACTAGTTATGCATTTTGTGATACTACCCACAGCAGTTTTTCAAATTCTCATATGTTCCCAGAGATCCAAAAAGGTTGAAAGACCCTGGTATAAGGTTTCATGGACTAGAGTTCACTTAATCTGTAATTAATGTAAGCATATCCATAATGAATTCATCTTTAAACTGCCACATGACTCTTATTATCTTAGACTTATCTGGATGGCCTTATCCAGGAAGTCTTGTCTTTTTCTCTCTCTCTTCCCACTTCCTTTTTGCATTCTTATGTTTGGTTATTTAGCTCTTCAAAGTATTAAGTGCTCCTCAGTTCTTGGAAGTAGAAGGAATAGGTAGGCTTTCTCCAAGCTTGCGCTCTCCAGTTGTGCTGGGCTGCAACTTCCATAATTCACATCCAGCATGGACTGGGAATTATGGGCATTACAGTCCAATGCAGCTGGAGTGTACAACGTTGGGGAATGCTGATGTGGCCTACCATCATGGGGTAGTAATAATCCTATGAAATGTAAGTACTCTTTCACTTAATTAACTGTAGATTCAGGACAAACAAGATTCTTGTACAGGTCATCATCACAAGAGTATAAGATGGCTTCAAGGAGTTATTGCAACTTAATGGGAAGATAAGTCTGGTTGTAGTTTTGCCATCCCCGCCCCCCCAGAATAACATTTCATGTGATTAGTGTTTTATTGTCTTTTGTGCCTGGCTTTTAAGTGCCAACCTGAAAGATCTGATCAGTTGTGCAACACTTCGTATGTCCATTAGCACTTTGCTTTAAAAGTTTTTCTCTCAAGCAATAGCTCAATGCATACATAAACCTTGTGCTTTCAAGAGGTGTGACTCATAGTAATACACTTAGTTTTTGTCCTGTATAGAAGCAAACATGTAACTACTCACCTATAAAGAAAAAAGCCTGCCTTTAGGTGACCGAACAATTTTGGAGGTAAATGGGGTCAGTCTTGGGTTAGTTCTTTCAGGCCCACGTACATCTGCTGAAACATAGCACTGAATAAAATTTTATCAATTACAACTATGTTAGGGTGCTCACCTGATTAAAGAAATCCTATTTGGTTAACCTTCTTACTTTTAGCTGATTTCATCAGATTTGCATAAGAAGTAAACATCAAGTTTAAAGCGTCATTTCCCAGACTTTGGTCTCCAGATTTTGTACTACAATGCCCATTATTCCCAGTCAGCATGTCTAATGATCAGGGATGAAGGAAGCTGCAGATTAAAACTTCTGAGGGTTAAAGGCTGAGAAAACTTTGTCTGAAGAAAGCATCTTCGAATTAGTATTATCCCTTCTGTGCTAGGCTGGAGTATGAATCTCTTCTTTAAATTCTAAAATAGCAAATTTCATAATATTTGTTGTTGCATGATGTGCATTTTACTCCAGTGGCTCCCAAGGATCTCAGGGCAACATACCCAGATGGGACTAAGCCATCTATGAGTAACTTAATCAGCTTCACAGTTCAGCTGGCAATTTGAACTCCCAAGCTTTGATGCTCTTTAACCAACACTATCTCATCCTAACCAGTTTATCAGCATTGCTGTGTAGCTTTGCAAGTGGGCTAGTTGCAAAACTGCAGAGCAGGATGGTAGAAAAACCTTCACATGTCTTTTTCCTAAACCTTTTATATCATCATCTCTATTCCCAGTGTGGAGGCTTTGACTGCATTGCTAGTGCAGCAAAAACACACTCTATAATGGGACACTGGGAGAATGACTTTTAATTAGCAGCTGCATAGCCAGATTTTCCCCACTTTTGTTTCTTCAGTGATCTTAAGCCAAAATCTACACAGGAAATAAATAAATAATACTTTAAAGCTCAGGAACTCATTAATTCTAGTGTCACTGATTTCTGTTTTTCCTCTTTTGCAGATGTTCAGGCAGTTGCTTATGAAGAGCCAAAACATTGGTGCTCTATTGTTTACTATGAGCTCAACAATCGTGTTGGAGAGGCATTTCATGCTTCTTCCACAAGTCTTTTGGTGGATGGTTTCACTGATCCTTCCAATAACAAGAACAGATTTTGCCTAGGGCTGCTCTCTAATGTTAATCGGAATTCCACCATTGAGAACACCAGGCGGCATATTGGAAAAGGTACTGTTTTTATCATATTTAAAGGTGAGAGGGTGAAGGAAGAAGCTGTGTTTATTGCCTCATGGTTTCTTTGAGAAGCAACATTCTCTACTTGATCTCTTTGTAAGCACAGTATCATTGTCAACCTGTAGGGACGAGCAACTCTAGAAAGAAGTCTTTCCCAACCTGGTGCCCTCCAAACTACTTTGTTACAACACCATTCCTCCATCCCAGATCAGGAGGGCCATCTGGAGGGCATCAAACTGAGGAAGGCTTCTGTAAGTATTCTAGCTACTCCCCAGCCCCATTCTGTTCTTGAGAAGAATCTGAGCTATGACTATGGAGATGCACGTATACTGCAGTAGGTTTTGTTTCAGGCCTCCTGATACAGCAGTGCACATTGCAAAATAATGGTGAAGGTATTTTTTTTAGGAATGGGAGTGAGCTTGGAATCTCCTGCCCTCCCAGTTCAGGAAAGAAAACACTCTTGTTAGATTAAAAAAAACCCCCTCAGCTGTGGAACAGAATATTCCATGTGAATTGCCAAAGTGAATTGCCACAATGATTTGTTGCCTCCTTTATTTTAAGGACTGAAGTAGTAAACAATGATCTGGTTCTCAGTATGATTTGGATTTTCAGAAGCAACAGCTATATTATTATCGATGGTTTTGCAGCTTCTGTATTTTAAAATTGTTTGAAAGAAAAATCACTTGTTTTTAAAAGTTCTTGGTTGGTTTTGAGGGAAGATGAATTTGAATTTTGAAGATGTGTATTGAAAATTGAGACAATAGCTCTCATTGGATTCCAGCATGTTTCTCAAGCTGCATAGCTTTATTTTATTTAAAAAAGATGTAAACAAGGAAGAGATCTCTCCTCTCCCCCATTCCTTGGTGAAGGATATAAATTTTTTACTACATATAATATGGTTTTTCTTCCAGGTTTGTGTTCTAAACTTATTCAACATGTACTTCTTGGTGCACAAAAGAACTTATGGGTTTATATAACAAAGCTTAAGGATTTTCATCCTTTTTTTCCGTAACAGCTCTTCCCACAATGATAGGTTTGTTGGTTGACTAGGGTAAAATAAGCCTTGCGAAGAGCATGGAGCTAGTTGTGGACAAACCTATTTCATTTACTACATGTAAATCTAGCCACTTCTCCAAGGAACACAAGGGAACACCCTCATCCATTTTATCATAGCAACAACCCGTGATTTTGGTAGGACAAAAAGAGAATGACCCACAGTCAGCCATTAAGTTTTGTGTTTGAGTGGGGAATTGAATCCTCAGCCCTATTCCAACATTCTAATCACTATATCCCACTGGTTCTCCAGTTCTGGATCACAGCTATGGTCTCTAAACTTTAGGGCAAATATCACCAATCTCAGGGGTGATTGTAGAAAAGTTTATCTTGCTTATTTTTTTTACTTGAGTTAGTACTAGTTTAATGCTGAGTTCCTACAGAAATGTAGTGTATAGGAATTCCCATTTCTTTCATTACTCAGTTCAGTAAGGCTCCTTGCTCTTAAATTTAGCTCCTGGAAAATATTGTCCACATTAATAGTTTATTTTCTGGTTCTGCCAAGAAATGTGCATATTTAAGTTACTGTAATCCTACTAAATTGATAGTAAATACCCAGAAGATCTAAATAGAAGATAAAAATTGGACCACATAAAATAAGGATGTAGTGGTCTTATCACATTGTAAATAGGTACCTGTTCCACTGTATTAGTAAGAGTTGAGCAGATGCACTTCTACTCCCTTTTCTTCCTTGGTTACTTCCCATGTCTGCCAAAACAATTGCACCTGCATCCTGAAAAATAACACAGGGATTTTCAAACTATGAAGATCATTTAAATCAAAGAGGTGTACAGATGTTAAAAAACAGTACCAGATTGACTGATATTGCCAATAAAATATAGAAAGAAGGAATTTCCACTTGTAGTTACTTATTGGTTCAGGTGTATGGATGGGGTTCCTTACTGATGCTTTATCTCAGAAACAGAAGTTACTTTTTAATAGAAAATTGCTGCTTTGAACTACTGCACCCACCTAAAGCACCTTGACTTGGATAATTCTAACAAATCTTCTGTTTCTTTTGTAGGCGTTCACCTCTATTACGTTGGTGGAGAGGTTTATGCAGAGTGCCTTAGTGACAGTAGTATATTTGTGCAAAGTCGAAACTGCAATTACCATCATGGTTTTCACCCAACCACAGTCTGCAAAATCCCAAGTGGCTGCAGTCTGAAAATCTTCAACAACCAGGAGTTTGCCCAACTTCTGGCTCAGTCAGTCAACCATGGCTTTGAAACTGTGTATGAACTCACTAAGATGTGCACTATCCGTATGAGCTTTGTAAAGGTAAGAAAGAATTTTGGGGTAGGGGGTGGCAGGAGGCAAACTTGTGAAGGAGAATTGCTAGTGCTACTCAAGTTTTTATTTTATTTTTAGTAAAGTTCAGAGTAGGTTATGGTCTAAGAATTACTCTTGGCTAAAATAGCAGGCTAAAACAGGTGATTCCAAAACCCTTTCTCCCTTTACTCCTATACCATTCCCCAAAAACCTAACCATGACCACCAAAGGACCATCAACACAAATCTTGCAACAATTTAGTAAGTTACCTCAGATGAAAGTTTTCAGTCAGCCACTGAAAATGGCTGTGCACTCTTGCTTGAGTACACAAATGGCATAAAGTATACCTGGTGGTATGAACATTTAAAATGGGAGAAAAAGGAGGTCTGTAAAGTATACTTTGTAAGAAATATGTCTAGCTGCTGCCAGATACCCTCCATTGCACTGGCTGTCTTAAACTCCATAAATATAATGTCTCTGTCATACGCAACATCACTTATACTTTGATTTGGAACAGTTCTGTTGTCATTACTATTCAAATGCTCCTACTTTTAGGGACCAGTGTGCTTTGTTAGATGCATTGTGTCAGAGGTGTTTTGTCTGTGGGATCCTGAGAGCTGCCTTTAAAGAAAGTTCGCATATAAAAGTCTGCTCTATCGTTGAGATGCAGCTACATCTGTAGCAACACTAATTGCTGGAACATTCCTTCTTTTCACTTTCTAGGGTTGGGGAGCAGAATATCATCGGCAAGATGTTACAAGCACACCCTGCTGGATTGAGATTCACTTGCATGGTCCCCTTCAGTGGCTGGATAAAGTTCTTACACAGATGGGTTCTCCTCATAACCCAATATCTTCCGTGTCTTAAAAAGGATTCTGAGCAGCTACACTTCAGACACTATTGAGCCTTGCATGACTTGAAGGATGTATGAGTCAGACACATGTACAAAACTGGCAGTGGCCTTTATTATACTTGACTTCTGTGACCAACTGTTAGATCAGGGAAAAAACCCCTGTTACTAAGTAGTTGGCATCAAGATTTTTTAGTTTACATAGTAGTAATCTCTTGCAAATCTTTATGCAGGGCAGTGTGTAATGGCTAGGGATGACCAAGTCAATGTAATCCAGACACTGTTCTTAAGCAATCTTATCTGGCACACTAAGATCCCTTTGTGCTGAACATCCATTGTGTTGTGTGTTCTGGAAGGAATACAGAAAGTTGATGATTACACTGTTTTCTCTCAACTAACTTTTCATGATGTTTGAAATCCATTGTTCTTGGTAATAGTTGCTAGCCCCAAACAAACTAAGGCTTCTGTGTAATCTTCTGAAACTGTGTACTGACCATACTGTTGCAAGAATTTTTAGGTATGCTCTTTGCTAAATGTATGTACAGTGTATTTGGAAGTTAGAGATGGACTAGCCTAAAGGAATTAGATAGTTGAAGGGAGGTGGGTGGGAAGGGGAGCTGACATGGACAGGTAGAATTATACTGTAAACATAGCTTGTTAAACAGTCCAAGTCTTGCGGTGTGCATTTCATTTTTATAGTGGCTTTATCCTACTACTAACTGATATTTCTGCCCATCCAGAGCTTCACAGAGCAAGGGTAGGTCAATAAATGCTTTTGTCATGTACTGCAAGGTCTGTATATTTCAAGACAAAACTGTACAGCCTTTTACAGATTGGGCAGTTTGATGCAGTTCACATAACGGAAGTAGCTGTTTCATTTTATAAGAGCTTTGTGTTTTGCCAACTTAGCAGATGTTAGTACATGTTGGGAAGACTTAAACAAACCTATTCAAGTGTTTCAGACTTAAAAGGTTAATTTTTTTACCATTTAAATTGTTTTCTTTCTGCTAATGTTTTTTATATTCATTCAAGCTGTAGTACTTTTTCAGTATTTTTTTATTCCAAAAGTTAGTGGTTCATCTCTACTGAAGTTCAAATAAACATATTGCTTACTTTGATTAAAACTATCTTTTGTGCATATTTTTCTTCATATTAATCTGTAAAACACTAGTTGTGATTTAAATTAGTTCCTGCTATTTTATTTGAAGAGGAGACATGTTTAGCAACAATTAAGAAACAAATTTGATCAGCATAGAATAGCAAGCAATTCCTTTATGCTGCCTTAAAAAGATGCTTTGGTCAATCTCATATTGTCCAACTTGTTAGAAAACGATTCTTAAACTTTTCCAGAACTATTACTTATGTCCAGATTACCATACCACATTGCTTTGTGTTCTTATTTATTTTGGCTCCTTAACTACAAGTATGTATAAACTTAGTATATACAATGATTTATTAAAATTTATGTTTATGATTAAGAAATATATCCAGCAAGGATATATTTCACAGGAGAGGTTACATGATTTTAAAAATAAAAGGATCACCCCTAAATTGAATTGGAGTGATAGTGCCATCATCTTCACCTGGCACTAAGCTGTCTTCAGCCAATTTTTCCAAGGTGCCAGACAGATACTTTTGCTTCTAGGATTTCTAAACTGGAGATTCTGGAAACTGGAGTATTAAGTCCAAAAAACAATTTTTCATCTCGCACTCAAAAAATGCATGAGAATCCTGAAAGCAGCCACATGTCTAACCCATGGTATGGGAAGCATCCTCTTACTTTCCAGAATCCTCTTTTGAGACATACCCTTGCAGGTGACCTCTTAAAGCCACTCTACTATGCAGCATCTGGGACCTGTGTAGGCAATTTGTTTTAGTTAAACCGAATGTAAAGCATAGTTAATTTTCAAAGATCCTTTCTTGTGGGAAAAAGTTATGATGAGACTAGTCCATAAGTAGGTGTATTCTGCCAAACAAAACACAATGGTGTGACTGTGTAATCACTTCATTTGAGCAAGTCCTGGTACTCAAAAGTGCCTTATGCTGTAAGCCTACACAAATTGACTTACTGGATCACTCTACTGTGCCATCTTGCCCAGAACTGATAATGGCCAATCCTGCAAAAAAACTTGAGCAAAGCTTGTACAAGGCTATGTGTCTGTAGCCTTTCTGTGTCTGTCTGCAGCCTCTAGTAAGCGGAAAGAAACTGCACTGAGGCTTCTGGGGGGAATCTTCCTAGCTTCTGCAGCTAGTAATCTATGATAAGAGCTCTGCTGGATCAGACAAAAGGTTAGAAGGTACTTCTGAAGTTCACAAGGAAGGCATAATAAGTCTGTTGCTCCTCACCTGCCACCCCCCCCAAAAAAAGGAAATAAAGACTCTTGACTTTCAGCAACAATGTCTCTGAACATGAAGATTCAAGCTGGCTATTACAACTAGATATTGATACAGTTTCCTTCATTTTTATTTATTTTTCCCAGGGTCAGAGAGGTGGTAGTCTCAAGCAGCAGATGCTGGAAGACAGCAGCCAAGTGCTGGAGAAGAGAGTTGTGTACAATATGGCCTGCCTTATAAACATAAGTCTTCATGCTTTTAGAAAGCTGGATACCTCTAAGCTAGCTTGTTGCTATCTGATACAATGAAGGACACTGATGCATCAACCAATATTGAAGAAACATTCATCTGCCATTTCAGTTGGCTTTTGTATATAGAATGGTATGGAGCACCATCTTGTTTTTTTGCTTCCAGTAGCAAAATACCATGTACCAATTCTGTCTTTATCCCTTTTTAAGCCAGTGGTCATGGCCATTTTGTATGGCTTTGAATGACCACACATGAGGCATTGTGTGAAGCAGTGCAGACTGATTTGCTCAGCCACCCACCCTTGAATCTATTGAAAATCAGGTGAATGCAGAATTCTGGTTCAATTGTTTGTGGATTAGTAGGGAAATAAAATCTCCAGTCTCTCCTCAAAATGCTGCTGCATGTTGTTTTTGTAAATTAAAAAGTCTCTCGCATACTGAGTTGAAAGTTTCATTGAGCTATCTGTTTCAGTTTATATATGCAGAATTTGCTCAAATACATGACTCATTATGCAAGTACTCGTTACGTGGTGCATACTTTCTGCTTCGTGCTTCTCAACCCATTATCTAGAAATGGAGTGTGCATTTTTGATTGTAGTTGTTTCTTCAGATCATCTAGTGGTAATTCTTGTAAAATTCAGTGCAATTAATTTAACTGTCTGCATCAGAACATTCAGAAACCAGTAGACTTTTTCATCATCCAGGACTCTCTGGTTCTGAATTTGATTTTGTCATTGTCCAATACAGGACTTCTGAAGGAATATTCCAGCATGAAATAGCTTAATTAGAGCTAAAATTGAAGCTTGAATCCATCCGTTTGTACTTGAATAAAGGCAGTTTCTTCCCGTCTCATTATTTATTATCCTATTTATATTAGAGTCAGTGACTGGCCCAGAGTTCAGTGAACTTCATGGCTGAGTGGGAGCTAGAACCCAAATCTCCAGAGACCTAGTCCAACTCATTAACCACTACTGTCTTCATAGGTATTCACTTACTTAACACATTCTTTAGCATGGTTCTCACACATTACTGTTTCTGTGAATGGTTACTATGCTTATTTTGCATGCAGTGAACTGTGACAGACTTTTTGCATGTCTTAACCCCAGTTTTTCATCCTCCCCCACCCCCCCCCAAAACCTACCAAATGAGAATAACATTTAATGCATCTGATGATGTTAGTCCTTAAGGTTCCATGTGGCTGCTGAAATATTTTATGAAGGAACTACTTTTTCCTATTAATTCTGGACTCTCTATAATTAAAGTTTTTATGGATACTTTAAAGATGATACAGATGACCAGAAGTAATTGTTCCTTTGGTGAAAAAATGTGGGGTGCTTTTCCTACCTTATGTAAGTGAAATGGCCAAGTATTTGGAGAACTTGCCAAATTTTAGAAGGGATGGGGAGGAGGGAAAAAAGCTAGAATTTACAAAGGAAATTCTGCCAGTGGTATCAGTAGAAAAACAAGCTAACATTGTGAAGAGATTATTTTTTTATGAAATAGACATTTCTGCTTACTGCTGACAAGTTGAAATAGGATAGTTTATCAAGAGCAGCACTGAGTTCAGTTATTTTGCTGGTAATAGAACTGAACAACATAAACATAAGTAGAACTGAAGTTTGAAATGATACCTTCTTAACAAAACAAAATTGGATGTGAATCATTGGAAACAAAAGTTGCAACTTGTTTCAACCTCTCTGTAATAAAAGGTGCTGAATAAAACCTTTTAATCATATTTTAATATGATCAGTTAGTTGTCCTCTTCCCAAGACTGTCAGAGGAAGCCCTCATCTTGTTAATGAGGTATGTTGCATTTCAATTTGGTGTGAGTCATAAAAGGTGTTTCCCTCACAAATTGGGAAATGCAGCTAGTTAGGCAATTCTGTATTATTTACACTGTTTAAAAATGTAGGTTTCACTCAAGAACTATGTAGTGGTAAAAATAAATACTACTTTTAGATTACAAACACAACAGTTGTAGTTTTGGGTAGAAAACAGCTCTGAGCTGATCCAGGGCTCTTTCAAGATTTTCCCTGTTGAGGAAAAATGTATGTACAATGTATGTGTTATGTTATAATACCTATAAAGACAGTAGTGGTTAATGAGCTGGACTAGGAGATTTGGGTCTCTGGAGATTTGGGTTCTAGCTCCCACTCAGCCATGAAGTTCACTGAACTCGGCCAGTCACTGACCCTAAATGTACAATGTATGTGTAGCATTGTGTGGTTTTTCTTAAAAGTAAATCCTATTGAGTTCAGTGGGATGTTAGCTGCAATCCTCAAAGCCATACTACTTAATCCAATGACATTTATAATCTGAGGGGACATGCACAAGATTGCGCCTTAATTGCATCTTGATTGCAAGCACATAGGCTTGTGGCCCAAGTCACTTTGGTTTGTTAAGTCAGATTTGTAGTAGTATCCTGTCTTTTTAAAACTATGGAAATTTTTATGCTAGCTTTGATTTTTCCTAAATTATGCTATGAAAAACTTCACTTAACATATTTTTAGGATGAATCAGGGCTAATGAGAATGGGCATGGAACTGTAACCTAAGGCTGAAGAAAGATTCTTTGCACGCCTACTGGGGAATAAGCCATATTTCATTCAGTGCAAGGCACTTCTAAGTAAACATCCTTAAAACTGGGCTGTAAAGTACTTGCCATGAACTGATCTATTTAGAGCTGCAGCTTCAAACTAATAGCTTTGGTGGCTAATCATATCCCCAAACAGAAATGAGGGGTCTTTGAGAGGGGCAATATCTGGCTACCTCCTCCACCAGGGCTATTAACACTTATTCTGTCCACAGCCAGTCTGCTTCTAGCATAGCATAATTCTGGAAAGGGGTGTGGTGGGATGATATAAAGTGGTGTCCTGCAACAGCAGGATGTTGGACCCAATGGACTTCATGGCCCCTTCCAACTCTATGTGGCCAGGATCAGCTGGGCCACACAGTATGTAATTATGGTAATAGTTCCTGATCAGTTTGATAATGTATTTTGCACCAGATACTGGACAGGGCTTAGAACAAAGCATAAGGTTAGCTCCCTCTAATTAGCTTACATGATCAACTTTTCTGATGCACAATCTTATTTAGGTAAGTTTTATTTTGGTTGTAAAAGCAATGGTAACATATTTTCCCAGTCAATATGAGGGTAATTGAAGTTAACCAGTATGCAAGTACTTCCTCCTCTGTTTTTTCATTCTAAAGGCAAAATGTCTTGTGCTGCTAACTTCAATTGTTTTCAGTAAGTCTAGCACAGTCATAGTTAATTACAAAAGAAGACATTTAAAACTTCCAAAGAAGAAACTTAAACAATCCTATTCATGTTCTGCACAATGCTGCTTTCTCCCACTTAAGATGCATAGGATTGTTCTGAAAAGGAAGTTAAAACTTCAGAAATGAAATCCACATATCTTCAGGATACTTGGAGGTTAATATATTTATAGTACAGATTCAAAGTTACACATAGTTAAAGAGAATGCCAAAGTGATTAATAGGCAGACTCAAGGGTTAAAAGGTAAGGATTCCTTCTAAAAATTGTTCAGATGACAAGAAAGGAACAGACTATAAAAACAAGATGACAATATGAAAATAGACCATATTGCTGAAAATGTTGAGCCCCAACAATAAACAAGTTTTTGAAGCAGCCAAGGAGCTTGTTAGATAGAAAATGATAGCTCAAGGAGCATTTGAGTAGAAGCTGAATTTACATATTTGTCTTGGCCTTCAATGCAGAGGTTTAGCAGATAACCAAAATTGAAAAGAATAACTTATGGCAGTCTTCACCTTATGAATCACGAATATCATTAATAGATTAAGTAAATTTGAAGTATCTATTGGTAATAAATATTACTAGTCAGCCCCTATCTGAAAGTAGAGATGACAATGCAAACTGAGTTTAATCGCTAATTTGCAATTTGTAGGTATTAACAGCAGTGTATGTTATCAAGTTGTTTCAATCTACTATGTCTTGACTTGCAATATAGGGCTGGCCAACTTGTGACTCCAGATGTTCTTGGGACTGCAACTCCCATTGCGACTATGCCAACACAGACAGTGGTGAGATAAGACGGAGCTTACAGGTTGCCCAGCCCTGCATTACAAAGTTTTCAGGGTCAAGCCATGAGAGGGATAGTAGCAGCAGACCACACTATAGAGCTGTTGCAGACCATTGAAGCGGAAGAGTGTGCCTTGCCTTCCTTCCCTCCCGCTCTGTCCTGTTCAGGGCAAGTCCCCCCTCTGTGCAACATTCAGCACCACGAATGCAGCCGCCGCCGCCGCCGCCCCCGCGTGGCACAGGAAGCGGAAGCCGAGGAACACCTTACAAAATTCAGGCCGGGAGAATGTGGTGCGTGTGCTTACAATAGCCAAGGTGAGGCCTTCGTAGCAGCCGTCCGGAGCGGGGCTTGCTCTCTGGATGCCGCTGCTGGGGGCGGGAAGACCGAGGGAGCGCGGCGAAAGGCGCCCTGACGCCCCCGCTTGGCCTGCAGCGGCTGCCCGCCGCTCGTCGCTGCACAGGCTTGAATGGCGAAGGCCGGCGCTGCGCCGGAGGGCAGCTGCGGGGGTCAAAGGACTGAGCTGCCGCCGAGAGCACTTCAGCAGGCGCCTCGGGGACTCAAGGAGCGGGACGGCATCCGCCAGCCGCACTGGGGCATTTGCACCGCCTCCTCTGCAGGGGGGCCCGGTTTATCCCTCTCGGCCCAGGACAGTTTTCTTAATCCTTACCATAGAAGCCTGCTGGAATGTTAGGAATCCTTGTTTACGGGTGCTGCCCCTTATTTTTTAGGGGGATCTTTCCACACTTCCGCACGTCCTTCCCTTGGAGTTTCTGTGCTCCCGTTTCTTTCCTCCCTCCTTGCTTTCTACTCATCTTTTCCCTCTGTGTTGACGTTTTACTTTTCTCTTCTCCCTTTCTCGATTCCCTTCTCTTCTGCATTTGTCAACCACCTCCTTCTCCTCCGCTCCCCCTGCCTTCCCCCTTCTTCTTCCATCGTCCCACCCCCCTCACAGCCCCAGAGGTTCTGCTCCCTCTCCACAGTCAGACAGCAGCGGGGGCGGGGGGCAGCAATTGAGCTATTCAGAAGTAAAGCTCATTGAGTTGAATTTAAACCATGTTCGTACGCCTAGGATTGCTGACTAACGGAAGAGGAACAGGTATTGGAAGTGCCCATAACAATTTGCCTGAAATTCGAGATGGGCCCATGCGTCCCAAATATAGGGTAGTCCCCCTACAATATAAACTTCGTATTACTGGGCAGGATTTTTATTTCCCACAGCTAGTTTTTACAGGGCAATTTTTGAAATGTTTTTAAAAATGTGTCTTCACAATAAGACTCGAATGCGATAAAATGATTTTTGCTACACATTTTTGGGCAGATGGAAAGAGAGATCGGACTTCTGCCTTGTATGATATGAACAGCTGTCTCCCATTCTAACAATTAGAGGCAACCAACGATTAGGAAAAGAAATACGCCAGGCCACCAGGAATCCGGTGTATAGACGAAATCACGGCCCTCTAAAACTTGCTGCGATCTATAGGCATCCTGCGAATGACAGCGGGCAGCTAACCCCCTAGTGTGCGAAACGTTCGGTCGGCTCTTCCGTACTCGCTGGAACGGCCAGGTTATGCGCAAGCGCGGTTCAGACCCGTCGCCATGCCTGAGGGGCGGGGGTGAGGGCAAGACCCGACCTTGATTCACTTTGCATGTTGGTGCGTCCCGGATGTAAAAGCTTCGTAGGGCTGCAGGTCACTTTTCGTGCGCCAATGTGGGAGGGCATCTGTCAATATAACTTCTGACTGGATTTCAGTTTGTGGGGAACCGGAGGCAGGTTGGTGGTGGGCTGTGTGTACTGCTAACAAGGAAAAGCTCTTTGCCCTTTCGCAATGTTTGCAGTGTAAAATTGATCAAGGTAAAACTACGTTTGGGTCACTTCAAATGGATGTTAATGTAGCATATTGGAGTCTATTTTCACTGTGATTTAAGTTGCAAGCCTATGGACACTTACTTGGGATTATCCCCATTGAACCTGATGGGACTTCTAAGTAAGCACAGTCAGGCGTGTACTCTTAGAAGAATAATTGTGAAGTCCTAGTATATGTTTATGTTAGATATCTATGTTATTATAGCACATGATTGGGCTAGAATAAACTGTACAGTGGTTCTCTTCTTTCTCTGGCAAAGAGATTTATAAATTATATTTGATGGTACTGGGACCATGTCAATATTAACGGTGCATAACTCCTGTACTTAGGACCTAGGATGAAGTAGCTGTTTAGATTAAAATTTAGATTTCTGCTTATTGGAAAGGTCCTTTTCAAATGAGACCTTTTAATGTTTGAAACTAAAGTAGTTTTATTTTTGTTCTACAAGGGAGTTCCCAACCAGCTTTGTATGCAACTAGCAGGCATTTCAGCTGTGCAAATCTTGGGAAAAACAATAAAAAAGCTTACACCGGAGTGTCTAAGGGCACAATCCCAGCATGTCCCAGGCAGTGTAGAACTTTTTCTGACTAAACATCCATAGGATTGCACCCTAAATATAGCATTTAGTCTGCTTTTGGCACCAGCTGCTAAAGTTTATGTAAGAGATCATAAATTTTCTATGTGGTTATCTGAATTAGCTTCTAGTGATCTATGACTTTTTTCTTTAAAACATTTATATTTTTATTATAAATATACAAGCAAATACAACATAAGCTAGATTACATAAAATCACCATTAAAAAAACCTAAATGCCACTTATAGTCACCAAGCAAACTGATTCTAATTCGTTCAACACATAGGATAAATGCTGCTCAATGGATTTTGAATAATGAATATTATATATTAATTTAGTCCTTTTGGGTGTTGTGTGTGCTATTACTTCAGTATAGTATATCTGTTTAACAGATTAATGTCTCCATAAGTATGTTATTTTCCAAATGTTCAGCCCTGTTTAGAATACTTAAAACCTATTCCTAAATATGGTTATTCAGAAATAGGCTCCACTAATTCACTCAAACTTACTTCTAAGTAAGTGTTTTGGTGAAAAATCATTTTTAGGGATAAATTAGAGAAAATGCTATCTTCTTCCTAATTTTATTAAAATTTAAGTACAAGTAAATTGTAGTTCTATTAGTTCTACTGAATGATAGAACTAATAGAATATCTGCTAAACAGCACTATATCCAGGTATTTCCTGAGTACATCATGCCACTACTTAACTCTAGAAATTCATCTTGTAACACGGGAAGCATCCATTTGGCTCTCATTAATAGGTCTGTGGATCATTCTTCCTGGAAGCTTTAAGTCCTGGTAGGACATACCAAAAGTCATCTGATCCCAGAATCTTGTTTCTTCCAGTAGCCAAGCAAATGCTTCTGGGCATGTTAAGCTGCTCAGTTGGACAAGGCATGAACTAACCTTTTGGTGCAAAGGACACATGAATGGAGGCAGTAATTGGTGATTCCAGGAGGAGTTATCCTTTTACACAAGGAACATAATTTATAACTTCCTACCATACAGTTTTTTCTTATGTCCAGTTAGAAACTCCCATCTATTTTTGTTTTAAATTTCTAGCAGTTCAATTACTAAAGCAGAACTGATCCATATGATTTGGAAAATGATCAGGCTGACAAGTGAATTCTACGTATGGGGAATTGAAATTCAAGGATTGTGGGTTAGGTTGGTAGAATTGGTAAAAAAATCATTATAAAATTGACATCTACACCACTAAGTTGTCTTCCATAGGCTTCAAGTACATATTACATGTAGTGGGACACCAAGCAGATGTTTACCATTTTCCCTGCTCACCTGCCTCTTCACTGTTTCAAATGCACTTCACAAAGCTGGCTTTTTCTCAGGAATGCAGCTGTTATGCTTTCATAATATGCTACATGTTTGTTTAGCCAATGTTAGACATGGCTAAACATATCTGGTGAATTGACCTGAAACAGTACTTTTCTACTGCTGACTTATAGCTGAAAATAAAGTATGGAAGTACCAGAATTTTTTCTTCTCCTATTAGGCTGTCTAAAAACAAGTTCTCCGACTTAAGAAAAAATGAATGGATCATCATTGCTGCTACAATTTCCTCTCTACCATTTCCTTAAGTATATTAGGAAACCTCCTTTCACCAGTTTCTCCTGGAGATCCAGCTGGAGATCTTCATTTCTATATGGCCAACATGTTAATTCACTACAACAATGTTGTTCAAAGAAGATGATACTTTTCAAGGGATTGAAAAGTAGCTTGTGTTGTCCTGCAACTAAAGAACAACAGACACATGATCTCTCTGACAAGGACCAAAGACTTCTAGACAGACTGTATGGTGGACTAATCCAAGGACACAGGGCCTGTTTGGCCGAAGCTATTACTCTTATAGAATCCACACACAGCAGGAAGAAGGAGATTGCACAGGTGCTTCTTCAGAAGGTACTATCCTACCACAGAGAACAAGAACAATTAAATAAAGGAAAACCACTAGCCTTTAGAGTGGGTCAGTTCTCTTTTGTTTGTGCAGTTATTGCTATTCTAATTCAAAGTGCCTTCACTTGTGATTTTTCTTATTTTTTAGGAAACAGGGTTTATTTATCTCTGAAGTTATATGTGCCATTTTAAATACCTCAGTTTCCCTGACCATTTTGCTAGTTAGTGTGCTAGCTGCTTGTTTGTTAAAGTAAATTAAAATTTAATTTCTATAAAACATGCTTATATATAATATTCCTGTAGTGTAGAAAAACATTGAACAAACCAACATTTGGGTTGCTTTAGAAAGAGCAAGTGATGCCTTCACATAAAAATGCTATATACTGTGTTACATAGAAACATAGAAAACAGAGCGAGTCAGAAGGGGTCTCCCAGGCCATCTAGTCTGACCTCCTGCACCAGCCGGCTCTGCTCACGAGTTAACTGTTAACTGTTATTAGATCATGTACACATTTAAAAAGTCACAGATTTATAAAGACACTTGTCAGCTGAGAGGGGAGCATGATAATTAAGAACAGAGCATGGAATATTGGTCTCAAATCATTAACTGGATTTAGGTCAATGCATAACAGAAATGCTTAACTTCGAAATTTTTCATAGTATACAGATAGCCTTGCCCAGATAGATTTGATTGCCTGTTGTAAAGAATTTTTATGCTGCTACTCAGGATTATCAGGCCCCCCTGGAGCTGGGAAATCAACGTTCATCGAATGCTTTGGGAAAATGCTCACTGAAAGAGGGTACAAAGTATCTGTCCTGGCAGTGGACCCTTCTTCAAGCACTAGTGGTGGTGAGTGTGTACAAGAAAACATCACTTTGCCAGTTGTAGAAACAGATATTTGGACTGCAAACTTATGCCTGCTTACCTAAGCAAGCTCTATTAAAAATAGGACTTAACTTCAGAGCAAATGTGCATAGATGCTTGTACAGTTATTTTTATTAAATGTGTAGCAGGTCTCATGCTGAAAACTCAATAAGTGTGATAACAAAATCAGGAAACAGACATTAGATTCTTCACCAGTATTATAGATACTGGCTTGTAGTCAAAGAACTGTAAATAGAAATAAATTCACAGAAGAGAACTATCCTGACCCCCCCCCCCCCACCATAGTTGATTGCTTCCCTGAAGAAGTCTCTCTTCCTGAACGAGGTGGTACAGGGATTGCTGGGGGAGGAAGGATCACCTCAAATTGTGTGGAGGTATCTTATACAAGACATTCTTTTAGAAGAATGCACCTGCCCTGGCTTAGGTTTGGGACAAAATGTATTATGCTTGAATGGCTAAGCTGCTGTGAAATGCTTTGTTCATTGCTTTAGGTTCACTCTTGGGAGATAAAACGCGAATGACTGAGTTGTCAAGAGATATGAATGCTTACATCAGGCCATCTCCAACCAGGGGAACACTGGGCGGCGTGACACGAACCACAAATGAAGCCATTCTGTTGTGTGAAGGAGGAGGCTATGACATTGTTCTTGTGGAAACAGTAGGTCAGTTGATCTCTTTCCTTAGTTCTGTGCAGTGTGGCTTCCATGATAGCACAGTGTCTTGTCTCTGTCTTGCCCTGGACCATGGTGTCTAGAACAGGAGAGAACCCAAACTTATGATCAGCTCAGTCAGTGCTGACGTGCGGTAAAACACAATGAGAGGGGAAAGGGTGGCACTATAATGCTTCACTGACACAATTTAGTGCAGTTGTGTCTGCATGAACAACTTTGAAAAGGAACATTTCCCCTATAATTGGAAAATGCATTTTGTCACTTGAGTGTTTGTCACTTTCTGCTCTTGATTCTCAGGTGTGGGGCAGTCGGAATTTGCTGTTGCTGATATGGTTGATATGTTTGTATTGCTGTTGCCGCCAGCAGGAGGAGATGAATTACAGGTACTGTTGCTGCATTTGGCAAGCATCTAAAGTTGAAATAACCATAACCGTCAGAGGTTTTCAAAAGTACCCTGTGCCAGCTTGGCCTGCCAGAAGTGACCATCAAAGTACAGTGGTCAGTTCTGGCAACCGAAGTGGATAACAATTGATTATTTAATAAATGATTTGTTTGATTTTAATCAGTTTTTTTTAAATAAAACGCTTTATGAGGGGAAAAAGTCTATCAAAAGATAGTTTTCTGTTTAAGATACATTATAGTCCAAAGGTTATTCATCCTGAAATAAGGATGAGTTTTTAATTATGAAGCATGAGGTTGTATATTCATGCAATGTTTAAATTTTTTGGTAAATGAATTCCATTAAGCCATTCACAATATCATGCTTTTCCAGAGGTTTCTGTAAAATTACTGGGCAGTTTTTCTGTATAGAAGATACTGCTTGGTTTTACAGTTCTCAAAACTGTGAATTTGTGTCTGCAGAGTTCACATGTCTCTTCTTCACAGCAGCAATGTTATAAAATAAACAGAATTGAGAAAAAAGACCATTGAATCAACCCCTTACCTCTTAAATGCTAAGTCTGAAAAAATTCAATGACTAGAAGAAGATTGTTGGGAGTGGAACAGATCTGCGCAAGAAGCTAAGGAGGGAGGGGCAAGAAGTAAAAATGAAAGTGAAACCTTTTGAGGAGAATACTCCACAAGTTTTTGGACCTTTTTGTGTATAGCTTGAGGTTTATTATATTATTTTTCCCTGGAGGATAAAATTTATAATTGGCAGCAGGCCGTAAAAGAGACCCCGTTTGGGAATATTTAAATGATGTTTCTCTATCTATGGGCAAGGCAGGCAGGCATGCAAATTATGTCAAAAACCATGATTTAAATCTAGCTTTACTGACCAGTGATTTAAATGAAATTCACCCTCCTGGCAACATTTGCTGGTTGTACTAGAGGATGTTGGATTGTTAGATGGCTTAACATCCATCACAGTTGGAACTAGAGGTTCTGGGAAGGTGGCGACTTGAAAGGAGCAACTTCTGAGTACTTTCTACTTTGTCTTGTTGATTGGTGTTTGTTCACTGCCAAATGAAGGCTAGTCCTTCCCTTCAATTTTGTGATGAAAACCTTGTGACAGTGATCAGTCAAGTTTATCAGGAATGCCTGATTTGTTGTGCTATTATCAAGACGACAAGAAAAAGTAAACAAGGAATTGTTTTAAAATCACCTCCCAGATACTTTTTCTTTTTCCTGCCCAATTTTTCCTATTTTCTTTCTCCTAAAAAACAGAAGAAGAAAAAAACAATTGCAACTTGAAATGGACAACAGTTGTTATGTATTAATAATTTAGTGAATTATATTTAATATGAAAGATGTCACCATACCCTTTTAATAGTTACTCTCTTGTTTTATTACAAAGCTTATAGTTGATTATACAGCATGTACTGAATAGCTTATTGTAGTTTTCTTGTTTTTGTATTTTTTGTATATTGTCATGACTTTTCATTGAGCAGGGGACAATATGCAAATAAATAAGTGTATAAATTCTCTGAAGACAACTCATGTTTTTTCAATTTTATAGGAGTTATTTCTCTCTGTATTTGCAGTTTGGGTAGGTCCATTTCCCAGATTACTTGAAAAAGATGCAGTTCTTCCTTGGAAATCCTTTACTGAAAAGCATTAGCATTTATTGTTTTACCTGAAGATACCTACAATGATCAGAAATCCTTTGAAAAAGCTAGTGAATACTCTTGGTATATATTGCACTTCTTTAATTTTCTGCTACTTGGTATTTTATCTGAAAGAACCATTAAAAGGAACGTGGCTTTTATGGCTATAATCTGCATCTCTGAATTCCATCACTGTCTTTGTTTGTTCTTTTCAGGGTATCAAACGAGGTATAATTGAGATGGCAGATCTAGTTGTTGTAACTAAAGCTGATGGAGATCTCATTGTGCCAGCACGAAGAATTCAAGCAGAATATGTCAGTGCTCTGAAATTACTCCGTAAGCGTTCAAAAGTTTGGAAGCCAAAGGTTTGTATAGACAAAATTATATTTTCTTGAATTAGGAAAAATGAGATATTGCTGAGAATATTAATACTGTAGGAATTAGTGTAACTGTTTAAGTACAAGCTTTATTGCCTGTTCTCCAACTGTCTCTTAATCCTTCCATGTGTCCATGTGATACTAAGTATGTGTGAGATTTTGAACATCACCTTGGTCTCAGTGTTGGAAGCTGATTCAGAAATGCATGCACTGGTTTAATCTTTACTTCTTCCTTTTGTCCATAACTGTTTATTGCTTCATAACATGTAGTAGCATACTTTTTAGTCTACAATCTTTGTAGAGTACTGGTCAATTAAACACCCACAAGGCAGCTTGCAGTAAAGTTAACTACACTGTCTAATATATTCACTGTCTTTATTCTTTTGTCTTATGTTTGAGGAGCGTTTATGGTTATTATGAGATACATATACTTATATGGACATTATTAACTAATATGGATATTAACATCTGTATTTCTAATGTTTATTTTCTAATGTATTTTTAATTATGTTGTTACATCTTTCTTGCTTAACATCCAAAATGTTACCTATACATTTAAACCACAAAATAAATCCATCTAAAATTATAGAGCAAACAAAATGTATTAACTAAAAGTTAGAGTAGCAGGCAACCAAAAAGACAACCAATGAACAACTTCCATATAGTGGAGCAGATAGGTGAATGTTTAACTCCAAAAAGAGAACTTTGTGAGGGAAAGCCGTAACTTGGGGATTGCCACAAAAAAAGAGTCATAGTGGTGACTCATTTTAGTTTGTATGTATTTTATATTTTTATTCTAAAAATTATAGTATACATGGAGTATGACCTCATTGGTCTTCATTGGCTAATTATAATGTCTGAGTGGGGCTTGTAGGAAAAAAGTATATCTTGAGACATTAAGTATATCTTTGGAAAACAGACCATTTAGAGGTTTAATGCCTAAAATCCATATCTTGAATTGAGCTTGGAAACAGACTGGAAACCAATCTCAGAATAGGTGTCATATGTTCATATGGTTCAAAAGATAGGCAGCCATGTTTTCAATTACTTAAAGTTTCCAGACCATCTTCAAGTGCAATCTCAGTTTTAAATATGGCACCAGTACTAATATTGTGCATCAGTAACGGAGGACAGTTGACTTACCACTAATCATGTTGAATCCTGTAGTCTATCCCATGTTAGATACCTGGTTTTGTTACTTTTTCTTAGATGCTGATGCATTACGTTTTGGATGATCAGGATCTTTCCACTGACTTTAATTGTTTAAAGGTTGAGCTGTGGTTTGAATTTGTCTTTATGTTTAGGTGAACCCTAGTATCTTCATTGCACTGTATATTTAGACAAGCAAATAAACTTCTCAATCTAATAGGTAATACGGATCTCTGCCAAAACTGGAGAAGGTATCTCTGACATATGGGATAAGATGACAGAATTCCAAGACCTCATGTTTACAAGTGGTGAGTTGCTTGCCAAAAGAAGGAGACAGCAAAAAGTGTGGATGTGGAATGTAATCCAAGAAAGTATGCTGGATCATTTCCGGAGTCACTTGGCAGTCAGAGATCAGATTCCACTTCTGGAGGAAAAGGTTGCCAGTGGGATCCTTACACCTGGTCTGGCTGCAGATCTATTGCTCAAAGCTTTTAAAGAAAAATACTAATATACAACTCTGTGTTACATGATGATAGTAAATACATGAATATTAAAACCTGTTTTTCAAGGCATGAGTTGTTTTCCTTCAATGAATTTACATCCTTAACCAGGTAGCAACAATGCTCGATAAATAAAAATCAGTCCTATCTGTTTATAGGTATGCAGTTGTGATGGCACACTTGTACTTTGTATGGCTATAGAACTGTCACTTGCAATTCATATCTAATTTGCACAGGATTCTTGGGACAATATTGGCAGTGTACCTTGTCACGTCTGTTTTTGCCCACAATCAGCACTTGCCTGGTCATCTGCACTGGTAAAATCTTCCAACACTTTGTATTCCATGAGTTTCAGTTAGCTATTAAAATGACAGTGAACTGGACATTCAATTGTCTTCTTTTTGATTCAGAATACTTTTTTTAACACAGTACCACTAAACTTGCTTGGATTAAAACATGGTGGTTGAAGACGATTCAACAAGAAAAAGTGCTTTGGGCTAGTCCAGTTATTGTACAATTGGTGATTAGCATCTGATATTAAAGCCGTTTTCAAGCACACGGTGATGCACATCTGCCACCACACCAGTGTGTTGCAAACCTCATGCCTGTACATGAATAGTACACACTAGTTACTGCAATATGCCACAATTTTTGTGCACAGGGTCTGTATACTTGAATGTAAAAGTGTAGGTCTAGGCTTGCACCAAGGATTCAGTTGTATGTATACATATATGAAAAAAGCAGTGTGGACCACAAAGGGCTTTGTTGTTGTTCATTCGCAAAGTCATGTCCAACTTTTCATGACTCCATGAACAACATTCCTCCAGGTTCCCCGATCCTCCAACATCTCTCCTTCAAGAAGCCCATGCCCACCTCCACAGTGATGCCATCCAGCCACCTCAACTTCTGCTGTCCCTTTCTCCTTTTGCCTTCAATTGTCCCCAGCATTAAAGTAAACACTCATAGGATCAGGCTCTATAGGTTGTATGTATAATGACCTTCATTGTTGTAATCAAGTTTTGTCATAACAAATGGCAAATACTAGTTGAAAAACATAATGGGATCTAAAAAAGATGACAGTAAATAGAACGTGGGTGAAACCCATACATAATGCAAACTAGTGATTTTTCATGGAAATACAAGAATCTGTCCTAAATTACATAATGCTCCTAATATTTTACAGTACTGCCATACTGCATTTAATAAATAGATCTCCTAGAGAGGGCTGCCAGCATAAAATCTGACTCTTTCTTCAAATATAGCAGCTTGAGTGATCAGCCATTGTCTGGCTGTTACGTTATCAGTGTTGCTCTTACTAGGAAGTCCCCCACAACTCTGTATATCTAATCTACACTGGTGCTTTGTAAATCCATTACTTCCTGTAATACAAGCTTGGGCAGCCTTTAATATGTATAGCCCTTCTGCACATTGCTTCCTTATTTGTGTAGAACTGCCATATACTTTCCCTTCCTTTCTAATTGCTCATGTAGGAGCTACAGTTATATCTTCTCTCATCCTGGTTTGTATATATATCATTGTTTTGTATTACTATTTTTCTGTGCTGCATAAATAAGACCATTCCTTCTAAAATAACAAGTGTTGCATTTTTACTTTGGAAAAGAACAGCAAGGCAAGCTTCTCATTGTTTTTCCCCTAAGGGTTTTTGTTTCTGTTTTGTTTTGCTTTTGCAAAATGTAATCAGATACATATTGCTGTAAAGATTTGCAAAATGGGAGATGGGGAAGAAGAGAAGAGCCAGTCCAACCAAATTTGTGTACTGTCTTATTTAACAGAAGAAATTGTTTCCAAGCAAGAAATCATCAGCCTGAGTATATATTAAGGCTTAATCAGTAAGTATATTAAATCTTTGAAAGAGGATTATCCTTTTAAGCAGAAATGGAGAAGTCAAGTAGCATCACCCATTTTTCAGGAAAAATGGTTTTAGTTCTTCCTTGAAGTTCCCCACATGCTTCATTGCAGGAATATTTTTTGGGTTGTTCACAAGGGCTGCTGGGTGGTTGTATCTTGAAGAACTTTACGTAAAATATCAGCAAGGGTTGATCAGCTGCCTCCAGCTGGATGTTAATGCCTTCTTCCAACTCTCAGTTTTGTTCGGATATTGCAAAAGTAATCTTGCTTTGTTTTTTTATTTCACATTCCTCTTGTGTGTTCCTTGTCTTTTTTTTTTTTTTTTTGAGTCCAAAGGAAAGGCCTTAAATACAGCACCAGCATTACGTATTGAGTTTTAATGGTAATAAAATACTTAGAGAGTCACTTTTGAGGGTTAAGATAAAGTGCATGCATTGCCTGTCCTGCCACCAAACTGGCATGAGGAACACTTAAGAGTGAAGGGCAAATGTATTTTCCCTAGCATCTCTGTAACTATTTAATGCATAAGATGATTTAGCTTCTTTATTGTATTCATAATTCGGGTATCAACAACTATATAATGGTTCATAACTTTCTGTGTGGTGTAAACCTTCGAAGCTGACTAGTGCTTAGGGCTGTAGGCGCAGTTTATAAATAAATAATGGCGATGCTTAATCACAGGAATAAGGAATAGGTTAACTGGAAAACAAGACTCTAGGACGTTGATAGAAAGTTGACAGAAAAGAGTTGTGCATTCACCCAGCTCAGGCTCAGTTTATTACTGTCTGTATCTCAGCTTGTAAAACATCTTCTAATAAAATGATTCATCATCTGTGATGGGAATTAAACAGTACCTTCATCTGGGGACTAGCAGAATATTCAGCCTAGTTTGTGTTCTAGGTAGGAATTCTCATTTTATAGAAAGTCAGGCACCAGTTTCATTGTAGGTTTTGATACATTGAATAAGTTCAGACAATATGATAATTCACATTCAGGGTTTGCATGTGGGCTGTTTTGTTGATCTGTGATTGCTGAAACACACGTTATTGCATTGTCTGAACCCAGCTGCACTAACAAAGCGTGATTTGCTAACCACAGACAAAGGTAGGTGTGGTGAGACACGGTAGAAGCCTACAGACCTAAGCATACGTGGAAAAATGCTAGGGTGACATTTACTCCTCTCACTTATTATTAGCTGGGCTCATCTGGTGAAGTTCCATAGCTGGAGGTTCAGAATAAATGAAAGGACAAGAATAATTATAACTGGAATTTGCTACCACAAGATGATGTAGCGACAGACACTAATTTGAATACCTTTTAAAGGGTTAGATAAATTCAGGGACAATAAGGTTATCAGTGACTACTCATCTAGCACCAGAAATGGTATGCCTATGTACGCCAGTTGCTGAGGAACTTGGGCAAGAGGGTATCGTTGCATTCATGTCCTACTTGTGGGTTTCTTATAGGCAGCTGGTTGGTTTCTGTGTGAACAGAATGCTAGACTAGGTGGGCCTTTGGTCTGAACCAGCATGGCTCTTCTATTTTTTTGTGTTTAGACGTTTTAATGGGCATTGTTTTTAGTTGATTTATATGTTTCATAAATGTGTTGCCTGTAGCCTTGGATCTTGTTTTAAGAGAAAGGCAACTATAATAATGCATAATAAAATAATAACAATGTATATATATAATAGTATTAATGCATAATTTTTATAATCATCAAGAAATTCAGTTGATGATCAGGATATAAAGAATACTTTATTTACAGTTCAGCCTGAAGTGGTTATGCTGTACTGATGGATTCAAGTGGGACTATATGTGTTGCAGAGCTTTTGAATATCAAAGGGATAAATTGTCATGTTTGGGGAGCAACTTCCCAATTGGTAGCTAGTCTGCTGCAGCACAAACAGCAAAAAGATTCTTGGAGTGCCTGGAAGTCTAATGAATTTCATGGTATAAACTCTTGTGGATTAGAATCAGCTGCATCGGCTGTTACCATCACTAGGCAGTAATATATACATATCTGGGTATGATGAAAGTAATAATAAAAGTTTTGCAATGAAATACTAAAAGTATGTTTTGTGACAATTACATCTTGAATATATGCAAAATATTATAAAGAGTATTTGTAACAGTAGAAATTTGTGATAACACAGTGATCTCCGTATGGCTGAATAAATGAATTTCTATAGTGAAACAGGAAGCCATTGTCTCTGTTTAGACTGACTTGGATAGAATCAAACTTCTGCTATTTCCAATTCATCTCTATTTGGAAAGCCCCTGGAGAATGGCCACTTCAAGTCAACAAGAGAGTGTCCAGATAGAGTTCAGTTCAAGAAGACCTGAAAATTTCTACTGATGTTGCCCTCTCTTATGTGAGATTTGTGTCCATTTATTATTTTATTGAAAACTGAAAGCAGAAGACTGTTGGCAGGTAACAGCATATACCATATTGGACAATAAATAGCAATAACAATACATCCTTTTCATCAAACCAAAATTAGCTTCCTCACTGTACCTTGATGTTGTAGCTGATGTTATTGGGCCTTGTAATGGTTTTGCCAAAGCTGAGATGAGGATATAGTTGGTGTTGGGCTTGTTGCAAGATCTGTTTTGAGACTCTGTGTTTCTGTTAAGTAACTGCCTATGTTTCTCAGCTGCATACATTGTGAGATTGTTCCTTCTGGTAGGGCCTTGCCATGCCCAGGGCAGAGAATTATTTTGGGCCAGTGATACAGAACTAAATACAGCCTTTTGGGTTCTACAGATTGTTACATACCTTTTCCTCACTTACTAATCTTTCCCCCAGCCTTTATGTGCCCCCCCTTTTAGAAGATTGGAATGGCTCTGGTAAAGCTTAATTACCAATAGTAAGTACATTCAACTAAAATAGGGTAGGTTGTTCTTGTTTTGGAATTTTGACCCTGCCAATTTTGCCTTCAGTCCCACCACCACTGGTACAAGGTGGCTGAGAGCTTTTCCAAAAGTGAATTCCAACCTCAGGCTGAAAGTAGTTCAGTGCTTCTGCCCTAGGCATTAAGCCCAGTTGGGGAGGATGAATCATAGTACTCTGTTTGGAAACCAGTTGCTTATGCCCTCCAAAGTGATGTTCAAACTGGAACCTGAGCAACTGAAGCCAGTGTACTGAGTTACCCACAAACTGGCAGGTTCCAGTAGAGGCTGCACGTGGTTAGCAGCCTAAGTGGGGAATCCCAGTTGAACAGGAAACAGTTTGTATGGAACCAGGGGTGCTAGTGACTTCAGATTATTTAGGAATGGAGAGGTGCTATGAAGTGGTTGTTAAAAAGTATGCCCATTGTATGCATAGATTAAAACTGCAATCCCATTGAACATGTGGGAACTTGCTCCCAAGTACATTTGTAGAGGGTGCCAGTGTAAGCCTATATTCACTGAATCCCTTACAAATGATACGTTATATCGTAAAGTCCCAAATCAGTGAATGCTTAGGCAGAAAATTGGTCTCCAAATCCAGGCAGGCTCCAGTGTTTGCTAGGAAGTGTAAGCATTTTTTCCGTTTAAACTTCCAGAGGTTGCGCCCTTGGGCTCTTTCGCCGTTTTTGCTTTGCTGCTTGTCCCGTTCACAATGCTTCCGGTTTCATGTCTCGTTGCTCAGCAACACGTATGAGCAAGAGCAAGGCCTTTCTGTTTTCTGCCTCGTTGGAGGTCGGGTCAGCGGCAAGCTAAGCTGTGGACATCGGCAAGGAAACAATCGCTGAAAGTGATGTAAAATTACTGTTTGTTTGCCTTTTGTTTTGCCTCATGGCCAGCTATCTGTTCTTGGCTCCCAGGATACCTTTGCCCTTCAGCCCACTTTCGCCTGAAGCTTTTGAAGAGATCAAACGTCTCGCAGGCAAAGCCTGGAAGCAGCGCGCCCAAGAAAATGTCGACGGTTCCACAACCTATTCTGGCGCCCTTGCTTCCAACCTATATGGAAACAAGGGACCGGATGCATTCTCATGTTGCCATGTCACTGCCCTTTCTCCTACTCGAGTACACAAGCCTCATCCTCCCAAGTAAGCATTTTCTTGCATGAGTTTGGGCAAGCTCTGAAGCTAGCTATGTTAGGCAGTACCAGATAGATGCAGGCAGAAATAGAGGTCTGGTAGCCGAGTATGTGCATGCCTACCCAGAAGGAAATCGTACTGCATTCCCCTCAGCTTATTATCACGCCTATATAGGCTCTTCAGCAAGACTTTCCAAAGTGTAGGCTAGAACTGGAGGTATTTTGACTTGGGTCAGGCAGCCAATTGTCTTAGGCCGGCAGTGATAGAGGCAGTCTTTTGGAAAATTTAAAGGTAAAGAAATTTCTTGCACAAGGCTGGATAAACGAGCCACTCTTTTTAGTGTAATTAACAAACAGTGCGAAAAACAAAGCAAAACACATGACTGGGCTCGGAACTAAAGCCAATAAACTGAGAGGGCGGTCTAGAGCGTGACCTTGCCAACTCCTCTTCTGCACGTTTTTGCTTTTTGTTTTCCTCTCTGCTGAACATACAGTCCTTGGAATCTTGGACTAGATGCAATTTGTAGTGCGGGAGAGTGGGTGATTTCACTGTATGAAAACGCTTGATTTGCTAAGGTAGTGTTGATTATAAAGGGCATTGTATTGATTTGTATTTTATCCTTTTAAACATTTGCATTGTATTTTATATTTTTACCATTTCTATGACATTTTAGGGTTTTAACTATTCAAAATTCATGCAGAGAACATTGGTTAATTAGCAGAGTAGTAAATAACCACACAATGATTTCACATTCATTAAATACGTATTCTATTGGAGAACTAATGAGGGCTTATATGTCATACAAACTTGAAAATAAAGGGTAAAAAATTAAGTTACATTAGTAAAGTACTAAGGTGATAGATACTAGTGAATCCATTTTTGCTGATGGTAAAATAAAAGTTTTTAACATTCACAGAACTTTCTGGAAGCATCAAGCTTTTTTCTGGAGGTTCATATTAGTTTATTGAACCTTTTTTTGGTCGTATATCATGGGAAGATAGTCCTGTTTCAACTTGACCTGTCTCTGTGGGCTGGAAGTGCTCTGCTGTATTAAAGTGCAAGCAGCAGTACTGTGGTGAGTGAAGAGTTAAACAGTTGCAGGAAGGTTAATCTCTTTATCTGAGTTGTGTGTGAAGAAGCCTCTTGATGTTGATATTGTTAATAATGTCTGATTAGTTAGAGGCTCTAGGCCTCAGTTGTGTTTTATACTTAAGTAAGGGTGCGATTTTATGCATGTTTATTCTGACTAATGCACGTTTATCTTAGTACTCCCAGCATCCCTTAGCATCGTGGCTGGGGCATGCTGGGAGTTGTAGGAATCTTGTAGGAATTTTCTGCTGTTTCAACATACATTGGCTTGCCCTTGAAGTTTAAGTTCATTTGTGCTGTGTTCTTGCTGAAAGTCAAAGAACACCACAGAATCTCTTAGGACACCAGCTTCACTGGAGTAACATATACTGTATTTTTCTGTGTATAAGACACTACTTTTTCTTAAAAACATTTACCTAAAAATGGAGGTGTGTCTTATACATGGGGGGTCAAGAGGAGAACTGGGGGCGCGCTGGCGGGGGGAGACTGGCACGATCATGTGCACACGCAGGGGGAGGGCGAGGCCCATGCAGGAGCAACTTGCTCGCTGGAGATCGGTAGGAAAAGTGCAGGATGTCCTATACATGGGGACATCTTATAGATGGAAAAATATGGTATGTACTTTTAGATATAGATGTTTTTTCTCTTCTACTTTCCTTCCTTCTTTCATTCTTTTTTCTTTTTTGCTTTGGCTTGCTACAGCTAGTTCAGTCAATCCTCTTCATTATGGTGGAAACAGGAAAGTATCAGGTATGCCTGGTTTCATAAATGGGTAGAGAATAGCTGGTAGTTAAAAGACTTGCAACCATAAACATTTATCTTGGAATAAGCCTGCTGAAGGCTGCTTCTTAAAATGACCTTAATGCAATCATTTTGTCAAGATGTAGATAGTTTTGTTTCCATTTGCACAATAGGGAAAGCTGCAAATTGAGGCTATAGTTGAAATATTAGGATTTTGGAAAGAGCTGAAGAACCTTTTAACCTAAGTTTTCAACTTGGCACAGAGTCAGACCAACTTCCATGCTTTAAACACACCTTTCCTCAACCCAATGCTCTCCAGTTGGCTTGACTACAAGTCTCAACATTTAATATTTTATATGATTTAGTATTTTACTACATATGATTTAATAGCTGGAAAATGCAAACTCCATTGTAGCACTCCTTCTCTGGAAGTGTAATGGGTGGTGGAGTGGAAATGTAAGATATCTAAAAGTTCTCATTTCCTTTGCAAAAAACAAGAACAAGAACTTTCTGTTGATACTGCTGAGGAATGTCGGATAAAAGACTAATTAATGATTTCCACTCTAGAAAAGGGTAAAGGAAAACTTTACTATGTGGTAAGAATCCCCTAGAGTTACTTTGGTTTATAAAGGTGTTACAGTCTTCCTCCTGTGCTTTTTCCTAGTGGGGTAACAGAGGAACAATAGATGAAGATGCTTGCCCATTGGTCAGCATATTTCAATATAAGTATCAAGCTAATTTTCGTTGTTTATATTCAGAGTCAAATGAAGTGCTATTGTAGTTTTCCTTCTCTGTTTACTTTCATAGTTCCAGATGTTTTGCTGGCCATACCTATCATTCCTCATCATTGATAAGCTATACTAACTTATGTGAGTTGTAAACCAGAAGATGTGGAAGGCACACGAATTATTTATCTCTGCCTTAATCTAATGAAAAGGGCAGTTAGTGGCCATATTCTAAAGGCTCTTTTCCTTGTAGTGCACTTTAGCAGGGCAACTGGACACAGTTCTTTCCAGTGCTTTTCACAATGTGAGATGGGGGTGACACTCTCTTCCTTGTCCAATGGGAAGACAGTCTTAATAATAAATAGGAATAATGTGACTTTGTTCAGAGTAGATCTGCATAATATTCTGCTCTATGCAATTAACACCTTGCTGCTGTTAGTATTTTAAAAACCATTTGGTAGAATCTGCTATTAGTTTACTGGTTGATTTGAGGAGATCAGTAAAGATTTCCAACTCCCAGTGACTTACCAGTAATAATAATGTAAAGGCACTACCTCCATTCTATGTTAAGCTGTTGGAATTCTGGACGAGCTGGCTGATGAAACTTGGTGCTTTATTAAAAAGCAATACTAGTTTGTTGGTGCATCCAACTCTTACCACTTGAGGGCCAAACATCATGTTACACAGTATTTGGTATGTACCTTTGCTTTCTAATTTTCTTTAATTTTTATAGGCACAATGGGAGCATTTGTGGGAGGACTGCAGTCTGTGAAGAGAAGTTTATTTCTTTACATCTCAGTGACACCTCCCATACCTCCATTGATATCAGGCAGAACATTTTTCAGGTTTTTTTTCCACAGAAAAATTTGCATTTCAAATGTTAAGGGGTAACGATGGATGAATGGTGATTACAAAGATGCTAGAGGGTAAACTTGACAATTTCAGAGTTGTAATTATTCATTTCTTATGATTCTCCCTGTCAAATTTGTGAAAGAACATGTATATGTCATTAACATATAATCAGGGCATAGGGGATAACAATGACAAACAATTCAGGAATGATTATGTATTGCACTTTTTAATGATTGCACAAGTTTTAAAAGTTGAACTAGGTGAGTGGTTGTCTGGATATAATGCACAGGTTATAGTTTTCCAAATATCTTTGTTTTTTAATGTAAAAAATGTAAGGGAACTATATTGTAACCCTGTCCCATTCAGCCATGAGTGATAAGGATAAGGATTTGGTTGGAGCTGTGGATGCACATGGCTTTGTGACAAAATGGATAAATATCTTCTCCCCACATTCATAACACCACTACTGTGTCTGAAGAAATTAAAATAAATCAGAAGGCAGAATAAATATTATGCAGTAAGAGTAACATGTGGCTGTTCCCTGGGATTTACAGTAATACCTTGGTTCATGAACACTTCTGTTCATGAACAATTTGGTTTGCAAACACAAAGTTTGCAAAATTTTGCTTCTGTTTGAAGGGTGATGAACATGATCACAGCCATCTTCCCCACACCACAACCATGTGTCAGAGAGTGTTCAAGCAGGGAAGATGGCCACGATCGTGTTCATGTGGGGAAAGATGGTCGTGTTTGTGTTCGCAGGAACATGATCGCAGCCATCTTCCCTGCACGAACATGATCATGGCCATCTTCCCTGCACGAACATGATCACGGCCATCTTCCCCGCATCGTGACCACAGGTCAGAGTGCGTTCTAGTGGGGAAGATGGCCACGATCGTGTTTGTGCGGGGAAGATGACTGTGTTTATGTTCCTCATCTTTGGCAGCACCGGGACAGGGAAAGGCCTCCATGCCAGGATATTCAGACATGGGCAAGTTAAATGTGCAATGAGGCAGTACCTGAATTTCCTGGCTCTTCAGCCTTTCCTCAGTAGCAAAGTGCATGCTTTGCACATAGAGCGTCCCAGATTCAATACTCTGCTTCGCCAGCTAGGACTAAGAAAGAACCTTGCCTGCAACCCTAGAAAATTGTTCCTGGTCAGTGCAGCAGTACTAAGCTAGATATGACTCCTCCTATGTTCCTCTGCTGTTTAGAGCTTTGTGGGCCAATACCAGGACTTTGAATAGGGCCTGGAAACACTGCCAGTGTTGCTATCTGATGTAATGAACCATTTGCTATGCCCCAGCCAGTCATGTAATGCAGTTACTATATTTCAAACCTAGTGCCATTTTCAAATAGTCTTCAAGGACCATCCCAAATTCAGCACATTTCAGTAATCCAAATAGGATCTTAAAGGAACATGAATAATTGTCATCAAGTAAGGCTAGCATGTAACACTCCTATAGAACATATTTAAATGTTCCTCTTATTTTCAGAACGGAATAGCATGATATACCTTTGTAAGGAAGGTAGCACAGCAATATAGTCAGACTGGTTTTTGTGTTTTAATTTGCTGACTTGGAGCCTCCTTGTGTTAGGAGACAGAAATGGGGAGGGAGAACCTTTGGCTCTCAGAAGGCCCTGCGCTTCTCTAGAAACTGGTTCTGCAAGTTCTCAGGATACAAAGAAGATAAATGAGTTTCTGCAGTTGTGGAGCTGTGATGACACCTGCCACCCTGTTACACAAAGTAAAACTGCAGTGAGCTGTATGGACCTCTTGCCCCACCCTTCAGAAACCCTCTATTAATGTTACACACAGCCAGATAGATATTGTTGAACAAGTCTGTAGCACTCCAAGCAGAAAATCTATTATTAACAGTGCTTTTGTACTGTCCATTAACTGTATAGGTTTTAAAAAACATTAATGGGGCATAATTTGTGGGAAGGGTGAATTATTTATATGAATGCTTTCTCTGTTGTTCTGGCCCTTTTCAGTACTTTCACTTGATCTGGGTATTCCTTATGTTTGAAATGTTGATCTGCTAACCCTGCAGTCGGCACACATTATCTAATGTATCCTGCCTAATGTTTTCGCTTCAGATACCAGATAACAGTCAGGAATCGCTGGCTTCCAGCTTAGCCCCAGTAGTAATTTTTCTTTTACTTGGGTTCAGGCATGGGAGAACTTGCTCCGTCTGCAGGAGGGCCCCACTCACATTTATAAGTGTGGTCTCCTTTTTCTCCGCTCATTAACATTAACTCTAAGGCATGGGTGGCCAGACTTGCTCAGTGGAAGAGTCACATATGTTTGAGAGCTACAGTGGGCACCTGTGGGTGGTGGCAGTGGCAGTGGCAGAGGGCAAGCAGCAAGTGGGCACCTGCAGGCAGCGAGACCTAAAATAATCTCAAAACCTGAATGCACCTCATGAGCCTCTGTTTGGCCACCCCTGCTGTAAGAATAACTGTAAGTCTCTCAGTATAATGCATAATCTTCTTGCAGAATTAACTTGTTCCCCTTCCTTCCAGGATCATCTAAATTATGTTTTATCTTCTTTAGGGTGTTTTTGGTAAACCAGCTTGACCATCTACCTGGACATTATGACAGTGTTAAAGGTACTGTGGCAACTGATCATGGTAAAAAGAAACAAATGTAATTCATACTGTACTGTAGCAAATGAGGTGGCTGTGACTTGTCAACAGATGGGAACATAACAGAAATGTGAAGGACTATGGCTTAACAGCATACAAAGCTGGTAGCAGCTGTGAGACTGCCTTGGTATAAGCTGTAGGCAAATTCTAGGTGGTACCTTAGAGCAGTGCTCATGCCAAAACAAGCCAGACACTGATTCCACCTCATATAGCTAGCTGTGCCTGCACATTTATATGTGGCTTACTCAGGTAATCCATTTTATTCTTGGACTAAGATAATGTTACTTACCTAATGATGTTATCTAGTGAAATTCATGACTAAACAGATTTGAAGCCAGGTCTCTATACATCTACTACATAATCCACGACTGCATGTTAAGAGTATTTTCACAAGGCATTACCTTTTGGAATGGGGTCTTGCACTTGTGATTGTTGTTCATTTCACACAGATGGGAAAAGAGCAGCAAGCCAGCCCTAGACAAACTGGGTCTTCAGTGCCCCCCTCCATTCATTCAATTTAAGTATGATTTTTATTGTATTTATAGCCATATCAGGACTTGGATGGTTTCCATGAATGATTTATGCCTATTGTGTAAGGCAGTAAAGTTGCATGCATGAACCTATTAAAAAGTGCTACCTGTTTGTTAAATGGGCAGTGATATTCCACATCCCTCCATAAAGTTAAACCAAACAAAACACAGAACATTAATGCTGCATCGGACACGCAGCTCGATGTTGCCAGCTTTCCAAGTGGGAATGAGTTATTTTTATCATTGTTGTTACAACTCTTGAATGACTAGCTGAGCAGATAGCCCAGGTCCCATGTTCCCGCCAGCCTGGCATCTCAGCTACTTCCTTCTTCGTGATCTCTGTGCACCATACATATGGGCTTTGTGCCTTCGCAGAGCCTATTGTCAAGGAATGAAACACCCCAGAATAGTCAAAAGCAGGTGTCTAGGGAAGAGAATTAAGAGTACTACATCACATATATTAAGTCAGACATGGTTGCTTTTTATTTAATCGAAGGCATGTTTCACTTATTAATGATAATCAGTTGTGTCATGCCTCGTGGTGGCTTGTAAAAGAACTGAATTTAGGAGTGTAATTCCTAGTAAAACAAAATACTTCTTTTTCTTGTTGTTCCCCCAAGGTTTTCACCGTAGTTTGTTAGACGCTTCAAGTGGTACAAAGAAATTTCAAGTCCATTCATATAAAGTACGTGGACAATGTGTAGAGTTAGAGACTGGTGTGTGCACATGTGTGACTTAAGGATCAAGTACTTGTTATTGGCAAAGTGCATAAAAACAAACCACCTGCAGCTTCCTTGCTTGGCAATTCCCCACCCACCCCACCCTGTGAAGCTCCCTGCATATTTTCTGCAGAAGAAGGTTGACACGTAGCTGGAATTCAACATGGGACAGTTTCAAGAAATGCGATGAAATGTGAGGATTGAGTTAAGCCTCTTTTCCTTCCAATCACTGCTACTTCCTCCAGATAGACCCTTTTTCCCAAGAAGAGGAAGCTGGATTATATGTATGCTGCAGTGTTTCAACCTGATTTATTGGGTCTATATGTCGATCTTAGATTTACAGCAGAACATTTCAAATGTCAAATGAAGATCTGTAACACTGCAAGGACTAGCATGAGGCAAATATAGCAATTATCCTTCTCTCCCTATCACTGGTTGGCTTCCAACAGAGAACTGTGAACTCTGGAAGCTCACGGATTCTGACACAGTGATGTTAGTGAAAGCTGTGTAAAAATTAAAAGCAAAAATAACATGTTTTTAAGCCTACAATATTCCAACCATGTATTCTAGAATAATCCTGCAGATGCTAGCAGGATTACCTTGAAATAAATGGTTAGCTGATTGTGACCCTGATGAAAACAAGAGTTAAAAGGTACAACAATTTTGCATATTTAGTGAAGAAATAAATGCAAGGTGTGTTTATTCCTGTTTCTGCAGATACTGGAATTTAGATGAGTGCCTTAAGTTATGTGATGTACAAAACTAACACAAAGGGCAGGTTTACACATAGCAGCAAGCTACAGTGGTTACCGCTGCAGGATGGTCTGTTATGTTGTCTGAACCCTGTCAAAGAACCAGATTCTTGTGACAACAGAGAGGATATTTCTGCCAGAATTCTTTCTCCATGTGAGGAGAAAGCAGAACATGGAAACAATGGGATGTATTTTTGTTCAATAGTCATATTATTACAACTGCAGCTGTTTAGTTGTTGATTCATTTTAGAAGGTGAGGTTTGCAGAAGTTCTGTCAAGCCAGAACAAAACATGGGATGCTGTAGAGTACTCCAGAGCATGTGCAGAGTGAATTTCACTCATCCCAGCCTATCACTCAGCTCCAGGAGTGCAGCAGCAGAGCTTATGGAAGAGAATTTGTGACTTCCAGCCAAGCCTGAGCCCTGGAACTTCTCATCTGGAAATTTAATAACTGGAAGATAACTAGTTACTGCATTTGTTACTGGTTATCTATCTAGCTTTAGTGAAGTTTATACTATAATTAAGTCCAAGTAAGCAAAAAACTAACAGCAGGTAGTAGATCCAGGGTAGAACCTGATATGTTACTTAAACTGATGCTTTCTGTGGCATTTCATCTTTATAATTGCATTACAATCTGTTTCTTGCCTTTCTTAAAATATAGATTAAACACAATGCAGTCATTATTGCATCACCAGTAGCACCTTCCAGTGTAATTCAGCAGAGGATAAGACATGCTCCTTTAAATGGTGAGCACTGCAAATTACTTGGAGGGTTTTTTTGCATTTTACCTGAGCAGTATCTCTTGACTTTTGATTTTATTTTTGGTTTTCCCTTTATCACAGGAAGCCAAGCTAGAGAGGAAACAAGGGCTAACTCTTGTTCCAGCCAGGATAGTCTAACTGGGTGGCCTGTGACTGCGAGTACTCATTCTCTAGTAAGTACAAGTCTTTGCAGGCTATGATTCATAGAATAGACCCTCTTTGTGCAATGTATTCATGTAGATTAGCAATAGTTCTTACTCCTTTAGTGCCTTGCAGTGATGAACATTACTTAAATTACAAGTACTTTAACTACTAGTACGTTCCCTATAGTTTTTATTTATTTGATTTATACCCCACTTTTTTCTTACACTGAAGTCTAAGCAGTTTACGTGAGTCTTCTTCCCCTGCTCTCAATCTTATCCTCACAACAACAGCCCTGTAAGGTAGGTTGGGCTGAGAATCTGTGACTGACCTAGTTACCCAGTTGACTCTATAGCCACGTGCGGACTAGAACCCATATCGCCTGAGTCACAGTCCTGTGCTCTTAACAAGTACCACACTGGTTCTCCAATGTTTTATTAACATTAGCTACACCTGTTTTATGAAAAGTAGTTGATAATTAACCAGTTTATTCCCAGCAATAACAATTAAAGGTCCATTCCTATGCATGTTTAGATGGAAAAGAGTCCTACAATTCCCAGCTGCAGAATGTTGGGAAATGTAAGGCTTCATTTATATCTAAAGGGTACAGTCACTAAGAGTACAGGATATTGTCTGTCAACAGCAGGTATGCTAACTAACAGATGCGAGAAGCATGTTGTAGTAGTATTTATAATGTGCATGGCTCCCCTCCTTCGCAGCAGAAAGGTCAAAAGTTTTAGAGGCATTCTCCACCCACATCTTCACAAAACCTTTATCTCTGGCTTGCCATACTTTCAGGTAGCATGGGCATTATTTCTTTCAAAAAAGTGACATTTCTTTTTCTTTTTTCATTTGCTCTAAATAATGCAAAGTGTGCCCTCTAAATGGCAACTTGACTACACTTGACAGTCTGGTAGCAAAGTGCTTTGCAAATGTGGGCTAGCATGAAATGGCAGCCTAGTTTTGCTTACAGTAGAATTATACTACTGATAATAATGATGACTAAACAGAGAAAAACTGCCAATAAAAAAGCCACCCTCTGAACTCTAGGGAGAGTTTTTTTTCCCTACCTTCCCCACTCCTGAAGATTTGCCAGAAAAAGCTGCTATCAGTGACTCATCCTAGCCCTTATATGCATGGACAAGGGCTTTTATTATTTACAGGCATGTTTTAGGTTCAGAGTCTTGATAAGGGATTGATATTTATTTGTAACCACATGTATCTAAAGTCTGAATTATATTTATTCCTTTCAGACAAGTCAAAATGCAGAAAGTTATTTTGTGGTTGGTTCAAGTTATTTTGTGGTTGGTGGCTGGGGCCTCACAGGGCCCTTCAGATTAGCAGGGATGAGTATCTCACCCCTTCAGGATTCCCTGTTCTTCTTCAGTCTGTGCATCACACCTGTGGGGGCAGCACCTGTGCAGAGCCAACTGTCAGGGAACTACTACAGCTATGCATTTGATTGGGTGGGAGCCCCCTCTTCTGTTCCTGGGTTACATGGGAGGGGCTCCCACCCCTTCCCTTGGTTCCTTTTCAACTGCCTTTGTGACTAGATTGGGAAGTATTTCTCTCCTCAGCCTTAAGTATCTTCTGCATTTTTTCTCTCAAATAATCTTCTCTCTCTTATTATCTTCTCCATTTCCTTACCATATGCATTCCTCCTTCACAACTGCCTCCTTTTCGCTCTTTTACTTAAAAAATTCACAAAATTATGTTTCTATTTGCTTTCTTTCTATCCTTGAAATGTCTCTTATCAGACCATTTCTCTTCACCTTCCCCAGCTACCATGCCGGCTTTGATGGCCCCATTTAGAAAATGCATGAGCTGTGATAGAAGATTCCCTCCTGTGGACAGGCATTCCCTCCAACTTGTCTGCCTCGGTGAGGGACATATCATGGAGACCTGTGCACACTGCCAGGCCTTCACAAAGCAGACCCCCCCCCAAGCATAGGGCAGATCGGCTGAATGTCAGACTATGCAAAAGGGACCTGCAGGCCACCAATTCCAAGAGCTGGAAGGAGTGAGATTGCCCAGCTGCCAGGACTGCAGTGTCACCAATTAGGCCTTGGCTGCATGGGGATGCCCAACTGAGCTTTCCTTTCGCAGACTGGGCTGCTTGTCTTATGTCCATGTGGCTAGGAAAGCAACCAAACATGCTAAGAAAACGGCCACTGCTGCCAAAGAAAAGTGAGGCCCCATGAGAGCCCCTGCTGGCTTTCGCCACTGAGGGAGTGCTCAGCAAGAATTTATCAGGACAACACTACCTTTTATTTCAGTTTCCCTAGTTCTTCTAGCTAGAGTGCCAATTATGCCAATCAAGTTCCTGCATAATAACAAAAGGATGGGGAAAGAGAGACAAAAATGGTGCCAGAGTATAGCCAACTTTGTTTTAATTAGAGTATATATACTTCCAAACTGGATACACTAGAAATTGGCAATGCAACGTAAGATGCAAAGAAATATACCAGTTACTGTCAAAATGACCCTGTACAGCCTTATAATGCAAAAAAGCTTTATACAATACAAATTTCCATTAATGTACACAAACCTTGACAGTGTGATATTTGAGTATGATACAACAAGTTAAAAAGGACAGGGGAATCAAGAAAAGTGCTGAGAATGTAACCAAATTACTGGATGAAAAACAAGAAACAAGCCTATCTTGAAGAATGCATAGTGTGAAAAAAGCAGATACAAGGTGAGCATGTTGGTAGACATGTTAAATGTTTTCTTACAAGCAAAGGATATCTATAGGGAGCATTCCTATTTTCAGCTTCAAACAGCAAACCAATTGTGTATGCAAGGGCTTTGATAAATACTGTATTTTTCCTTAAAAAAATAAAAACACTTCCAGATGCATTTCTCTCTCTCAGAAATCATGTATAACTAACTTTCCAGAAATAATTCAGTGTTCAAAGTGCTAAATAAAGCTGCCCAATTACATTAAGCATTACTATGATAGACAAATACAAAAGGAAAATGGTTAAACCCAAGGCATTAAGTTGCTTATAGCATCATAATACTCTCATTCCTTGAAATTCCTATATATATTGCACCATTTGGTTTACAGAAAATATGTTTTTAACATTCCTATGCATGTGTGGCTTACCTGATGACAAACTTCTTAGTATTTTCTTTTATTATTTTTAATAAGGTCATTGATTGTTTAGAGAGTCAACTAGAAACACCTTGAATAGATTTAATTAACTGCAGCAACTACTTGTAGAAATAAAAGTTTTATAATTCTTGCTGTAGAAGAATTCAGTTTTACATTCTGAATTACTAGTTATCTCCTAGTGAGTAAATTCTTTAGAATTACATCTTCCCTTCAAATTCCTTGCAGATGACATAATGGAGCCCGTTCAATTCAGAGGCAAGAGTGCAGCTAAGTAAATGGTTCAAGAGTGCATCAGAAATGGGTAAACCTCCCATCCACCCTAAAACATAAATAGCTTAAACTGATGGGGAATTACACTCTGTGTGTGTGTGTGTACGCGCGCACGCACGCGCGCGTGTCAATATTGCTACAGCAGCACTTCAGATAATGAAAGTGGATCAGGTCTACCTTGTTCTGCAGAGTAGCACCTATTCCATTGAAGCAGATTACTCGGCATCTCTTACTCATACAGTCATACTGAGAGAGCAGGCTCTGCCACAGCTGATACACCCTTAAGATACTTCCCTGTGTAGCTGAGGCATTGTCCATCCATCAAAGCCTGTTTTTCACGCCTTTCTGTGCCAGGCTGTAAACTTTGTGGAGTTAGGTTATGCCACATGCTGACTGGGTTCACATGATTAAGGAAGCCCATGGGTGTTTTAGGGTTGTCAGTGGTTTGTTGGTCATGCTAACAACCCACTTTCACCAGGTTGACATAACAAGCCAAGCAATAGTTTGACTATTCAAAATGGCTACCTGCCTGTACCATAGCCCACTGTGGCTTGACTAAGACATAGTGGCTTGTTTTATCATGCAAAACAGGAAACTTAGAAAATGGTCCTATGGCCTGTAGACATTGTTTGAGGGGTCATAGGATAGTTTGGATTCTTAATTTTGAGGTTGGAGGCAGCATTCCAATCTCAGAGATGGAAATTGGAGCTCCCCCACAAACCCTGATGCCTCACAGCTGTTGTGGAAAGAACTACTCTGGCTGTTTTCCGAGGTTGGTAAAGCAACATCAGAGTGGGGTTAAGAGGGGTTATTATGTGGAGTTGGGAGGGAAGGAGACTGAAATGAACAATCCTAAAGCCACTCTAGTCTCACAGAATCATAAGAGTCATACTGTTGAAAGAGACCTAGAAGGCCATTGGGTCCAACAGCTTGCTCACTGCAGGGCTCAAGTCTCCCATCCAGATTCTAACCAGGTCTGACTCTGCTTAGCTTCCAAGATTAGGCAGGATCAGGCACTTCAGGCTTCTTTCCCTTCCAAGTCTATGTTGCTAGCAGATGAAGCAGTGAGATGAAAAGTACCACAGCCATTTTTCTTGCTTTGTATTGGATGACCATGAGCATCGAAGTTGTGGGGCCTATGCTCATGTCCATAGGATTACATCCAGAATGATGGTGACTATTACTAGCTATTGCTGTGCTATCATAACTTTGGGTGGAATGTCACTGTACTGACCTTGTCTTACTCATTTTTTTTTTGCCAGAGGAGCAGCTCATATGATGAGTCCCAAAGAAAAAATTTTCACAGAATTTAGTGCAATGAGCAGAGCTCCAAGATGTCTGTGTTAGGAACAACTACAGTAGTGACTTACCATAATAGCTTAGCCAGGTAAAGCAACTTATTAGTTAAAGTATGGAGTAGACTCTCATTACTTTGACTGTAGTATTTTACTTTATATAATGTTAATATTTAAGTTTTCTTTCTTCTTGTCCTCCACTGTAAGCTATTTCTGGTCTTTGAGCTCTTACACAGAAATGGATTTTTCCCTTATGTGTGTTTAGTGGAGGAAACTGGACATGATAATGATACACAATAAACATCAGTGCATGGGCAAGAAAGTAATTAAATCTTGGGAAAAGTTAACAATTGGCTTAGATCATCTATTAGGAATGCAACATTTGCTTCTTACTGCAATAAAGTGCAATATTTATGTCATTTTAATGACCACAAAGTAAGAGCTTTAAGAAAATATAAAGTTAACTTCCTAGAAGAGTATATTTAAGTAGGCAATAACAAAATGATATAAAGGAATACAAATAACATGAAGGGTATTGTTTCTAGAGACACAAAATTGTCAATATAGCTGAATAGCTGGGCATAAAAAAGAGAATTGCGTGATTAAACAGCACCTTTTTCTCCTCCTGTTTAAAAGGACTTGACACTAACTTTTCAAATATACAATCTGATATTTCTTCAGGCAACAAAAGAAACATTTTCATCTTCTACACCTTTTCTTATTTTTGCGAGTGAGAAACATACTAGTGCAAGACTCAAGCACTGTGCAAAACCTGCCTTTATTTAGTCTGAGCACTTTTACCCAGAATTTACCAAACCCTTCCTTTTTAAAATCCCCTTTCCTGGCTTTAAAGTGCAATTCTATACACATCTACTCAGAAGTAAGGTTCACTGAATCCAGTGAGACACTCCCATGTAAGTGGATGTAGAATTGCAGCCTTAATCACTGTACTATGTACGCTCTTGTCTTTGCAAACCAGTGTCACCATTGCAATAAGACAGACTGAAAATTTGTATGCTTGATGTCCTGTTATGAGGGCTGCTTGGTATGATATTTTTGTATTGGCCTTGCATCAGTTTTGAATGTGCATGTGACTTTAAATTGCCTCTCTGCTTGGCAAACCAGGCAAAAAACAAGATAGGGAAATTACTGGGTTTCTGCCTCTAGTTATTTTACCAAGAAAAGCAGCAGTTCAAGCACAATTTATGTGTCCCATTAAAAACTGGTGCCTGGGGTATGTACTTTTCTGTTCAGTATCTGCACTCAAGTACAAAAAGGATTGGAAGGAGTGGCTCCATGTTACATGAGTATTAACAGACAAGTCCGACCTTCTCTATGTATGAAATGCACTTGCTGTTTATAGATCCATGTTCTCTCTCCTGTTGCATGTTCAGGACTGCTTCATCCATTACTTTTTTCCTTCACAGAGATAAATTCTGTCTTGAAATACACGTGTTTACAATAGCATTACAAAGGTAGGAGGAGTGCTTTTTGTGTGTGTTGGGGTCTGAAACAGGAAGACATCCACTGAGCAGCAAATTGGTGATGTCAATATCCAATCTGTGTACACAGAGAAAAACCACCCATGTTAAATGTCCAACACTAAACAGTTGATGCCTTTGCCTGTTCAGAGATTATCTCTATCTAGGAAAAATATAACAAGTGAAACAGCTCACTTTGCATAACTGAGAGTAATATCTTCTCCTCTAGAACTGCTGCAATCCTCAAATTCTTGGATCCAAGACCAGACTAGTGACTCTACTTTAGCAAACAGTAACCTGTACTAACTGAGGCGCCAATGCTTCTTGAACTGAACACAGCTGTTCTTCCATTCTAGTAACTGTAGCATAAACAGAAGCAGGCAAGGTGGAGAGCATGGAAAACCACAATAGCTATTTCAAGGGATAGGGCCTTCGCTCAGTGATAGAGTGCATGCTCTGCTTGTAGCAATGTCCCAGCTCAATCCCCAGTGTCTCCAGTGAAAGGATCTCAGGAGCAGGTGCTGAGAAAAAACCCTTGCCCGAGACCCTGGAGAACCACTGCCAGTCAGAGAAGAGAATACTGGGGCCAAGGGACCAAGGGCCTGCCACAGCCTAAGGCAGCTTCATGTGTTCATATTAAAGCAGCCAGTACAAAAGATGTGCAAAAGCAATGTCATGGCACACTGACTCTCTTTCCAACAAACTCAAAGTAAAATGCATCAATATGTAATCTTAGCAAGTGCTGATTGCCATTAAGGACGCTCTTGTTCAGCTTAAACAAGACAAAATAGTTTCTTAGATAAGAGTACTGGGAACATGCTTCTGAAGGTAGAAGTATGCAGGAGGTCACCTCTCTCAAGTTTTCATAAAGCAGCCTTCCATGTCGATGCATTAAGGAGGAGACACACAGAGCCATTTTTTTCCTAAACCTTACTACTAATGATCTATAGTACAAATGTTCAGCCAGCCATACCTTTGGGTGTATGGTTTGCAGCAATGCATATACCTGCTGGGTATCTGTTGTGTTGGGATAATGGGGAAAGTATTTTTGGTACAGAATATGGCTGCCTTCAGACAGTTTCTGCCCTTTCTGTTAGTCCAAGATAGGCAAGGAAGGAGTGCTTCGGCGACGTGTCACCCAGGCATACAGTCTGTGGTCTGGGTGCATGGAATGTGATCTCAAACTGGTTCTTGGGGAAAAACATGGTTAAGGGAATGAGGTGGGCAAACTCAGAGTTTCGATACTTGTCAAAGCACAAGGAAGTGCCATTTATGGCCAAGGCCTTAAGTGCCAGGTTTGGCCCCGTCCCGCCACTATGCGCAGCTGACAGAGCCACCGTCTGCAAAGCCTGGGAAGCAGACATCACTGAGAGAGGGGACAAGAGGCTTCGGGGACTGTGGGTGTTCAGTAGAGGACTGGTCTCCTTGGCGCCTGCCCCCTGGCCCTTTTTCTCCTCTTCAGAGTAGTCCCCATTTTGGTGCTTCTTCACATGGCGGCTAAAGACAAAAGGGTGGGTGGTCTTGAAGAGGCACTCTTCGCAGCTGAACGTCTGCCGTGGAGCATGCTTGAGCTTCTTGTGCAGGTTGAGATTGTCTTTGCGTTTGCAGCTGTAGCTGCACTGGTCACAGTGAAAAGGGCGTTCTCCAGTGTGTACACGCACATGCTCTATCAGCTTGTTGGCCGTCTTTGAAAGGTAGCCACACTGGTCGCACTTGTAATGGTTGCCAAGGCGATGTTCCCGGATGTGCATTTCCAGCTCCAGCTGATTGGCTTTCACTGCTTGACAGATCCGGCACTTGTACTCCATTTTATAATGAGTCTTCAAATGGCATTCCATTGCAGCTGGACGATTTGTGGAATAAATGCAGAATGGGCACCTGCAAAAAAGCAAGCAAATGTTGACACATGGGTCTAGCTAATTATTCTGCCAAACATCCTTTCCCATTCTATTAGAATACAGTGTGCTTAATTCAGTATGGAACTACTGACATTTTGTTGCCTGAAGCAGAACCCAAACATATTCCCTCCCAGTAAAGCCAACACTTGAAATAGTTTTGCTTGAAGTGCCCTCTGCTGTCTCTTGGTTTTCTCCCCTGCCTGCATTTCTCACTTTTTAAGAAGTTGCCATAACAGTGGAGATGAACCATGATTTCTGTGGTGATTTCTCCTCTCAATGTCATACTAAGAAAGTGTGATACTCCTTCCTTAGAATGGGGCATTGTAAGTTAGGCAGCCCGAGAGCAGGTTGCATTACCATCCCACAGTAGCACATAATGGTTAAAGCTTAAGGCTTTAACAGCAGCTGTTGCAGCAAAACAGCAGCAGCAGGTGACTAGTTCTCTGAAGCCACCTTACCCATAATTCCATGCTCTGAGGAAGGAGTCATGCTCAGGAGAACCCAATAGGAACTCCTACTGGCCACTTTTATGAAAAATTTTGTTGCCTGTAAACAGTATATGCTGAAGCGGCAGCACACAGCTGCTAGTTGGCTGGTAGACAGGCTCCCTGATCAAGGCAGAGGTGTCAAACATAAAAGGATGAATCCAGATCACTGTGCTGATCTGAGCTGTATCTGTTCACGTGTAGGACACAGCCATCCCCTCATGATGCCACTGATCATGTGGGGAGACCTGTGGCTCTTGTTCTTGCCCTGCTGCTAATTTCAGTAAGGCATTCTTATCGCTGTCTGACACTTGAGCAATCTATAGGTCAATCTTCTCGAGCAATCTACATGTTCTTGCTCTGTTGCTTATTTCAGTAAGGCAATCTATAGCAGTCTTTAAACTGGAAAGACAATCCAAACATTTAATAAATAAATAAATAATGAGAGAAGTTGTTCTTGGTACTCCACTCTCAATAGAGAAGCCCACTATTTGATCTTAGTTCAGCCTTCACAGAAAAGCAAGACTTTAATGAAGAAAGTGTTATGTTTGTGGAGAAGAAAGAATGATGACCAGATTGCAGTCTTGTACAGTGGTACTGTAGCAGGGCTCAAAGGGATGTTTCACTTTTTCTTTTTGGCAGAAGTTAGTATCTGGCCTGTGCCTGCCCCTAATAATTCAGTGATATAAAGCAATATATTTGGGAGTATCTTGAGCTTGAACAGACAAGCAAGACCCAGCCGGTGGAGATAATACTGCTAAAACTAGTTTGTTGACATGAATCAACAGAGCTGCCTATATTTTTGGATCCTCCTGCAGGTGGGTTGGCTATGGAGACTGTCAAGATGAGTGCTTGCATGTGAAAATGTACTACTCATCCTACAGAAAGTATGTTTGATATAGTGCTAAAAATACATCTTCAAAGGAGCAAACCTAAGCTCCCAGGGAAGGGCCTAAGAGGCCACTGGATGTCACGGATGCTCCTTTCCTTTGTCAGATCTTCCTCTCTACAGATGGAGAAGGTGATTCACTGTGGGCAGCCCCTTCATAGGAGTGACAGAGAGTAAGGGGGAAGGGCAAGCTAGAGTGGAGTGGAGGCAGCCTTGGATACCCCAGAACCAAAGCTCCCTCCTTCTCCTGACAGAAAGAGTGAATGCCAGCCCTGGAATTGATGTACTTATTAAACCAATAGTAAGGAAACATTTTGAAATAGGAACAACCAATAGGAAAAAGAGCATGGAAAAAGAAAAAAAATCTCCCAGCATGGAAAAAGAAAAGAAAAAAACTCCCACTTGCATTGGTTCTAATAGGAATAGCTCTGTAAATTTAGAATATGTCCTATAAAAGAGAAAGTTGCCTTATTGGAGACTGTCTTGCTTGTTCAGTGTATAAAACGGAAACAAAGTTCAGCTGGTAAAATACAATGACGTTTCAGCTGACTAGGTGATATGAAATGTTTTCTAAACTGATGGGGATATTTTCATATCACCTGTTTCGAGGAAAAGCTATATAAGTTTGCCATTTCTGGTTTTAACAGTTATAATGTTATGTGTTTTTAGCTCATGAAGAAATACCCATTTTGGTGTTTTGACGATTTTGATATGTTTATGAATTAAGGCTTCAGTACATCAGCCTTTTAACTGATTTTTTAAAGCAGAAGCTTATGTTTCTGGTTTCTTTGTAGCATTAAAATCTTCCCCATTTCCCCACCCACCCCAATGGATTTTCTGTGTTTTCTGAATGTTTCATTACACAAGCAAACTAATGGAATATAGTAGAATTACAAAAATAAACCCGCTTCACATTGCAGCTCGTTTTACCATTTCCAGATAATGCTACACTTTTCTTGCTTTAAAAGAAGTTGCAGAAATGCTTGGAAAGCATAGGAGAGGCCCTGGAAGAGGATGACATCATGTAAAGCACCCATAAACTGTCATGAGTGATGGATTGCAAGCACATAATAAAGGTCTCACATAGAAACCCTGTCTGTCTATCCTGTATATCACACATGAGTAAACAGAACTTCCATTTTAAAAAGTATAGATCTATATTTTTGGTCACTCTTGGAAATACTATTTTCCTCCCAATTACAAGCCTGAAACTGTAATGGCAATTCCACAGCCTAACTTTCCAAGTTATATACAGCCTGGCTTGCTTTGTACTGAAAGGCTATCCTCTAAAAGGGAACAATTAAGTCCTAAAATGTCTCATTTCCAGACTCCTATAATAATTAGTATATCTTGGATTACATGTGTATCAAATGTTAACTTCTGCCTTCTAGGCTGAAGTTCCTTACAATGTAACCTAACCATTTTGGTATCTCATCGCTGAGTGACTGAGGTAGTTATTAGCCACAGTGATCAAATTATGAGGAGAATGGCTGAAAGTTCCTTATGGAGTAAGTTCACACAACATAGCTTACATTCAAGGATGAGTATGGGTTGCTGCTGAAGTTTGTCTTGTTACCCAGTTGTCCATACTGAGCCTTGAGTGTGGGTCATCACGATGTGTGAACCCAGGCAATGGATCTGCAAATCCCACCCACCCCAACTTCCTCCAGTTTCAGCCATATTATGGCATTTCTAAAAGCAGTAGCTATAGAGGCTGCAGGGCAGAGCCAGGGGTTCTCTCCCCCCCCCCCCCCCCGCCCGTTGTTTAGGCCAAGTAACTATGAGCAGAATTCATATTCATATTCTAAAGTACAGTATTGTGCAATGGAAGAGTTAAACATATGGTTAATTCTCTGCCATGAAAAACAATGGCACTTCAGCTTAAAGTAAACCAGGTTGTATCCCATTTTAATGGATTGACAACAAAATCTAAAAGCCAGTTTAACACAAGCATTTGGAGTCAACTAACATGCATGCATATTTACTCACTAAGTATCACTATGTTCAGTTGGGTTTACTCTCAGAGAAGAGTGCATGGTATTGTAATTTGAATCTAATTACCTGAAGTGGCCAATGAGACTGAATTAACTTAAACTGAAATTCTGTTGTGACTTGGGCATACATTTGTCTTTGCTTGTGTTAAGTGACACACATTCTTGGTACTGAATTACAAATTCAAGAACATGGCATGGGGAGTCAAGAATTATTGACAAGATACACATTTATGTATTTTAGATGAAAGCATCAAGTAAATTACGAATTGGTATGTATCACAGGGAGTTACAGCCTAGAAAACATCTCCCGTCTCAGTTGCACTGATAATGTGCGTTAAACTGAAGATACAATCCTGTGTTCCTTTATCCATGAATAAGTCCTATGGAATATGGTGAGACCTACTTCTCACATGCATGGGGTTAGAAGTTTAATGACCCCTATACAATTTTGGCAGCTCAGCTGTAGTAGCAACTGCTGCAAATATTCAGTCCTGAGCTCTAACTAAAGAGAAATCAACTGCACATTTCTACTTCATTTCAATGTTCTCCTAATATTGATGTATGGAGGAAGGTATCTGATGCTGATGCTGATGTTCCCCAACCCCATTCATTTTGAGGGAGATCATTACATGTAACCCAGTGAGTGCAGTGCCTTAGCTTTGCAGGAATTTTATGTATACACTGAGTGATCATGGAGTTCAATCCCTGGTAACTCCAGTTAATTTGGTAACAAGCGATATGAAAAAGTTCTACCCCAAACCATAGGCTGCTCCCATCAGTCAAAGTAATGCAGCTTTCTAGATTCCTCTGGATTAGGTAATAAATGTTTACTATTAATTTTACTAGTCACGCTTGTCATTCCTATTTTTGTTAAGAATTTATATATATTATGGACAAACCTGATTATAAAGAGCTGCTTTAGCTGACAAGGTACCGAAAAAGTTGCATGCCATCGCAAGTAAAAATACCCTAATATTTGTGTCATTCAGGGTGCAATCCTAAGCAAATTTCAACAAAAAATAGATCAGCTGGCAGGAGCATGCTGGGAGTTGTTGGCATCTCTTTCTAAGTTTGCATTAGATTGTATCTTTAGTATTGTTCAACAGTGTTATGCTTGTTCAGTCCAGTATCTTGCTCGGGAGACTGATCTGTTTTGCTGATTTGTGACAGTTAAAAATCATCAGCAGAGTGAAACTGCAGGGCTCTGGCTACCTAAACAGAAATGGTTCCCATTCAAACATTTCTCTGTTTCGGTCTCTTTGAGGTACTTAACACAGTAAAAGTTTGTGTACTTGCTTTCCTTACTTGAGCCCACCAGTGGGGACAGTGTGGCATTTCTTATGCTCCAGTAATTGCTCAGGAGTCTTCATGAACTTGTGGCACACATCACATTCAAACATCCGTGTAATCAGGTGGATTTGCAAATGGCGCTCAAACATATTTTTTGTTTTGCAGACAAAGTTACAGAAAACGCATTCAAAACCTGCAAGAGGAAATCACAGACACTATTACTTAAGTCAAACACCACAGCCTTGAGGTAGGGAAGGGAACATCTTTGCATCCATTCCACCAACTTTTTACCTTTCTCTGACTTTTCTTCTGTGTTTAAGAAGGTCTGACTACCAGGCACTACGGAAATAACTAGGAGGTTTGAACCCTTGAGTTTGGGGCTGATCTCTGCCTCTTCTTTGCTGTTGGCAGAATCACTAAGTGCTGACAGGGAAGAAGAAGAAGGGCTGTTTGAGTCACTGGGTGTCTTCCTCTCTTCACCTATGGAGAAGACAAAGCAACCATCCCTAAACATTAGATGACTTATTTAGTACCAGGATTATAATAAATTCATGCCTCAATGCTGGGAAGATCCATGCATAAAAGCAGCTATCCTCACACATTTGCATTCTCTCATTTTCATCCACACTACAGTTTTCATCCAGCCCACCTGATTTGGCTGGATGTACATTCACTTACAGAGTTTCAAATAGCAATACAACTACTTGTCCTTGACTAAAGCTGGACAGGGGCCCTATTCTTTTCTGCAAGCTCTCTGTTACCCAAGATCTAGAATTCTTAACATGCGTCATTATGCTTCCAAGGGCTTCTCTGTATAATTTTTTTTTCTTCCTTGAGTTATTGGCTCCACAGCAGGGATGGGCAAAACCTGTCCACCTGCACTCCAGCCAGTTGTGCAGCTCCTACTGCCAAATTTGCTGACAACAAACCCCCATCTATTTCACTTTAAAACAAGAAGCATGTTTTGTTCGAAGGAAAAAAAATATTCCCAGAAGCCTCCAGGGGGCACAATTTTGCTTTAAAACAAGGCTTGTACTATCTATGCATATTGTTTTTAATGAAAAATTGGTGGGGTTTTGCCCTTTCTGTGCTGCTGAATTTCAGCAGCAGATTTGGTGGTACAAGAGCAAAGTGGGTGGGTGGGGAGCTACTGGTCCCCTGACCCCTGTAAGATGCCCACACCTGCTCTACTACAATCTTTCTGGCATATTTTGAGGATAAAATGGAGAGGAAAAGCACCATCAAAGCAGCCTTGGGCTCCTTGAAAGAAGAATGTGGACTAGAAATGTAACAATGATGGTGGTGATGGGCCTGCTAATACGATACTGTGTCTAGGCTGCTTAGGGCAGACGTTCCCGTGCTGCCTGCAAAGGATGCCCACAAATCCCTTCATTCTTTTCACTGTTCACTTAAAAAAAAAGAAGGAAGGGAAAAAAAAAGAAATTACTACAACCCTTCAAAGTGTTATGGTATCATGGTTTTCTTCCTGTTCCTGAACCTGCTTTTGATCAGCTGTTGCTGGGCAGGCGGAAAAAGCAAACAGTTGCTTTCTGTCCCTGTCCAATCTTCCACTCACACAAACCTTTCCCCCTTTGGTATCTCCATCACCCCATACTCAGCCCCATACCCAACCTCACTTTCTCCCTATAGCCCCTTTCCTTGCTTTTCTCTCTTTCCTGACCCTACCGCTGCCTCTCTCTCCCTTCTACCCCCTCCCCTTCCTACACCTACTTTCCTCTCCTTCCCAGCCACTACCTTTGCTCACTCTCTCCTCTGTACATCTTTACCCCACCTTTGACTAGCCAGACCCCAGCATGGCAGCCATTATGTGACTAGCCCCCACAGTAGCCTCTGGCTTAGAGTGATCTGTGCCAAGCAGGTAACAAGATGGTTCTCTAGGTAGGGGCTAGGCCAAAATAAACAGTACTCAGCTGTACAGTTCCAGACAATTTAATTTGCAGGACAACATTTCTTGAAAGCAATGCAACCACTTGCACTGGTTTACAGTTTTGAGCACTAGCTGAACAGCTTTTTATTTAAACATACCAATGGGATGCGGTTTCTAGGTCCTTCAATGATTATGTGATCCCAAACCCTCAGATGTTCTTTTTCTGCATCTTCCTAGCCCCAGAAACTTAGTAAGTGCTATCTGACAAGCTATCCCCTTCCATTCTTGTTAATCACACTTAATAAATAACTCCCCCCCTTTTTTTTTACAAAGGAAAGCCCAGTGTAACATCTTTTGCAAACCCTTTTCGTAGGCACTCTAGTGAAGCATAATGTGCATGCACTGTAGGGATCCAATGAAATTTTCTTTTCAGTCATCTGCACCTATGCAACTTAAGTGTCAGAACTGGGCCAATGATATCATTTTGTCCTTAAGGGAAGAACAAAGGCAAGTGGAATAGCATGCTGGCAATTTCCATTACACATCCTAACCAAAATGACTGCCCCCCCCCCCCCAAGACAAAATCCTTCCAGATGCTGTTTTCACTTGAAAGTGGAAGATACCTGAAAGATTGCAAATTGCAATCTATGCGCCACTTGGAAAAATGCATTACAAATTACTTTCTAAAGTTGGATGCACCCATAGTCATGAAGGCAGAGCCACTGGACCAAGGGAGCTTAATTTAGTTACTAAGGTAAGTCCCAGTAATTTCTATGGGTTTCCTAAAAACATGACTAAGATTGCCCAACATATTTTATAAGTCCCTGTACTGTTTCCATCTGGACTGTGGAATTTCATGTTATTTTGGAGGCAAGAGTTCTCCATAAGGGCCTCTGTTTCAGGCAAGCAGTGCTCCTGCATTCTTCCACAGGTTAAGTCAAGAGGAAAGGGCAATCCTCTTGACTTTTGCTTGTAACATAGACTTTAAAAGGTCCTCATACTCTGCCAATTTCCAGTACTTCTTTTCTGAGCATTCCAAATAGTTGGGGAGAAAAGAAGCCAGCACTGGTTTGGCGTGCTAAGAGGGAGCGCATACCTCATCACTATTTCTGTTCATAAGAAAGTGCAAAGCTCCTTCAGTTATTCCTACACAGAGATATAGGGTCATGGCTGCTCCTCCTTGCAAAAGCTATCCAGGAGGATTTGTACATGACAGTATCTGAAGCATTTGCAAATGAGTCACATGTAGGGAGTGTGAAGGGGTGTTCAGTGGGCTCTTGCATTCTCTTACCTAATGAAAGCAACTGACATTCAGAAACTTTTCACACAGCGGCAGCCTCAGTTAATCAAGACTCACACTAAACAAAAAGGGGACTGGACGAAAAATAAACACTACCATTTTAACACATGACAGGTTAAGAATTTTGAAACCAATATGCCCCTAAACTTGCGTGTGAGTATAGTGCCAGGAGAATTTTGCTATGATGGTGGTCCAACTGGGGCAGCATCAGCCAACATTTCAGTGGAGAACTTGGGAAGTGTGAGAGAGGTGGCAGCAGGAGACAACCCCAAACCCAGAGAGCGGTTATCACCTGCATGCTTGGCGGCGACATGAGCCTTCATCTCTGACTCTTCCATGGTTACAAAATCACAGGCTGTGCAGCAAATAGAAAACATCCACTGTTCTTTATCCACATGAAGCGACATATGACTGACAAACTGGACATTCATCTCGGTTTCAAATCCACACACATGACAACTGAAAGCAGGAGAGAGTTAGAAAAATTAAGAAGTGTGCACTTATGGAACCTCTCTGGAACAGACAAACATCAATTCTTGCCATTCAACCTGACCAGCTCCTGGTTTACAAACTTTGTCTTCTCTGTGCTGTTTAAATTGCACTGGGATATCCTTTCATCTGTTGCAATGCTTCAGAACTGACAGCCCTGCCAAGCTGATTAAGGGCAGGCACAAGGCAACAATCCCAAACATGCTATAATGATGCTAAATAATCATAAAGTTAATTAAAAACTACAGGTTCCAGATGCTGCACATCACCTAGCTATTTCCTTTGGGCAATAAGATGTGCTGCAGCCTTGCCAAGATGTTTAGTCAGCCTGCTACATGGACAAACTGAGATCTTGCCACATACTTCACGAGCAGCTCCTGAGCTTTGGAAATGGTCCCATATCAGGTTGGGCTCTCATGCAGAAATGCCGGACATTCTCAACGCAAGCAAGCCAAAGAGGGCTTAGGGATTCATTCTGCGTGTCCAGGCAAAAAAATGAATCAGCTATGCATACACAAGTGCTACAGAAAGACAATTTTGCAGTCAGCTCATAGTCCTGCTAGTCTTGGGAGAGGCTACAAAATTCTCTTGGTTATCTCTAATATCCTAAGCAGCCTAGGATCCAGGTACATCAGGAATCACCTTGAGAACCTTCCTCAGTCTCTGAGGCCTTTCTACCTCTCGTGTTCCCAGACTGGATATTGGCAATGAGAGAAAAGGCTTTTGACATGATGCCCCCATTATGGAAAGATCTCCCCAGAGAGGTGGATGAATGCCAATGTTTAATTGTACACTGAATACAGTTATAGTTCAGTGTGTGGGTGTTTTGCGAATGAAGTGATAGCTTTATAGGCTTTTTCTGTTTTATTTCAACTTTTGTTTCTGGTGCTTGCTGTGAGCTGCTTTGAGTTGGCCTTTGCTTAGAAAGGCAGGCTATGCATGGGTATATACATGAATGTACATAAATATAAATAAATAACTCATTCTATAGCTGTCTTTATAGATCTCTCATTTGTTCAAAGGCATTCCTGTTTAAATTAAGTCAAAACAATGAAAACTTCATGGACATTCCAGCCAAGTTGATCAACAAGAACACTGAAAATGACCTAATTGTAACCAGACAGCCAGTGCCCAGTTCACACAATTAGCCTTCTTGTGGCCACTCAGAAACACTTAGAGGTGACTCTGCAAGACAAAGTTTTTGGGTATAGCTGCTTGCAATAAAAATCTCTCTAATTTGCCAAGCCATTTTGGGCAGTTTATAGTCCTGTGATATTGAAGGTAAACAGAGCATCTGTGTAGTGAGCAGCTACCTATGAAAGACCCATGCATGAAGTCAAACATGGTCTGGATTGCTTCTTTCTTTGCACTGGACCTCCTTACAGGGAGAAACTGGACAAGCACATGTGCTGGTGAAATCATCCAGTTAGAGCCACTTGTGTGGCTGCTCTGGAATGTTACAGAAAAGCAGCAAGATTGTGACGTTCCCATACTGGCTTATCCCACATTTCAAAGGGTTTGCAGAAGGCAGAAAGGTGAGATTTCACAAAGCAGTTATGATGATACTTGGCTCAGCCCATCATACATAGTGGGTATCACAGCTCCTGAATCAAGCAGTGCAGCATTCTTCAGCCAGTCATTCTAGAACGTGAGAGAAAAGCCTGAATTTATGTACAGTGTGAAGGGCAGGGACTTAGCACCGGGAGGGATTTGGGCATGGACTAGGGAGTCCAGCAAGCTAGAAGTGGGAACTGAATCAGAAAGAGGGAGAATAGTATAGATCAGTCTAGTATCCTCCAGGTGCTTTGGATTTTGATGGTTAAGAATACTGTACACATTGTACTACAAAACAGCTGGAGGACTCCACACAAGGGAAGGTTGATGTAGTGCTATCATTTTGGTGTTTTCCTTGCTCTGACCTTGGTCCTTGCTGAAGTTCAAATGGAGGCAAGTCATGTATGCTTGCCAGGTTAGGAAGGAAGGAAACAACAGGGCTTGCTCTTTGCTCGATTCAACAGACAGGCAGAAAAGGCAGCAGGAACCAGGTCTCTGGGCTTGGCTTTCACTGGGGTCCTCACCTGTAGTAATAAGGGTGCTTCTTTCCATCACTGCCTTCGGAAGTGACAGCGCTGACAATGTCCTCAGTGTCTGTACTCACCAGCTTCACGGAATGGACAGTCAGGTGCTGGTTCAGGTTAGCACGGCACTTAGCAGCATATGGGCACAAATGGCATTTGTATTTTCTCTCTTCTAGAAAGAAACATTAAACACCCTGAATGAGGAATTTCCACACACATACCTCTGACCATATTTGTGTTTTACAAGAAATGCAGGCAGGGTGCATGGGCTCTTCAGCATTCTTGAAGAGTAGCCTCTCACTTTTAAGCTTTGCAGATGCTCACGGCAGAAGGGAAATACCTTGTCTATCTAGCTTCGGCAGCGGGCAGATTCTGACAGCATAGAATGATGCAAGGTGTGTATTTCTAAAAACGGATGATACCTCCCACTATGTATGTATGCCTCTCTGATGGAACATTGCAAAGAAAATAAACCTGATGAACATGCAAAGATGATTCTGTGATAATGGTTGAAATATTATTTCTAATATACAAATCCATGTTTCAGATATATTTTTAAGCCTGTTCATCCTTCAGAATAATATCAAACTCTGGGCACAATCCATCCAAAGGTAAGTACTTGTGAGCCATGCTTGTTTCCATGAGAGATTTAAATACATGCTTAGATCTGTCCTATTGACATCAGTGTAGTTTAAAAATTCTTAACTTTGGCTGAGACAAGCACATTGCTTCGAAGTGTTATAAAACTTTGTATTACATCAGTTCCTACTAAGTTTCTGAGAACTGCTTGGCCTACATATAATAGGGAGGTACACATGAAATGGAGGTACCTTTTATCAGACCAGCTAGTTATCTGACTCTATCCCTCTGGGCATGAAAGTATGCAAGACCTTAAAACAAAGACGTAGCCCAGCAGGAGATGTCATTTCACCTTTTATCAAGTTTCTCTAAACATTACATCCCTAAAAATAATATGAAAGGGCATTTAATTTGCAAATGTAAATACATTCCAGTCCAGGTGCGTGCAATATTTTTTTACTTTTGAACACAGTTCATTTGTGATGGTCAGTGGAGTACATGAGTGTTTGTGTGTTGGGAGATATTTGTGTGAAAATGTAGCATTAAGTTGCTTTGCAGAAAAACCTGATAGGTATGACAAATACTACTAGGATTTAAGAAAGAAACATAATTGAAAAAAAAGACAGCTCACACAGTACATCCTTCCAACTTTGGTTTTTGCAACTGAAATGATAGCATGCACTGCTGCAGAATGAATAGAGATACAACCTTTAGTTCTGCTCCCTGCCTTCCTACCCCATGCTTCAGTCGGGCTGTTTAACAACTTAAGAAGGCAAGTTTCAAAACTGCAAAACTGTTCTGGGAACTGAGATGCAGAAGTGCCTTGGTGATAAAAGAAGCGGCCAGCAAATCAACACTGGGAACAGCCAAACTCTGGATGCACTGGGGGCCTTTCAGATTGTCTGCCTTGCTCCTTATTTGTTATGTCTGCTTTATCCTAAAGAACATTGGAACTTCCTTTTAAAAATTTCTAAGAATTTAAGACTAAACTCATCACCCACTTCTAAACCCTAAAAATATTTGCTGGCACCCAAATTGGTGGCATTAGTAGGAAAGGTCTGGCAATGCTTTCAGAGGCTGCAATCTGCAAACTAGTACATTCTCAGAATTTGGATTTTAGCCATTATGTTTGAAACACACTGGAACTTTCTTTTGACAGCAATAAGGCCTTGAAATCAATTGAGTTAAATCAGTTGAAAGTAAGATATCCTAGATTTCATTAGTAGGTAGACTAACTTTAAAAGCCTTTACTATATAAAATTTGTTTTTCTTAATAAAACACAGATGTGCTAAAAAAAAGACTTGTCTCATTAATTTAAATTAATGCATTATATCCATTTTACCTCAGTAATGTGTGTGAGGCTTTCCTTTAAACCTCTAAGTCTAGATCAAATAATTCAGATTCAACATTTGGGCAATATTATCCAGAACCTAATCAAATAGGATTATCTGTGGTTACATATCTAGATTTAGTGTTTATTCTAATTGCTTTGTAGCAAATGGTTGTGCAAGAAATAGAAGAACAGTTTAGTTCACAGTGCTAGTAAAAGCACTCTGTTTTTTCCAGCTTTTTATCTTACTAGTTACAGTATATTTGGCATGGCCATCATTCAGTTTGGCTACAACAATTCAAGTTCCTATACATTCTGAACTGTGATTTTTGCACATGTAGTTACTGCAGTAGTTTTGGTCACAAATCTGATCTAAAGCTATAGAGACCATTTTTCTAAGAGAAAAAGATGATAGAGTGAAAGTACTCTCCAGAATCCCTTTGTTTAGTGTGGGGAGAAATGAACATGCATACCCTACATTTCCTTAGGTTTAATTCTTATGAAAAATACTAGTGTAATACGATACTGCAGTTCTGTGGTGAGGGTTGTATTCAACATGCTGCAACATGAACATAATGCTGAACTACACATACCTTACCAAGCTATTAACAGATAGCAGTATCAACTCTGAGAAGGGACTAAGTCAAGACAATCTGTTTTTCCCACATTTACCAGTATTGTTTGCCCTTGAAAGGGCATAGCTAAAGCCTAAGTTTTTTTAGGTTATCATATTCCTAAGTAAGCCACCAGGTACTTTGGATGTCAAATCTTACTTTAGGACCCTAGGCAGCTCTTTTCCTGAAGAGCCACTATGAGAAGTAAATGAGATGTCAGCATCTCAGCCTTCACCACCTGCATAGCTGTAGATGTGATAATCTTTGCACTGTTTTCCTTCTAGGCTGGCAACTAGGCAGCTTTTTCCAGGGGCTTGATTTGGCCAGGGGCCTCCTGGTTTAGGTGCATTTCTGTTCTGGTTTTGAGACCTTGCCTACAAGTGTTGCAAAGAATGTTGGAAAAGCATAGAGGGTTGTCAATCCACCATTATTTGCATGCAAAGGAGTGTTCAATATTGCCATGAAAAAGAGAGAGAGAAAGAAACTGTCCAACACTATCAAAAACAAAATGTTACCTGTGTGCAGGGAGAGATGTCGGGACAACGTCTGCTGTCGGCCAAACACTTTTCCACACACATCACAGGGAAAGAGCTGGTCATTAAATTTCCAAGATGGTAACCCATTTCCAGCTTCCAGCCCTATCTTCTCTGTTTCTATTCCCCCCAAAAAGGAGAAAATACATTCTAGTATTAACAACTGAAAGGCATTTTTGGATTCCACAATGTATATCATTGGATATGTCATGGGAAACGCAATGCCACTGTCTCGGACCACTCATCTGGTTCTTGTGAAAGACCCAATCCAGCTTTACTGACAACCTTATTTTTGAGTGTTCCTCTTTTGCACAAAACCCTTCCTTAGAACAGGAACTTCCACAGAATTCATGATATAATCATTTTCAAAGCAAGTCTACAAACAACTCAGTAAATCAGCATGGAAGTAAGGGATACATAAGCACAAACCAGTATATAAAGGTCTGAAAACAAGATGCCACCAAAGCTGCTCTCTTTTACATCCATGTTTCAGGTCTACAAAATATAGGCTATTGTACTGACAACTTCAAATAACTCAGGGATCTAAGTCTGTCTTTGCATTGATTTCTTCATTACATTCTAAATTTCACTCCCATAGTAACATCAGCTCACTTTAAAAGCACATATACTTCTACTGAGATTTTGGCATTTCCAGTTTACACACAGAGATAAACACAGACATAGGGGAAAGGAAAGCAGGCACGCACGCAAGCACACACGTGCGTGCACACACACACACATCTTTACAAGTTCAAGAAATGTTGCTGGGTCAGGCTGTTTCTGTCCTGCATGTTTGAGCACTGCTGGTTATCCCAAGCAAACATGCAATATTCAATGAATTTACCCAGCTCCTGGAGAAAGCTTTTAATAAATGTAGACTTGTAAATGTGGACTTGAAGTTTTATATAACATGGCATCCCAACACCCACATTCCTAGTTATGCAGTGCTTGAAAAAACAATCCCTACATAAGTCTAGATTGGTAGAGAGAGACAGCACTCCATTTTATTCTCCTGGTTATGCATCCCATGGAAAAGGATTCTCTAGTTACTGTAGACAGGGATAATGAAGGTATACGATGCAATTGCAGTATACAATGCAACTCTCTTGTCCTGCATGTTTGGAAATTGCCTGTGGCTCTCTGGAGGGGTCTTCCAGTTATTAAAACCAGCAAAAGAGACAGGACACTGGAAGAGCGAAACCAGTGAATTTTGTGTTGGCACAATGACTCTGTAATGCTACTGCCACCATTTTCTGATTTAATGGCACCACAGTCTGCACTAATGATTTACAAAACATTTAGAATATCCATTATTTTATCACAATTTTAACCAACAGAAAGGAGATGCAGTAGCTAAGAGACCTGTCCACCTTTGTTACAACTGGGCATGCCACTGCACCAATTCATCCCATCACAGTTGCTATTAGTGTGCTTTTAACAATGACAGTTCTGTTTCATGATATCTGCAGCTATAGCTAAGACTTTACATTTATGCTGCATCTTTCATTCATTTTTCTAGCATAAAATGTGCAACTCTGAGGAGTTAAAGCCATAAATAACAGAAGAAGGCAAAACAGAACAGAGTAAATTAACTGATCTGTGACTTTGCTTCTCTAAAGTAATCATTTATGGACTCGTAGATTTTTAAGGCAAGAAGATAACTATTATGGTAATCATACTTGACAGTCTGCTTTAAAACTGTTGTAAAAATTCACCTAGCAATTCCTATAGCTAGCCCATAAGTTCTGGTTCAGTTGCAGCATTTCTTGTGGAGAAAGAACCTAATGTGATTTAAAGATCAGTAGTGATTCAAAGCACCACTACTGATGCTACATTTACTCTTTTTTTCTTCAGTTTTTCCAGCAATATCTAATTTTAAGTTGATGGTCAATCACATTCTTGTTACTCTGGTGAGTCAATGATGCTTTCCTCAGATGAATTTCCTAACATGCAATGAAAGCATGATAGGAAATTCACATAACTGGACTGTCTGAAGGGATCCAAGATGTGGCAGCTTATGTAGCTAACCCACATTTGAGAACATGCCAGAGCACAGTAGCTCTGAAGTATGCACTATACAAGGCATCTTCAGACAACCTAAGTTCTGTGCATTGACTATAAAGCTTGCCATGTGACAGTTACAGGAATTGCCTCAATCTACTCCTTGACATCCCTGCCAGACTTTTACATTTGTTCTCATCTTTCTTGGTAGGATCCTTGTTTTCTGCTTAACTAGGAAGATAAGAGCAGAATACCCAGAATCCTGGAGCAATTTTACTTTCAATTTCCTTACTTTAACCCAGAAAACTATGAACAAATTTATCACGTTGAAGAGAGTTCAAAACTAGGAGCATGTCTTTCCCTGTTAATTTGTGCTAGCTGTAGGTAACATTCCAAAGTGGGTTAAAATAGTAAAAATAAGTATATAAATCTAGGATAGTAACGTGGTAATGTAGATTCATTAAAAGCATCTTAAAGGGAATCAAGATACCTTTGCAAGTACAAAAAGTGAGGAAAATCTGGTGTGCCTCAGGACTACACTATGGCTGCCCTACTAGGCCCAACACAGCTCATCAGACATGCACAGAGCCCCACTGGAGCACCACAAGCCCCCTCTTTCTGCTGCTTGCCTAAGACTGGAAAAATAGGCATTATCTGGGACCTTCTGGGCTTAGTTCATCAGCTTCGCAGATCTGATATACCAGTGCAGCTCAGTATGTACTGACAGAACTGTATGAGTACACGGATCGGTATGTTACCTTGGAGACTGGCTATCAGAGAGAGGGCCTCCTTCTGTAATGAGTAGCCCAATCACTAAAGTCATCTGAAAAAGCCAACCTAGTCATGCCATATTTTGCAGAGATATACCATATGATGACTCGAAGATGCTATCCTCATTCATTCAAACGACTTGTGTACTGCTTAATATCCTAAGATCTCCAGGTGGCACATATAAAATATAATATAAAAACCAGGGTAGAAACCAGGATATTAAAGACATTACACCAAGTGTCCTCAACATTTTTGGTCCATGGACAATTTGAGTACTTGAGAAACTGCTGTGGACACCACCATAAAATGCCTAATCAGTGGACTGCCATTTTGACATATGCCTGTTGCATCTATGCAGCTTAAACTGCATGTTCCTGAATAAAAACTTTCGTTTTAAGCCCAGTGGACACAGAGCAGAAGTTGTCTAACTCAGCTTTTAAACCTGTTTTGGCAATGTCCACTTGTTGCCTCTTTAGTGTGGGAGGTTATTATGCAGTTCCATGTTCTACTGAAACAGCCTTTAACATGCATTGCTGTACACACTTTTAAAATTATTTGCCTGCTTCATGAAAATTAACAAATGCTCAGCCTCAATGCAATGTTTTGACAGGTAAAAGACTGATTTACAATATTGGAAGGATAAACACTGACTTCCTATAATGCAATGTATTGAGGACATTGCCTCATTATTTGAATGGGTAGCATACATGGATACCCATTTGGATATTCGGTCCACTTTTGTTGGAGCTTATGTATAATTGTTAAAGAAAAGCTGTATGCATTTCATAGACATCCATGCTTCTATGTTAACACTGGGTGTCCATGGACACCACATTTGGGAAGCCTGCATTACAGTAAAAGAGAAAATGTGATTGCAAGTGAATTCTCAAATAAAAAGATACATCTAAAGAAGTGCATAAAGCTCTCCACAGTTTCTGCCTCTTGAACCACATATGAGAGTTTGTTCCATTACCAAAAAGGCCTGTTTACATGCTGATATCAGAAGATGAAGTAACTGTGGAATGAACTACCCTTAAAGATCCAACAAACACCTACAATGTAGGTGTTCCTCCAGCCAGTAAAACCACAGCTATTCATGTAAGTGTTCTTTGGCACTGATTCTGAGTACTGGCCCATTGCATTTTGAATATTTGTTCTTCATTTACTGCAGATTTATTGTGCCAGTTTTAGTTTACAAACTACCTTATTATTTTTCATGATGTTATGTAGTCTGTGATATGATGATGATGTGCCACACAAACTGGAATGCTTGCAACAGTCCTTATGAAAGTATTTTGTGTGACTCCTACAAACCTTAAGTTACCATGGCTGCCATCTTCCCATTTGGCTGCAATATAGATGTACTATCTGATAGTGCTTTTTTCCATTTATATAAAGCCAGAACTATCCGGATGGATTGTCAGTCAAGGGGTCTATATATGAATGATTATAATTAATTCAAGAAAGACCTGAAAGCCAGCTTGACTGAATGGCAAGGTTCTATGCGGTGATTGCAACAGGCTATTCATTATAGGATCCATCTCCCAGTAAAGCCATAGTTGATGCAGCACCTGGAACAACAAAAGCTTGACACTTGAAGGGTGTCCTCTGGGTGCTACCATTATCTGCTATTTGTCTTATAATAACATAAATTATCCTTAATGTGTGATTACTCACGCTTCTTCCAAATTAGCCCTTCTGCAAAGTTTAAAAGGCAGAAGGAGGGGAAATGGCTGAAGTATGTATCAAGCTTTTAATGTCCCTGAAATCAATTGTGAACCATTCTTTCAATTATTAGTCTTGAGTTCAAGACAACGGTCATTTGACTCTAGAACAGCAATAGATGTTTTAGCAGAGATTTTGAGTACTTAATCAAAACAGTGCTTCAGAAGGAGGAATATGGGAATGATTATGAGAAAATGTCAAGTGTATGCCAGTTCCTAAAGCACAGTCACTACGAAACTGAATTAATTTGGACACAAACAAGTAGACTCAATTAGAAGTCAATGTGCCTCTTAAAAATTCCACTCAGTCATTCGTCATTATCATATTAAAGTAGCTGAAATCAGAAACCATATTTCCTGCATTATATATATAATCATGGAATTCCCCTAGGAAAATGTAAAAGTATCCCTTTTCAAATTCTCCCAAAGGTGCTGAAACTAGTTTTTTGTATAAGCTTATATTGCATCTATCTAGAACATGGAAACTATTTTGCTTTAATTTTCCTCTAAATGCCTGCAACTCATTGCAACCTTCTGGGAATTGGTTTGCCCATTTTCCCTAATATGCTTTCCTGTCCAACTGTGCTATAACCTATTCTTTGCAATGTATTCTCAACTTCTAGCACAAACCATGGCCCCTTACTTGGCTATAAGCCTCACAATAGTTACCCTAGAATGAGTGTTCCTGTTACTTCCAAAAAAAAGGCAATTGTCTTATTGCATACATATTTAGTCTACTCATTCTGCCCAGTAGAAAAGATAACATATAACCTGTATTCTTAAGGAATGTCATCCTAGTTATGCCCTGGTCCAAAGTGTTAGATTTGCACACAAAGAATCTGCATTCGTAGAATTGCCACATAACCCGGTTGGCCCCTAAATAGGTCCTACTGGGGTGGGAGAGCAGGACTGTCATGCATGCAGAAGGACCCAAGCACTATCCCTAGCATGTCCAGGTATGGCTGGAAAACATCCTAACTGAAACTCTGGAGAGCCACTGCCACTCATGGTTGATAGTAATGGCTTATGGACCAATGATATGACTCAGCAGCTTCCTATGTTACATACAGTTTTGATTTCCTTAAGCCAAATACACGCATTAACTTTGCTTTTCGACATCATAGCTCTTATATGCTTAGAGGCAGTTTTTTTCCTGGATTTTAGACATGGTAATTGCCTGTATGTACCATTAGCTGGCCTGGATTCTCAGCTTACATTTATTTTCAAACAAATCAAGTCCTTTGTAGTACCAGAGGTATAAGGCAAAAGATTCAAGGTTGTCTCATGCCCAACAGTTCTATGAGAAATGAGCCTGCTCCTTCCTTCCATTGTTCTTGGTCAAGCAGTGAAGTTGTTGGTAAGACTTACGTTTAAGGAAACACATGATATACATTTTTTAAGATCAAGAGTGATACAGTCATTATCTATAAAACAGAGTTCTTCATCCATTTTGAGATCATTTGGGGAGGTTTTTCCTGGGGTAGGACAAACCTCTCCAAATGTTTGGGAAGGTTTGTTTTCCTATAGGAAAACAATGAGGAAATCTAGGATTTTAGAGATATTGAGAGTGGGTAGGAATATGTCCACCCAGAAGCAAAGGATAGCAACAAAAACGAGTTTATGCTGTTTTATACCTTACTTCCAAGCCTTTATTTCAAGTGAAAAAATATTATTTTGAGTCAGTAAATAGTAAAAACAAAACAAAACAGCACAAATAAAATTCAATGTAATTATCCTCATAGTGCAGGCTGAAGTGCTCTTTTACAGCTCCCATTCATGACAATGGTGGATTATCAATGTCAGTAATGTTGGCAAGCAAGTATGAAAGGAATTCTTTGCTGTAAGAACTTAATTCCCCCGCCACTTTTCTATTTTGCTTGGATTTCAATCTGTTTTTGCCAGTTGTTATTGTGTTAAACTGAAAGTACAAAGCAATTATAAAACAGCTTAATATCCTGGAAGGAGACAGGTGGAGAGGGTTCTAAAAATAAGCTGGTCATCAACACTTGAGAAAAATAATGACAAAGTAGAGGTCATCTAAAAAAGATTATGAAACAAAGAACTCATCAAAAGAAAGTAAATGTAGGTTGATAGCTTTAGCTGCTTTCACCAGCTGTGCTGTCTTTTTGCCCTACAGCCTAACTAAACAGCTGACTCAACTAGTTCCAATTTATGCTTCCTTAAAACCAGAATCAGTTAAAAAAAAATCTCCTGTCAAAACAAAAGACTATGCGTACAAACCATGCTCCATTCTGCATGAGAAGCTTTCTGATTCTGGACCCCGATGAAATGAAAGCTGAGAAATAATATTTACTGTATGAAGCACAATTATTTCTTGCAAACCCTATAATAATATCTATGCTTCTATCTGGGTAGGCTATAAATGTAACAATAATGGCTTCAAAATGGGTCACTTTATCTTTTCTATAGATAATGGGTCTAGAAAAAAGATTATTCTAGATCTGAAAAAAAAAATCAATATATTTCAGTATGTTTCCATAAATGTCAACCATACCAATGAACTTCTCCAGAGCTTAAGAACAATGGAAGGGAGAACTGGGCTTATTTCTCATAAAACTACTGGGTAAAAGTTTATCTCTATAATCAGCTGCACTGTGCATGGATTGTTGTGTCATCTGAAACCAACAAGGGTGGTGGGGTTAGGGTTCTAAGGCAATTAAAGGAAATAAGACAGCATGGTTGTGGAAAAGAAGTCACAATAACTTCTTTTTCCCTTCCAATTGTGCAAAGCTGGACTGTAAATTCTTGAAAGTCTTCTTTTTACACAGATCCATTTCCTTTTGGACTAATTTCCCATCAAAACATTAAGGAATTACTTGTAAACTTAGGCCACATTAGCTGGCCACAATGATTACAATGGCCAACCAGTTGGTGGTCTGTATTATAATATGTCTGAAGATTTTTTTATCAGACAAAGATGTTCTTGTAGCTGTTCTAAGTAGCCAATCTGCATTAAAAGTTAATTAGTTTGGTAAAAGGACCAGAGAAGATTATATGGAAAGCAGATGATGGGAAGAGATGGCTGTACAAAAATAATCTGTAAGTCCCTGGAAGCTAGCTTTTCTTATAACCCTATTAGAAATTCTAGGAATGATACCCATACTTACTTGAGTAAAAATATAAGCTGCACCTCCATTCCAAAGAGGATCTACAGGTGGCATACATAAAGATCAAATATAAAATACAATAAAAAGCATAAAATCTGTGGTGCTCAGATTGGGAGCCATATGGAGCAACAGTGTTCCTACGCTTCAAGTAGTCTGGGCACCCAACTGTAGAATACTAAAGGAACATTACAGTGAGACAATGTCATAACTACACAAGGTAAAGCCAACACCGAAACACACTGCACTATTGTTTAGTATAGTATCAAACTGACACAAAACTACTGTTAATCACTGTCTCCAAAGTAAGCTTGTGAGCATGTTTGCTTCTATCACTTGTCAAGCATAGTGGTTTTCCAGGACCTGCTTTCCCCAATAAGTAATGAGTCTTATTTCTTGTGTTATGAGAACCTAAAGAGCAATCAGGCAAGCTGACAAATTTTCCATTAATAAAGGTGTAGAAAGAATACACAATGCTCCAGAACATTCTCTGCTTATGGGAAATCATTACAATTGCCTCCAAGAGAACTGTAAGCAACAGAGAGGCCAAATAACTCAAATTGACATTTTAGATTGTTGCTGGAAAACTCTTCAGTCTGTGGACCCACGGAATGGTCATGGTTACATGTCAGCATAGTTAACTATGCTGTAATCTGTATATTCATACATTCATAGAATAAGTAGGGCTGGAAGAAGCCAAGTAGCCCATCAGGTCCAACCCCCTGCTGGTGCAGGATGCCAAGTTACACCATCCCACTCAGATGACTGTCTGGTTGTCAAGTAAGGGAATTAGTCAACAATTCCATGGTTTTCTGGAAAGGTATTTTTCAATAACCTGATGAGAATTAACAGCAAAAGCATATGCTCAGCACACAGACTCAAACTGGAAAAAGACACTGTGGTTATCAACCTTTAACAGCCAGAATGGGTTGAACTATCTTTATTCATCTGAATGTGTCAGCATCAGGGATCGGGGGCCTAGGTAAGCAACCAATGATTTTCAGCAGTGAAAAGGGATATAATTATTTGTAGCTTAATCTTGATCCATTATTTAATTGCTTCCTGCAGTTCCCACTTCAACTATGGACTCTGTTCTCCACACACATAGACTGAACCTGTTCATGTTATGACAGCTTATTTTGGCTTAATTTACCTGTGGGAACTATCACACTGTGTCAGGCACTTGGGGGTAACTTGTCATTTCAGGGTAAGAGAGACCTGAAATAAGTCATGCGTTATTGAGGTTGCCTAACAACCCCTGCTGCCTCGGTTTGCACAGGGATATAAAAATGGTACCTATGGGCAGAAAAAGGCAGCCTCTGAAAGTAAATTAAACCACAGTATTGTTATGTTGTGTAAATGTGGTCTAAGACCAGTTTCAGCGAATGTGCTACAGATCATCAAAGCCTGAGCTGCTATGCCTGTGGGAACAATACTGCATATTCAGCACCCACTTGGGGGTTGTGATGTTGTGCAAAACTTGTTAACATGGGTTATGCAATAATAAACAACCCATAATCCTAAAACGGATTGAGTTATGAGAGGATTATTTAACTTTTGTGTAACTCATTCTTGCTGGGTTTGCACAACACAGCAATCTTCAAATTGAGGTGTTTGCATATTCAAAATGGTGGCTGTATGGATTGCAATCTGGGCTGTGTGAACAGCCTCATATATCATTAAGGCTTGAACTGGTCAGCAGAATTTCTGCCAGATTAAGAACAATAAACAATGGACAATACAGAGGCTAGTAGGTGCGTGAATGAGATTATTCTTGATTTTGTTCACTATCTTGACACAATTTCAATGAGCCCATTCCAAACTAAAATGTACTCATAGTGGGAGAATGTCAAGACAATTTGGATCTACAAGTACCACAAATGTCCAGTTAATGAGATTCAATCATGAACCATAATTATCTCTGACCACAGAAAAGCGCTATGCAGGTATCAGAGTTATGATATCAACACAGACATGCACACATTACTTGGGATACAATGGTCTAACAGACCAACATTCTCTTTAGGAAGTAGTAGCACTCTACAATCCCTGAGGAAATCCTTATAAAGTGAGCAGCAGCTAATGCTATTCTATTTGAAGCCCTATGAGCAGAGACTGGGTAAGCATGGTGTTAATTGTTCTCATTATCTCACTGGGATGATAGCCAGAGGAATAACAACCTGAATCTCAATGCTACCAATTATTTACTGTTCTTCATTTCACAGAAGCAATGTACTGATTTAGTTCACAAATCTCCAAAGCTTGCCAGATCTTCCTGAAATGCAAATGCTGCCTTACACTTAAAATCTTTTAAGTGCACTCCTTGCTGCCATAGTGCAATTATCACTAGCGACTGAATCAAGAGCCCCCCTCCAAAAAATCTGATGTATAAGGAAGGATTATTGTCATGGGGCAAATCAACTCAAGATGCTGCTTTAGTTTAGTTTTTATCACTCTTCACATCTCCTAAGATACTTCTAAAGTTTCCAAAATAGAGGTAGAAGACTATATTCATGCTGTGTACCTGAATACACTCTGATGGCCTTCAGGATCACACAGAATAACTTGTGTTTCTGAGCACAAACATTGCCCAGGAATGTGCAGCTTTCCTATTTAACTTGGAGTCCTGCACTGAGCAAGGGATTGGACTTGATGACCTTGTAGATCCCTTCCAACTCTTCTATCATTCTATGATTCTCTCTGGGCTTCCTTGCTCCCAGGGCCTTCATATTACCCTAGGCATTTCTCCATTAGAGATGGAATAAACAAATGCCATACAGTTTTTTGTACAACCTCCTGGATATTCTCCATTCAGAAGTGCTACAATTAGGTTTGCCCAATGATCCATCTCCAATCAGGATGCTGCGTTAGAATCACATGATGGTTGCCATGCTTTAGTCCAGGCAACCTAGTACCTACAGCTCCCCTACTTCATGACCATTGTCCATGCTGCTGGGGTTGCTGAGAGTGGCACTTTAAAACCGCTACAGAGCACCAGCTTATGAAAGCTATTTTAATTTAAGTGCTTTCCTCCATAATACAAGGAAAGAAAAATAGGAGGACATGGCCCGCACCTGCTCCAAAGGGGGAAAAAAGCCAACGTACTATATCCAAGCTGGAATTACTGAGATAGGATGGGGTAGCAAGAAGACAGGTCTGGCTCTACTAGTAGCTCTCTGAGTGATTTGAAAGAGTTTTTAACTCCAGCAACACAACTGAACCCACCATTATACTGTGAAATGAAGCAAGCTCAGGATAAGTACAAGGGGCACTGTGTGGAAGGTGTGTAAGATTCATTCAGTTCTAGGTATTCAAAGCAAAGTCCTAGGTTCAGAATTTTGTAATTCTCAGTATGTCACAGAATTTTCACTATGTTCTGGTGGATGGTTCTTGGCGTTCTAGTAAAAGAAACACGCAAAGTAAATACCAAAAGCCTGGAGCCTGCTAATCACTGAACTAGAAAATAATTTATATTTGTTTTGAATTCAGTACTTGTACCCGCAGTATATATCTGAAATAGAATAGGAAAGGTGAACTGAAAGAATCACTTACTAGATAACAGGAGGTCAGTTTTGAGTAACAAAATGTGACAGCAAGGTAGTAAAGATTGTTTAAAGAGCATTCAAAATTGACATAAGGCCAAGAAAGCCAACTGACAGATGAATGTTAAACTTGCTCACAGATATAGACCAAGAATTATGCACTCCCATCCATAACTGTACACATTTCTTGACAAAGAGCTCTGTGATAGAAATTGTCTCCATACTTGATCAATTTGAATAAACCTATTTCTCTTTTTAAAAAGCTGTTGTCCACTAAATCAACTAATGATGTGCCTTTAAGACCTGAACACCTGTAAGTCTATGGTCTCACAAGAGGCTTAGGGTGCAATCCTGTATACATTTATCTTGGAGCAACTCTCACTGAACTCAGTATCACTTACTTTGGGACAGATATACATTGTGGGTGGTTACTTATTTTGATAGATGTCCCAACCATGAGGATTTGTGCACGTAAGTGTTAATGCCTACTGTTGGCTTTGGTTCTGCTGTAACATAGCCCTCAACAGCCCACTCAGCAGAAACACTTCCCCAACTGTTTTAAAGAAAACACATCAGGCTTGTATAAGAAATGTGTAGGATTCCAGGTAAGGACTGCCATTTTTGACATGAACAGCACCAATCACTTCTGCTTGCTGGGCACTGGGGGAACAACTGCCACATTCCAGTTATTCTTCATACTAAAGGTGCCTTTAACTCTCTGACATGCTATTGGGGTGAATTCTGGGAGTGTAGGATCAAGCACCTAGTTACCTGCAGTTGTGGTTCCTGCTAAGGACATTGGCCCAAGGATCCCTTATGAGCACTAGGCCTTATGCCTGCCAACCCCCACACCGCACAGCAAATGCTGGTAGTGGACACAGGTCAGATAGAGTAGATTACACTTGGATCAGCACTATAATGTGCGTAAAATTGGTACACATTGTTTGGTTTGCAGTGAATTTGTAGAATTTACCCAGACCACAGATTAGGATATTCGGTCAGCCACTCATGGTTTTAATGCATCCATGGGAGTGTGAACCTCAGTTTTCCCACATGAAAACTCAATTGTACAACACTGACCAAAACTATAAAGTATTTAGTGATGAACAGAAACTTGACCTCAAAAGTTTCTTCATATTCCAAGTACCATTTGGCTACTGGTTTTGTAAATCCATTTCTCTGTGACCAGTCTGCTCCTTGTGCAATGAGCTTTTCCCTTCCCACTTACCCTGTCCCCCAATCTGAGGCAGATTTTGAGAGAATAATCTCCTCCTCATTCCATTGATGGGAGAGCTTAATTGGATACAATCTATAATTTGAAAAGAGTTACCCTGACATTTCACAATATGCCTATAGACTTTCTGGCATACATTATAGTATTTCCATATTATATCAAAATTAGGAACAGTTCTTGCTCTTGGGCACCTATTAGATATTAATCTTTTAATCAGTCCCAGTATCCTTGCATCTAAATTCTTTTCATATATCCAGGCATAAAGAAATTAATTGTACTCAGAAGTTGATTGCCACTGTATTCCGAGGAACTTACAATAGCAATGTAAGGCTGCAAAGGGGCTTAGTTCTGAGTAATCATGTATAAGATTTCACTGTTAAGCTAAAATGCAAAATACACTGGCTTTGTTCAAATACACTGGCTTTTAGACCCAAACTATGGTTTAGTGTTAAACAAACCCCAGGCTCATGTGTAGCTTTCTCCACTTTTTGGGATGGCCACAAGGAAGATCTAGGCAGCTTTCATGTCTGTTTTCAACAGAAGGCATTTGAGCACTGTTGTAAGCCGCCCCGAGGCTTCAGCGAATGGGGCGGCATAAAAATGTTTTAATAAATAAATAATTAAATAAAATTGTGTTCAAGCCTTAAACTGGTTAATTTTAATTAATGAAACAAGCAAGCTTAGAAAGTACCATTTGAAGCTGGCATGTTTCACTAAGTCACAGGCAAAACTACCACAGTTTGTTCACATTCAGACATAATGTTAAATTGTGTTAATCTAAATATGGCAGTGGGACTTTTGGATCTCCTCCTTGCAGAAGTACTAAAGGAGGAGAGAGGGAGGACAGGGCTAAAGTAGGTAAAGTAATAGATGGGTTACTATATCTTTATTAATTTTATATCCCACCCATTCTGTAGATTCTGGACAATTTACAATAAAAATATGGTATAGACTTGCATGTACTGATCAAAAATATACATTTGATGTCAAAATGACAGATTACTTGCAGTTGCATGATTATTTTGCAAACTTTTTTTGTTTTATAAAATGAAAGCACCAAGGCAAAAGTTTGATGGGAAAGACCATGGGAGGACAGTCACTTCTTAGCCTTTTCCCTTGCATTGTTTTCTGTCAAAAAATCCTTTCTGCCACCCACTTGCTTTTACCCCTGAAACAGAAAAAAATACAGGCATCATATCTTGATGTGTGAGCCATCCCAAAATGCCATGCATAAGGGATGGCATATAAAAGTTTTAAACAAACAAATAAATAAATATTTTACCCAGGACAAACTGGAAGCGCTTGCAGATTTTTTTTTTTTTGGCAAGAAAACAGCATCAGAGAAAGGGTTTCCATGCAGTCTGCCCATCAAATTGTAGTTTCAGCAGCTGCATGTAATAAAAATAAAATAAGTGTGCAAAAGAGAATTACAGAACTATGGCTGCACACTGAGAATGTTCAGATAGAAGGTCTGACCATAAATGTCAAGAAATGAATACGGGGCTTTGTTTGAGATGAGAGTCAGTGTGTTATTCATATATCTGCATAAGCAACGTTATGTCTGGTTAGAAGGAATGTTGACTCTCCTGCTCATACAGCTCATCTCCAATGGTACAGACTTAAGGCCCAGTTCAGCAATATCAAACAGACTCTCCCTGTCCCACAAATTGGCCCTCACCTCAGGAACATACCATATTCTTGAGATAAGGTTATATTGCCAGGTCTTTTTCACAGCAGGAACAGGAAATGCTTACAGCTGGAAATACGAGCTAGGGTTCTGTGATGTCACCCCCCCACCCCTGGATTAGGGGTGAAGGCTTCTACAGGGCTTCCTGGCAGGACTGACCCTAGCACCTGGCAACCTGTTGCTCTCCAGTTGCTTTGGCCTACAACTCTGTCAGCCCAAGTCAGCATAGCCAATGTTGAGGAACTACAGGAGCTGTAGCCAAAAGACCTAGAGAGAGCCGCAACATGCCAATTTCTGCTTTGGAAAATAAGCATTCTTTTTACATTGCAATCCTATGTTTTCTCAAAAGCAAGTCCTTAGTAAGTCCTACTTAATTTCTGTGCTACCTCCAAGAGGAAGGGAAATCTGTTCCTCCACAGCCAGCATACAAATGCAGCAGGCTGGCAGAGAGAGACAATTATTCTTTCTTTCCTCTACTGGTCTACCTGGAAGAGTACTTAAAAAAAAAAAAAAAAGAACTTGCCTGCTAAGTGGAGTAGCCAAGTGTCTTACCTCTGTTCGAAGGGTTGCCAAGGACATTGGAAAGCATTCTCTACCTACCCTAGGTGCAGTTAAAGCTAAATCACCTTAGGAAGAGGAGCAGTGGAGGCCCTGATGTTGCCCATCAACAGTTAACACCTGGGCAACAGAATAAGCAGGTGCACAGTCCCTGTTCATTATGGTTGGGCATATCATCATTCTATGTAAATGACAGTATTTCTGATTTTGCACCTATACATACAAATCAATATATGTGAATGTTATACAAAACTCTGGAGGAAATCCAATGGGGTACATATGCTTTTGTTGATCTCATCTGATCAGTTCCGTTGTGCAACCAACCCCACCATTTGCGATTTAGCATTTCTGGGCTAACTCAGAACAAGTGGGAATGATCATTTCTGGAAGGAGACAGGTCAGTGGAATCAGATAAGGGAATGTTTCTGCTCCTTCTGGGACTTCCTTTAAGAAGCACTGTATCTCTTGTGTAACAGCTTTGGTGGTACCCACAGCTTGCAGAACGCAACTGGAAGGGTGAAAGAGTATCAGCAAAGGTAGATATGTCTATGGGATTCTGACCATGATCCTCTCTTTTAGGTGATACATTTTCTCTTTTTTGGAGCTACTAAAAAGTTAGTGGTCTGCACTTCCGTGCTGGCCACAGAAGACGGGGTTTCTGCAGTTATTCCATGTCCAGCACTGGAATTCAGACTGCTAGCCTCTTCATTGCCTAGTTTAATGCTAATGGTAATGCTAGTGCAGGGTAGTTTTTTTAGTGGGCTTATCTATGACACTAGGTTAATCTGAGCCACAATCCTAACTATTTGCTCCATTTCAGATGTTAGTGCAGCCTTTCCCCAAGTTGATGTGCTCCAGATGCAATGGACTGAACGCCCAGTCAGTATGGCCACATTGGCTGGGTAGTATGGGTATTGCAGTCCAGCACATCTGGACTACATTGGCTTGGGGAAAGGCTGTGCCAGTGTAAGACAGTATGGATGGGAGCATGCAATCTTAGCATCATTCTTTGCTGGGGTTGCCGCTATTGCTTGGTGATAATCTTGATCACTTGTGTGAAGGAACTCTGCATCTAATACTAACATATGATTCTTTTCTCCTTCAGCTTATTATACAAGACCTCAGCACAAAGCTATCAATATGCTTGGGTTGCAGTATCCGCTCTGGAAACTGAGAGTCATCTTTCTAACTTTCAAATCTACAGATTCATTTCAAGCAGCTGTTAGTAATTCAATCATATTTCATGGGTTTCCTGCCCAATATCAGTCCGTTGTGATGTTACTGCTGACCTTTGCTTTTTCAATGTAATTCTTTTAACTTTTTTTCCCTTATTCCATTTCTGTTAAAACTGCCTGACTCTGTCCTCTTAATGTTCTTTCATTATGGTTTTTTACTTTTGCTTGTATAAGCCCATGGGGTTAAATCTATCCAGAAAGCTTGGGAGCAACTCAAAACCACCACAACAGAAGCTCAGATGGAATGTTAACTGTAGAAAGGTGCTAGCAGATTAAAACACAAAACAAAACACTAGCAGGGTTAACCTACCTTACTGGTTTGTTGTGAGGAGAAAATGCGAAAAGGGGACAATTATGTAAATTGCCTGAGATTCTTTGCAGGAAAACAATAGGATATAAATTTAATAAGTGCAGTATTATAAATGAAACCAGCACTGTTAAGGAAGCTATTAAAAGAAGACATTTTTTAGGAAACAGAAGAGCTCCCCAAATGCAGAAAATTAAGGATCAAAGTACATGTCTTACTAATTGTATTGCTGTAGTTCAGCTTGCTATTTCTGTTTACTTTTGCATAAGGCTGTGCAGTACCAAACTGGATCAGGACCATGGCACTTCAGAAAAGGAGGGTTTAAGCCATCCTGTATTTGTTTCCCCCCCAAATTCCCTCATTCCAGGGACGGGTTTAAAAATTTGAGTGGGGGGGTTAATTTTTTCTTTCATGAAGTGCTGAAGTCCTTATACAGATGCGCTACACATGCTTACACATAAGAAAACAAAAGCAGCAGGCTGAACTATTCCAACACAATTAGAAATTGTAGTATGGATCTTAAGGGAACACAAATTTTCTCAAAGTACATGCAAACAGACGATGGAGCCAATGTGGTGTAATGGTTAGAGTGTCAGGCTGGGACTTGGGGGAGATCCAGGTTCTAGTACTTACTTAGCAATGTTACTTAGTAGGTGACTTTGGACCAGTCACTGATTCATTCTAACCTACTTCACAGGCTTGTTGTGAGGATAAAATGAAGACAGAGAGGACTATGTGAGCTACAATGAGTTCCTTACACAGGGAAAATGGCTGGGTATAAATATAATCAATAGTAACATAAATATGGGATGCAAACTATATTTTGAGGAGCATTTTGTTATTTGTATGAAGGTCAATAATAAAGATTTTTTAAAGTACATCATAAACAGGAGCCTAGCTAGGGAGGTAGTTGCTCCATTGGATGACAACAGAGGTAAAGAAGTACTAAAAGAGAATAAGGAGATTGCAGCGAAGCTGAATGAAGTTTGTGATTCCTCACTGCAGAAAATGCCTGAATGGTTATTTTCAGAAAGGGAGCCTCAGCAAATAATGGTGATAACAGTTAACCCTGCAGGCATTATTGACAAATTGAAAACGGAACTGCAGGTCCCAATGATACCCATTCATGTATACAGTGACAGACGCTGGGGCAAAAAATCCTAATCATCTTTGTAACTTGTCTTGGGGTTGCAGTGACAGCCCAAGGAAAACACTGACCCAATGGGTGACTGAAGTGAAAAAGGGAAATTCCATGTTGAGGGTCATTAGGCAATGAATAAAACTGTCAGCATTGTAATGCTTTTCTATGGTGTAGCCACACTTGGAGTATTGTGCACAGTTCTGGACACTGCAGCTCAAAAAGGATATTGTTGAACTAAAAAAACCCTTCCTGCCCCCTCCCTCCCAAAAAAAAGAAGGCTGGAGAAGGGAAGGAGCCCACCCAAACAAAGACCTTTGAAGCAACAGAGTCCTTGGCAGGGGTGGGTTTCTCCCTGTCCTCCCACTGATTTTCAGCAAAGCAGTTTCTTGCCCCAGGCAAATGCACAGAGGAATTGCTCTGTTCAGTGGCATGGGGATGAAGAGAGAAAGAGAAAGGTGGCGCAAGAGAGAACAAGAGTGAGAAAGAAACTAGTGTGAGAAAGACAATACACGTACCTAAGGAGAGTGCCCCAACACTTCAGTGACTGGCCACCCCACCTCCCTACTGCATTTGTAGTACTAGCCACGATACTTCTTTCAAAGTTGCAAGCACGCCCACAGTCCCACAAAGACTGGGGCCCCAGAAGTAGCACTTGATTCTGGCACATCCCACACTGGCCATTTCTTACTCCTCAGTTCCTGGCTCAGCTGAACGTCCGCTTTTCCCATGGTACTATTCTTAGCGGTGCTGGAGTGCTCTGGCCAATCTGTACACCCAGCTAACTAAACCAGGCAGGAAATGCTGGCAGGGCTCTCAGCTACACACATCAGCAGTCGTTCTAGAAGTAAAGAAGCACGTATGCCATCACTCACAGGATGTTAGGTGTTATATGTCTATTGGCACTGACAGCTTCCTCAGCGCTGTCCTCGAGTTGATGTCTCATCATGGACAGAAGGAGTGTTTCAGTCTCTTGTTTGCATGAGGTTTACTTGCATTTCTTTTCAGTCTAAGAGTCAGCTGTTCTATCAGTGGACTGAGGTGAATATTGGCTGCTATACAGGTTTTCAGGTCATGAGCCATGTTCTTCTATTGGAATGTTTTTTCTGCTTAGGGCTCTCATATTAATTGCAATTCTACTGTACAGTTTTAGTAAAAGAGTTCATTTCCACTAAAGGTACAATCCTGTCCATGTTTAAACAGAAAAAGATCGACAACTCCCAACATGCCCCAGCCAGGATAGCTGAATTGTTATAAGATTGTGCTAACTGAAAATTTCAAGAGTGTGTTGTGGCAGTAAAACAAACAAACAAACAAACAAGCGCACAAGCCAAACTCAATGCTGAGAATTAAAAGGAATCAAATTAAAACAGCAAGTTATTATAAATGGTAATAACAGTCTATAGAATACCCACATAGAGAATACTGTATGAAATTTTTATTGCTTGAGTTCAAGAGAGCTATAGAAAAGCTGTAGAGAAGCCACGGAAAGAGCCAAACAATCAATGGGATAGATGACTTTCCTTCTTGTATGTATTTTACACAGAAAGGGAGGACATAAATTAATAAACTGAATTGACTAACTGAATTAACATGGCAATCCTATCCATGTTTAGATAGAAAAAAGGCCCATGACTACCTTTTTTTTTTCGTCTAAACAAAAAGAGAATCATGTCTTTAAGAGTTTAAACAGTTTGAGCTTTTGGGGAAGGGTGGGAAGATCATTGCAAAGGAGGCACAGTTGGTACTCATAAAAGTCATGAATAGTTTGGAAAGACAGAGTTAGAGAGTATGAATCACTCTCTTAAAATTTATCAGAGGAACATTCAAACAACATCCTATGCTTTGGGTCTGTGAAGCAGAAGGAAACCTCTGCCACCAGCCAACTTATTAAACGCTACTGAAGGTTTCATCCCTTGCTTCCCAAGACAAGCTTTACAAGGGAGTGAGTAGTCTGGCTCAATCTATCTGCTTGAGAAAGAGTAGATGCATTGAGTTTCCTACTGCACCCTGCAAAAGAGAGCGTTCTTCTGAGTGACACCAAATGATAGAAGAATGGAACCAGAATGCTGGCATGTAACATAAAAAAGGTGGCAGAACAGCTTTTAACTGACCCTTGTGGGAAAACTGATAGGAGCTGGGAAACATTTGGTTTGGGTCACGCCACCCCTAGGGGACTGAAGGGAAGGAAGTTTCAGACTGCCTAAGAGTAGGAGGGTAGAAAATAGGCAACAAGTTTACTTTGCTTAAGTGTCTGAATACAAATGGTAGAAGCCTTAGGGCCAAAATGGAGAGTTCAAGTATCTAGTGACACAGGAGAAGCTAGATATAGTGGACATTATGGAAACCTGGTGGAACAGATATATCCAATGGGATACAGTCATCCCTGGAAATAAACTGCATAGGAATTACAGGGAAGGGCAAGCCAGAGGAGGTGTTGCTCTCCATGTTAAAGAAGGCACAGGGTCCAACATACTTGATAATCTAAAGTGTGAAGATTGCTCCACAGAAGCAATGGGTGAACATTCCTGGCTCCAAAATTAACTTAGTCATAGGAGTATGTTATCATCCTCCATACCAGAATGCTCAGGGTGATCTTGAGATGAGAAATGAAATCAGAGAAGCCTCCAACAAAGGCAGTATTGTAATAGAAACGCACTTCAGCTACCCACATGCTGGAGTTCTTTGAGTGTGTCAATAAGCACATAGACGGGCAATCCAGTAGACATTTTCTCCTTGGAATTCCCAAAGCCTTTTTACAAAGTGCCTCACCAAAGGCTTCTCAGCAAACTAAGCAGTCATACAATAAAAGTGAGAGGGGATCCTTTTGTGGATCACTAACTGGTTAAAGTGTGGTGAGAGCCAGTGTGGTGTAGTGGTTAAGAGCATGGGACTGCGACTCAGGTGATCTGGGTTCTAGTCCCCGCTCTGCCATGGAGCCAACTGGGTGACTTTGGGCCAGCCACAGACTCTCAGCCCAACCTACCTCACAGGGTTGTTGTTGTGGGGATAAGATGGAGGAGGAGATGTAAGCTGCCTTGAGCCCTTGTAGGAAAAAGGCAGGATATAAATCGAAAAATGAATGAATGAATGAATGAATGAAAGAAAGTACAGAAGACATATGGTGGGAATAAATAGCAATGTCTCCCAATAGAGAGATGTAACCAGTGGAGTCCTAAAGGGTTCTGCATCAGGACCAATGCTTTTTAACCTATTCATAAATGATCTGGAGTTAGGAGTAAATAGTGAAGCAGCCAAGTTTGCTGATGACACCAAACTTTTTAGAATGGTTAATACCAAAAGGGATTGTAAGAAGCCTCAAAAGGATCTCTCCAAGGTGGGAGAATGGGTATCAAAAGGGCAAATGTTGTTCAATGTAAATAGGTGTAATGTAATGCACATTGGAGCAAAACATCCCAGCTTTCCATATATGTGAGGGGATCTGAGCTAGCAGTGACCAAGCAAGAAAGGAATCTTGGGGTAGTGGTGGACAGCTTAATGAAATTGTCAGCCCAGTGCAGGTCTACTGCAAAAAGGCAAATTCCCTGGTAGGCATAATGAAGAATGGGATAAAAAATAGAACTCTCAAGGAACTTATTCCCCTTGTAGAAATCTTTGGTATGACCAAAGTTAGAATAATGTGTTCAGTTCTAGTAACCTTACTTGAAAAAGGACATTATTGAGTTGGAAAGAGAAAAGCAACAAAAGAGATCAGGGACTGGAGTAATTCCTCTATGAGAAGTGGCTACAATAATTGAGATTGTTCAGAAACAAAGGCAAGTAAGGGGAGACATGATAGAGGTGTTTAAAATAATGCATGGTGTGGAGAGGAACCCACTTTTCTCCTTCTCCCATAACACTTGAACTCAGTGTCATCCCATGAAGTTGCTAGGTGGGAGGTTAGTGAGGATTAAAGAAAATACTTCTTCACACAACATATCATTAAACAATGGATTTTGCTGCCATGGAAAGTGGGGTAGGCTGACATGTGAGGGGAATCTGGACTAGATGGGCATTTGGTCCGGCTTTTATTATGTTCTTACATTTGCAGCTGCCACCACTTTCATGTTCTTACAAGGACTCTGGGCCCCAACACTCTGATCAAGCCACCCCAGGTGCCCTAAGATCTACAAAACTGGCAAGGAAGCACACTTTGACCTCTCCCTGATGTCAGTCAAGGGAACAAGACTACTAGCTCAGTTGTTGTATTTCTATTCAGACAAATGCACTGACTAGGAAAGATAACTCATTTCCTAACTTTCATATATACAATATTCAAAACACGGACAAACCCACAGTACCATCAGGCAGAAGCTCAGGCTCTTTCAGTACTGTTAACATCATACTATGTCCTCATCTGGTTTTCCTTTCATGGGCTCAGTGGGCCAGCTGGGTGGAACTCGGTAGGGTAGTGCCTGGGCAAGGAGGAGCTGGAGAACACCTTTCACTGACCTGCCTCAAGTCATTTATATGTTGTTTTTATTTACATAAAGAGTTAGGATTAGGTTTCAGATTGCAATTCAGATACTGCAAGTTGACATCTTGCAATTTACCACACAAACTACCATGATGTTCAGAATGCAGATATTCCTGCCTTCCAACAGATGGTTATCTGAGCTTGCACTTCATTCATACTAGCCTTTGTGCTACTTGCATAGCTCTACAGAACCCTGCCCTGACCTGCCTGCTTTGACACATGGTGGAGCCCTTGGATATGTAGTTTAGAAGATCTGTCTATTTGTATAGCTGCAGAACTAAATTTACAACTATCCCAAACCATGTGTGAATTCCTTCCCAAAAAGATAAGAGCCAGGTTCCAAAGAAAGAATATTTGCAAGCAGGAAAGAACCATGCTGACAACCTCAGCTTTGCTTTCACTTGTTTGTGCTGCTCATAGCATTTAGTTTTAAAAATAGTTGGTCTCTTGGTGATTGTCAAAAACAGCAAATGAGCCACCAACTCTCTGTCTGTATGTATTTACTCCCCCATACACCAGTGCTACTTCTTCTGATTTCCAAGACAATCAAACAACCAATGTGTGAACCTAGAATTTGCCCTTGCCACATTTTCTGCTGAAGTTTGTGTCAGGTTCTAAAAGCATCTTAGATATCCTGGCAGGATTCCAATCATAGGTTTTGTTGGCTAGATAAATTGTAAATGGTGATTGCAACCTGACTTCTTTAATATTAGAAAGATCAGGCAGGGCTGCAGTCAGTCAATCAATATTTTAGTTGCCACAAGAGATTCTAAAAAGGCTAGAGATTCTAGCTAGACTTGCCTTTGATGGAGAGAGGGCATCTGACAGGGTCTTGCTAGACTATTAGGTATTTTTAACTTTTAGATATATTTTATTGCATGGATTAGCTTACTCCATGATCCCACCATTTAAAAAAGTTAACTACAAAATATTGAAGGGCCTGCTTCATTTACCACTTCCCACCTGATTAGTTGATTTAACCTTGCCAGTAATGACCATGGCCTTAGATACTATTAATGGGATACAATGATCTAAACTGTACAGGTGAGTTACAGTAATAAAATACTTATCTATACAGATGGCACGTATTTGCTAGACAGACAGTATCACAACTAGGGCTGTAGCAAAACAGTGAAATCCATCTAATTTGAACCTGATGGACTTCCTGTTCATTTCCAATTCAATGAAGAGGGACAAGTCTTTTTATTTCTCAGCCACAGATTTTCATGTCTAAGATGGACCATGATTTCCACATTTTTAACTGCTAGTTAAATTTGTGCAAATAAGTACCCCCAAACTACGCGGTTCTAGCACAATTTGTGTGGTATCAGTCAATTTGTACAAATCAGTCAATTCACAGCCACATGGCCTGGGGTATTTATTTGCACAAAATTCATTAGCAATTAAAAACATGTACATGCTGCAGCCTACAGTGAGATGGTACCAGCACAGGACTAATGACCTGAAATCCGGGGGGACCAAATTTTCACCCACCCCCATCGGATTCCTTGGACATCCTAATTACAATCAGACTTTTTGGTTCCAGCCCTTTTCATTTTGTTACCCAGTTTTGAAAATATTTTTGGATATACAGCCAAAACAGTAAATGTTGTTTACAAATCTGGAACTTCACCTGCGCATATCAAGTACTTTGTATGGACTATGTACTTTCTGGATAGCCCTAAGACTGATAATAAACACTAAAACTAGGATCCTTATACTGTCAACAGTGGTTGGATTCACATATCATGCTAAACCACAGTTAAGTGTGGTCTGTCACAGCAACTTCCTAAGCCTGTACGTTTTCCATTTCCCCATGCATGATTGAGAGGGGTTGTACAGCTGTTACATAAGGTTTTTGGAGTGCTTTGAGACAGAAGGCTCCCAGATATAGCATTCATAAGGCATTGTGCATCTTTTCCTTTTTAATAGATTTCCTGTGATAAACAAAAAAGCGAAAAAAGTGGTGGAAAACAATGGAGACATGTTGAGCCCATCCCCCATAAAATTCCATGGATGATACAGGATAATGGCACCATTAAAGATTTGCATAGAAGCAATGTTAGTTAACCATAGTTTGTGTTGTCCAGGTCTGGAATTGTGGCCAGCACATACTATGGTCAGTTTAAAGAAGCTAACTTCAGAAGCCATCGTTCAAAACTGGCTTCTCTGAAATAAATCATAAACAGTGCTGCTAACCACAATTTGTTGCATGATACAATATGATGCAACAAACCTTAATTAACTAACAATGGAAAGAGCTCCTAAACTCTTCCCAAGTACATGGGAGATGTGGGAGAGGATAAAAGCCCAATACTCACTGTAGCTTTATTCTGCTTGTGGATGTTGCAATAAGCTATGGTTTAGTGTAATGTGTGAATGTGGCCAACCACATGATCGGGACCAAACTGCAACTGGGTTTGTGTAGGTAAAAAAGAAATCCAATGAGTCTGACAGATAAAGCAAATATCACACACGAACATTCTTCCCCAAGTATTAGGAACCATGGAATTTCTAATCAATAGCCCCCTTCACTGTATTTTTATTCCTTTTCACCATATTTTTCTAGTTCCAATGCCTTGTTAACCATAAAAAACTATATTGATGTGCACTACCATTTTCTGCAACACATGACATGACAATTATTCCCTTTTATTTTCTAACTTATATTAGTTGAAGAATTCAGTTAATTCCAAATAAAATTAATTCATCCTCAGTTAAATGCATTTAATTAGTTGTGAATTATGTATTTCATTTCAAGAAGCAAGCTGTTTCCATGCAATGTATCAAAAGTGACTAAAACTCATTTTTCAATATTAAAACCTTATTGTTACTAAAGGCATAATGTTCCATACCTGGCACTGTTGTTCTTCCATGAACAGCAGTTTCATTACACAGGACATCTTTTGCGTTGGAAGTGAATGGTGATTGTCTAAATGTATCTTCAGAAAAAAAAGGGCTACGGAGAAATTTTTTTTAAAGAAGACAATATAATAATTAAGAAAAGAATCATAATAATGCATAGTTAAATATGTGTGGTGCTTTTGATTAGAATTCCATAGCTCAGAGGGGTACTGTCTAGAAAAGATTAAGACACTTTAGAAACTAGGGGACTGGATCCAGAATTAGGTACACGCAACTGGAAAACTGAAGTCCTCATGCTATACAGAAAATTGGAGAGGTCCCTGCTGAAGGGTATAGGCTCTGGTACAGAGAGAAGGGGAATCCTGGAAAACTCAGCAGAAACACCTTATGTGATTGCTTTCTTTCTGCCCACAGAAGACAGATCTTAATACAACTCTACAGTGAGTTCTGATTTCTATTGCACCCTTTGGATCACATTTTCAATTACCTTGCAAAATGACTTTAAATCATTACTAGTGAATTCTACAGGAACTGGGTGTATCAAGCAGGAATTGGGTACATCAAGCTATGCACCCAAACCAAAATCCTTGAATTTTTTTGCAGATACTCTGGAAAAAGAGATGGAGGGCTGGATAAAAGTCAAACCCTATAACTAAAATAAGGTCCATTGATTTCAGTAGGTCTTATTCTAAGTATAATTAAATCTGAATCTGACCCAATGATTAATAAAACCAAATGGTGCATGCACACACACAAACACATTTAACAGCTTTCACATTTTTCCAACTACTTTTGAATAAACACTAGCCATACAGCATTAGCAAAGACATTTTAAGGAGACATGCGTGATCCTGAAGCCGACTGACGTTCCAGCAAAGGAATTCCAGGACATGGCATACTATATCAGGTTTTATGGAGTGCCACATTGCAAAGAGCTCAGGCTTCAGACACGTGTGCCAGCAGCAGGTCTGAGCTAGTTGGTGTGGATACACTAAATGTCAGCATGACAACTGACACATCCTGTCCATATAATTTTCTGTATGGAGGACAATGTTTTTCCCTTCCTTCCAACGTAGCCCTTAATGACAGACTGTTATATCTCAGGAAAATGTATTATCATTTAGAAACCTTTTGAAGCAAGTGATCTTGTCACAGTTTTTTTCCTTAGCTTAGGCTGAACCAACACATTCTCTTTGTTTTTCAGAGAAACCATTTAGTTAGTGACAGGAAGGAATTTCAGAAGCTTATGTGCCTTTTAAAAAATACACTTTAATTATTCATCTAATTTGTACATAAGGCTTCAATTCAGGGTCTAGCCATCAGGTACAACTTAAAACCTGCATGGTGGTTTTGTGTGAGAGTATTTGCACCAACTATACCTTGAATGATGAGCTAAAATGATAGAAATATGGCTGGGAAGGATTATACAATGAAATTTGAACATAAATGGATTATTTTCTCAGCTCAGCTATATATACTTTCCTGGAATGTTCAACAGACAGATTTGCTTTCATGATTTGTATCCATCTGAATCCTATTTTTAAAGATCAGGGAAAATTAGAAATTCTGGAAATTCAGACCCTATAGTTTTCTATTATTAAGGGGCTAGCTGACTGGACAAAATAATCTGTGCCATGATATAATGTGCCTTTGCTGCTTCTGCTGTTTTCACACTATAGTATGCGAATTCTTCCATTAGCAATAATTGGTTGCCTACAAATAGGAAGAGGACTATGTCTTCATTTGGCAGCAAACTCACTTGTGCTACGAAAGCTGGACACTTTCCAGGCTCCAGAGAAGGAGTCCTCTTATGTTTCCGCGCTTTTTGCAGATGAAAATCTATGTTACCCTCTTTCTATTTTGCATTCTGGAGAAATCTCCTAGTCATCACTGTTTTTATACATGTTTAGAGAGAACACCATTTAAAGTGCCTTGTTCCTGGATTGTACAAGCATCTGCCTCACAGACTATCCAGCAGTCTCTGAGAGACACAATCCTACTTTGTTTACTATATATACCAGCGTATAAGATGCCCCATGAAATAGAAAATAGCAAAGCAAAAATCAGGGGTTGCCTTATACTCCTGACATATATAAACAGCCCAAAATATTATCTTCATCTTATATGCCAATACATACAGTATTTTTCTGAAGCATATTTCCTTGTTGATTGTTCCACACATTACCATATATATTAGTATATAAGCTATCCCTTGAAACCAAAAATAGCAAAGCAAAACAGGGGGTCGTTTTACATGTCTGACATGACAAACACCAGAAAAACAGCCTAAAATATTGACTGCCTCTTATACACAAGTTGCCTTATATGCTCATATATATAGTAATAAACTTGCTTAAGGAATCTAAGAAGCTGATGCCCTGAAACAGGCCACAGATTTTCCTTTTCCAGGTTTTGCTGAATCAAGGATGGGGCTGGCAACCTCCGTTATTCTAGGGTCAATTTCCACATAATACCCAGAATGGCACTGCAATGTGTTGCTGAAATTCATCAGCTCCACAGTGGGGAAAAAACACCAATTTTCCTCTAAATTAAGGTGCAGGATAATCACTTGCCTTATTTTAATGCAAAATTGTTCTCCCTGGACATTTCTGAGAGTACAGCTTTGCCTTAGAGTAAGGCATGTACTCTCTGTGTATCTTGTTTAAAGAAAAACTAGAATCTGGTGGCAAATTTGGTGATGTTACAGCAGCAGGGACTACAAAATGAGTCAATGGAAGTCTGTGTGCGCCATGGGCCATGTGTTGCCAACTGTTACTATCAGAATCATATCTATTGTGACTACAGTGCTACAGATTTAATTTTTTGTTGCATTATAATCCAATTATTTATAACCACACAATGAATGTATCAATATCGGTCCTCTTGGTTTATTTCCTTAGTTTGCTTAATTATATGAGCTTATTGATTGAATTTTTGATCTTACATTGAACTGCAATTCATCAGCCGGTCACATAAACACAGCAGGCATGAGCCAGACAATGTTAAACAATTTTAAGTCTCACTGATTTGAATGGAAAATATTTAAGTATAAACTCTTGACATCAATGAGATTTAGAAGTGCTTAAATTTAGCTTGATCATACCATATATGAGTTTTTATTTAACAGATGGTAGCATTTTAAAGTCTGAAATAAAATCCACAGTACACTAATGCTGAGTCTTTATAACACTTTATACTGTGCTTTATCTTGCTCTACTTAGCACTACTGGGGATAGATACACTTACCTAGATGTAGCTGTGACGGTGTTATCTTTAGAGTTGTTGTGCTCTTTGCTCACTTTTTCTGCAGAAAAAATACATTATTATTTTTTTAACATAAGGACCAAGAAGGCTTCCTATTATGAACATTTTAGTTTGGCAATTTTCACTAAGGAAACTGATAGTTGAGTAAGTTCATCCAAATTTTCATTTAAATTATAAAACATGTATCACTGCTTGCCATTTTGAAGTTTCCCTCTGAAAATTCTATTTTTGATGGAGGGTGGGGCAGACTCTTCTTTTGGTGCATTACTGGCTTGAAAAGCAATCTCTAGATATTGTCCTTTGATATTACGGATCCACTTATATGTTATAGCTAGCTTGGAAATTGGGCGTAAGATGTCTTGGAGTTAGAACAAATGAATTCTTAAGACTGAAATCCAACATCACAGAAGCAGAAGTTTGCAGAACAGGGATGCAGATTTCGTGATGTTTCTAGAGCACAATTTTAAGCTCTCCAAATCACATTCAAATGTTGTAACTTAACACTTCCTTCTTCAAAATTGAGGAAACAAGGAGAAAGAGTTTCTATGGCCATGTGTATTTTTCCCACAGGGGACCACAGGTTCAGCATGGCAGGATGAGCCAGTGTATGCTGCTCATTTGTGTTGTTTAAAAGAGGAATAGTGTGGACATAGGAAACTGCTTTATAATGGTTGGACTCAAACAACATAATAACCCACTCTCAAGGCAGAGCTTTTGTTCATCCAGTCTGGTATAGCTGACACTGACTGGTAGTGGCTCTCTTAAGTTTCAGAGAGGATCCTTTCCTAGTCCTAGCTGGATCCCTACCCAGCCCTACCTGGGGATTGAACCTGGATCCTTCTTCACATAAGGTGTGTCCTCTGCCACTGAGCTATGTCCCTCCCCAGAAAGGTATGGGATAAACCAGCACCACATAGATGGTGCCTCTAGCACAGATTCAAATTAAAGTTACAGCCCAGATGCAACAGAGCTTACTCCTACGTCAGTTAATAGGATTGCACCCAAGGTTTCTAATTAATCTCTAATGTGCAATAGTAGTTTTGACTTTTTGCTGCTACCATACTAGCAAGGTTATTTTTCCAGACTTTTAGTGTCATCCAAGGCAAATTTATTCAGAAATGTCTTCTGGGTTTTACAAGACTTGCATTGCATCCCTGTACCTGACTATCCTGAATTAAGCCCCAATGGGTTCAGTGGGACAGACTCACGCCCAAGTAACTATGCATAGGATTTCAGCCATAAGGCCCTGGTAAGGGCACTCAGAATTGCAATCTTAATTCAACACTTACATATTCAAAATATTACAAAACCAGAAAAATATACTGGCAGCTTCCCACCACTTTATTTACCTGACAATTGAAAAAGTAGCTCTGAAGCCATCTTCACTGATATATCTTGACTGAAGAGGTTTCTCTCGGGGAGCACTCGGCCTTCTGGTATCTTTTGTATGTGTTCAGTTATCTCTTGCCTGAGTAAAGTGCTATAACTGATGTTTTGGCTGGGTGAAACTGATGCTTGGGAATCATGAATATCCACTTCCATTGGCTCTTCTTTAATCTTTATTGTCTGGGTTTCCTTGTAATTTTCCGCTACAAACAGTTCAATGGACAAAATAGAACAAAACGTAAGAACATCGCTTAATGGTTCACCTATTTAAAATACCAAGTTAACACTTAAATTGATACTTAAAAGTAGTATATACTACTTTTATGTAAGTTTTATATTAGTTTTATAGTTTATTCAAGAATAGTGCCAAATGATAATATAGACATGCATACTTTCACAAAGCATATGAATAAAAAATTACTAAAGTCAAGGTATATGTTTTTTCTTTTTCTACTGAAATATTTATAAAACTACAAATATTGTCTGTAAAAAGTTTTAAGAATGAAAATAATCATATTCTCTGAAGAAATATTTTCTTCTGTCTTTCACACACATGCATTCCTATAATAAACTCTATAGATGTGTCTTGTTTGTCATGATACTCTGTAAAGTGGTACGCAGATCGATAGCAAATCATACAAATAGTAGAAGAAAACATAAATCAAATATGAAAGTCTCTCTATCTTTAAACTCTTCCTTTCTCAAAACTTCTTTAATTGCAATAAGTTTTTAATTAATAGCTATCCTGAAAAATGCTTCTTGGCTGACATCAGGTTTTGTTCCCCTCTGTTATGCTTCCCCTCTGCATTTTAAAGCCTTGTTCTCTTTCATTCAAGAAACAGACACAAAAGACTATAAGAACACCTTTCTCCTGCTGCATGCTTGGAATAGTCTTTATTGCTGAAAAATACTTTGGTATTGAGGTGAAGTGACCATTTCCTTTTGAAGCTCTCCTTCACTTAAAAGAGATGTCAAAGGTTGCTCTTCAAGGAAGCTTGACCATGGCTTTCTTTCTCTCTCTCTTTTTCTCTACACACACACACACACACACACACAATTTGTAAGCGAGGTGGTCTGCTCTGAATGACAAGTTTGATTCTGGAAACTGAACTAGGATCTGGTTCAAGATTCCCATGAATATTGATAGTTTAAAACAATTAACATACAAAGGTGCTGAGAAGGATGGGAAATGTAAACAAAGGAGAAGCTCTGAGCTTTCCAAGTAAGCTTAACAACTTCTTCTGGACTATCATTTATTCCTGACTGATTCCTGATTGCTTACTGCAATCTTCCCCAACTTCATATCTTCCAGACACTTTGAACACAACTCCAATCAATCCCACCCAACATGGCAAATGGCTTGGGATGATGGGAGCCGATGCCCAAAATGTGGAAAGCACCAGGTTGAGGATGGCTGTTATACATGATATTACTGCTTCAGGAGAGTGTTTCATTATTCATGAAAGTTAATTTTAGAGTGGGTATGAATGATCTATCTTATGGCTGTTTTTTAGGCGATAGGAGGTGATAAATACATAAAATATCATTTGTTCTATATCACAATGCTTATTTTGCACCAGTGTCTAGGCTGAAAAGCCTTTTTGTTTGAGGCACAGTACAAACAGAAAGGAGAGAGGTGACACAGCTCTGACGCTTGTGTCTGATTATTTCCAGAGAGGAATGCCATTGCTTTGCATCTACTGCTGATAATGATTCTCTCATTAAAGTATTTGTGTATATATGTGAGCTTTGTCAATTATAGCTGCCATGATGAGTTTTAAAGGGAAAAATGCTCTACAGACAGCTCAACCCTATCCTATTACAGGACATTTTCTAATATAGCTCTGCTAACCACAAAGAAGCCAGTGTGTATATATAGATTTATTTCTTATTATGATGACATTACTATCAACTCTGGGGGGCAAAAACAGAGTATGCTTAAGATCCAGTGAAATCAATGAAATTTCAGTAAACAGTTTCTCATACATCAGCTCACCATTTTACTTTGCTTTGTAATGTTATGTATTTTGGAAACATTTTATGGTATTTTATTGTATAGTTTTATGGACTGTTGTGAATCATCAAGAGAGCTTCAGCTAAGGACAGCACAGAAATCAAATAAATAAATGAGTTCCACTGTCAATGAAACTGCTTATTATTATTTATTTCATTTCTATACTGTCCAACAACTGAAGCTCTCTGGGGAGTTCTTATTTCTTTCATTTCATTTCTATGCTGTCCATGAGCTGAAGCTCTCTGGGTATGTATTTTTTATTTCAGACACGAGGAGGAGCAATCAGCCGAGTTGTGCTGCCAAGAGCTGTGCCGTTGTCAGCAGCACTCTCTGGCTAGCATCTTGGCAAGAACATTAATGACAGCTATAGCCAAGTAGCTCTCCTTTTCTGGGTATTTCCTCACAATGATCTGTGTTGTCCAAATTCAGATGAACAATAAGCACTGATGGTAGGAAGAAACTCTAGAATAGACTGTTGTTTCTTATCATGGTTCTCAACCATGGTAAATCACAATGGTAAGAACACAAGAAAAGCCAGGCTGGATTTTCCAGGCTGAAGGTCCATCTAGTCCAGCACTCTGTACACACGGTGGCAAAGCAGCTGCCCACAAGCTTGCTCAAGCAGGATGGGTGCAAGACCTTCACCTGTCCAAGCTCCTCAGCAACTGGTGTATACAGACACACCACCCCCGGGAAAGGAGGTAGCACATAGCCAAGGAGACTAGTAGACACTGATAATGTCCTTCCTCATGACTCTGTCCAATCCTGTGGTAGCAAATTCCATAGTTTATTATGTTGTGTGGAGAAGTACTTCCTTTTTTCTGCCCTAAACCTCCCACCAAGCAGCTTTATGGGATGACACTGGGTTTGAATGTTACAGGAGAAGGAGAAAAATGTCTTCCTCTCCACTTTCTCCACACCATGCATTGCTTTACACACTTCTATCATGTTCTCCATTACTCACCATTTTACTAAGTTGAACAGTCTCACCTAAGCTGAGTCTCCCCTTCCTTCTGCATGCATTTGTTGTCCTGGCACTTCATCCTCTCCGAGTATCATGGCTTTCTGTAATCTTAGTGCCAATTTCCTCTCTTCCTTACACTTCGGCAATTTGAAAATCCCTCCACTTCACCCACTGGGTTGATTTGACCAAATAAGATGCTTCCCAGCTCCTGTCATCTTTCCCGCTGGAGTTCAGTATAAAAGTTGCTCAACTACTTTCTTCATATTACATGTCAGCAGCCTGGTTCCATTCTGGTTCAAGTGGAGTTCCACCTGTACAAGCCCAGCTCGTCCCAGTATGTTCCCCAGTGCCTAGCAAACTGAAACCTTCCTCTCTATACTACTATCTCATCCACACATTAAGGCTGCTCAGGTGCACATGTAAAGCTGGCCCTGCACACTGAACCCCTAGCACCTTGGAGAAAGCCACCTTGCAGGTGCTGGATTTCAACTTTCTACCTAGCAATCTAAAACTGGCTTCCAGGAACTCATACATAATTTCCCTATGGTAAATCACCACAACTCAGTAAGGACAACATGATCAGTGCTTGCCTTCTTGTGTCATGTGAACCCAGTCACATTGTCATCTACAAAGTCAACACTGAATCACTCGGGCAAACTGTAAGTCCACAAACTATAAGAAAGTCCACTATAACTATAAGAAAAGCCATGCTAGATCAAACCAAAAGCCTATCTAATCTAGTACAATAGCCAACCAGAGGCCTAAGAGAAATCAGAAGAGCACCCTTCCACTCATATTCCAAGCAACTGACATATAGCCATGCTGCCACGACTAGGAGCCATTGACAGCCTTGTAATCCATGAGTTTTACTCCCTGTTTAAAGCCAGAGGAACTGGTGGACATCACAACATCATGTGCTAATGAATTCCACAGTTTATGTGCTGGCTGTGTGAAGAAGTGTTTTATTTCATTTGTACCAAATTTCCCATCCATTAATTGGATGACCCTAGGTTCTAGTATTAAGCCAGAACTATTAACTTCCTCCACAGCATGCGTATTTCTATCATATCTCCTATTACCTACTTCTTTCTAAGCTAAACTAGTCAAAATGTTCTGTGATAGTAATGAGAAAAATGTGGCCCTCCGGATGGTGTTGGATTACAACTAATATCACCACTCACCTCTGACGGTATTGCTTAGGGTTAATTGGAGCTGTAGTCCAGCAACAACTGGAGAACCGCATTCTCTACCCCTGTTCTATGGATATGCAGGAATCTAACGTTAGGCTCAACAAAGGTGTCTGACACTGTTCCTAATATCCAATGTCGTTGAGAGCTCTAACATGATTTCAGCCTGTGGAATGCTTTACCGGACAGAAGATAGATAGTGAGGAAACTTCAATCACCAGTTGCTTAGGAATTTCTCACCTCTAATTCAGATTGTATCCATTTACTCCAAGATTACTTTTGCTCTAGTTTTAAAGTCACCTATTTCTTACACTTGAAACTATGCTTTCAAGACCAGCCTGCATAGCCTCAACAGAAAATGTAGCATCTCATGCCATCAATTACTGATAGAATAACTTGTGTTTATTCATGGCACCCCTTGATCATTATACAAAGTTGTACAGCAACATTGGTGATGGGCATCTGCCTGGAAAAAATTAAATGCTTGTAATAGGAGTTTATTGGATCATGAATTGACTGTTGTAACATTTCAATAACGGTAGGAAAGGAATAGTCATTTCAGAGTTGGAAGCAACTTGCACTTTGTTCTGTCAAAAGCAGCTGAGTGATGAAATAGCACCTTCATTTGTTTTACCGCTACTGTGTGCCATGAAGTTGTCCATTCCATGCTGACACACTTCACAGTGCTGTGACCCGGTTTCAAGGCTGACCGGGACAGGTCAAATGCTAACAGATCAGCTCACTATACTTCCCTCACTTGAGAACAGCTGATAAGTTGTGAGACAGCCAATTAATATCACTGCTTTCACAATACGGACAGACATTTTTTGTGTTACCAATGGCCAAAAAGCCCAGATTCTGTCCTTCTAGAGAGACCTGACATAGGCAGAAAACAAAATAGAGACGTTTGGGAGGCACAGATTATTTGCTGGGACATAAGAGTGTAACACAGGGCACAACTATCTGAAGTTTTTTAAGCACAGTGAAGGAGAACTAGTTTATATTGACCAGCAAGACCTGTCAGGTCAGTTAAATGGCACTTACATACAGAAGCACTTTTCAGGCATTCTTCACTCCAGTCCTCGTGCTCTAGGATGCTCACATGTGGAGTTCCAAATCATGCCAGGAGCCTTCACATGTGTCCCTGATCACCGCTCCAATGGTACATTGGACTGAGTAAATCCAATGATGAGGTCATTGTGACAACCCTCAGAGCAACACTCTCATGACCACCACTCCCTTTTCTCTTATGTATATTCAAATGAGTATGCCCTGCGATTAAAAACCACATCATAAAACAGACTTCTAAACAAGCAAATAATTAATAAAATTCACAATTGAGTGTACAGAGCACAACCGCAATCCTATGGATAATTACCTGGGTAGGGTTATTGATCCTGCACTGCAAATAGTCCCAGAGTCATACAACGACTTCAGGATGCCTTCATGTATTTCTAAACATATGTGGGGCTTGGCAGGACTAAAATTACCATCTTTTTGGTCACTTTTGGCAGCTGCTTTGTTTGCTTCCCTTACTGAACACCATCAGTGTGTGGACGTTCTATTAAGTCAACTTTAATCAGTGCAATTTAAATCTGCAGTCCATTGTTGGGTCCTTAAATTTATGTTGTAAATGAGCTCATCAAACATTCAGATACGTAGAGTTCTGGAAAGCTTATCATTCACTGAGATAGATTGTTAATTAGTGCAAATTGTAGCTAAAAGTATCATGAGATGTTACTTCCATGTAGGATATATAAATTCAAATTACATGCACACTGCCATGTATGACAAAGAGTATGTCTACTTCACCAAACACAGACATAGTTTCCTAATACATGTACATCTACTGTACATGTATGTCCATGTAATAAATGGACATAGATATGTTCATTCATAATATATAAAAGCCTACAATGGATTTTCTAAAAAGAAGAGACACTGGATAGAGGAACTAGTAGTGTATGAAAAAGCTCTTAATTTTGCCTTTGTAATGATAAGCCACTTCTAAGTTTGAGAATTCCAAGGCCATCATTTCCTCTTTGCCTCAATGTAGTGGGCAACATACTATTAGAAGCAGTAGTATATTAAGACACCCTTTACATGTATTAGTATTTTTATTGTTACTCATCTGCTAATCATCAAGATAAGTCTCTAGGAAGAACATGATTTTTAAGAGAGAGTCTTGTGATAAATGATCTCATTCATAACAGAGCTACCTTAAGCCCAGTAATGGAAATAATAACCCCTTGGTGTGCGGCTTGATTCTAGGTTTGTTTACACAGAAACACATCCAGCTAGGTTTAGTGAGAGCTACTCCTAAGCAAATGTATGTCAGACTGTAGCCTTATTCATATTAAGAGAGAGAACCAGAGAAATTTAATTTCTAGTTTGCAAACGTATTATTATTACTAATATGTATATTTCTATAATGCCTGATAGCTGAAGCTCTCTGGGCAGTTCACAACAGGTCATCAAACATTGACCACAAATACAATAAAATTAAGCATAAATGTAAACATTTTAAAACTATGTAAACAGAAAAAACAATTTCAACCCAAACCTGTTCAAATCAGCTGACATAAATGCCAACAACTTGAATATAGGAAGTGAATGCGAGTGGGCCAGAATTGGTGCTAAATGTTCAGACCTTATGGTTCCATTTACTAGTCTGGCTGCTGCATTTTACAGTAGTGGCTGTTTCTGAAGAGTTTTCAAGGGAAGACCTATGCACAGTTCATAGCAGTAATCTAACCTGGACATTTCCCATGTACAGATTACTGAAACCAAGTTATCCAGTCCAGAAAGGGGCAGAGCTGGACCACCATAAGCCTCAATAGACTGGAATGGCTTCCGATGGGCCTCCAAGCTATGAATCCAGTTCTAGGGGCATGCAACCTCATCCAGAACAGAATAAATATCATCTGTACAGTGAAAAGAAATTCTCACTGTTAATATCTCAGTCTTGTCTTGGTTAAGCTCCAGTTTATTATCCCTTATCCTGTCCATTTTTGCAGCCAGGCACTGGGCAGGTTCACACATCATGCAACCCATCACAGTGATTTACCATAGTAAAACTGTGAAGCACTCATGACTGTGGGAGCAATAAGACCCCTTTTCCTGACAGCTGCTATTCTACCTTTAAACATTTGGTGGGAGTGGGTTGCCCAGGTTTATGAAAAACAGCAGCAGAGTCAGCTTTTGTGATTGCCTGGATGGGCAGGCATGAACGGCCACTTCCAAGTGCCCAGTGGCAGCTTGGAAGAACTGTCCATGCTTGACCATATTTTTTAAAATTAATCTTTTCATGCCAACAAGTGGACATATTTTTCCCTCACTTGTCCTGTCTCACAAACAGGACTAGTTCCCTGAAGCACAATGGGGGAGCAGGCATCACTCTAGTTGGCTAGCTAGCTGGAGCAATGACCGTCCTCAGCCACCAATGCACAGCCTGTTGGCTTGTGGCAGAAGTGTGAGGTGGCAGAGGCAGGATTGGGTTGGCCAACTTGTGAGTTAAGTGACCTGATCTCTCTGCCTCACACCACCGGGGAGCACCCCGTTTTGCTCACAACAGTGGTGTGAGGCAATGAAGCCGAGTTCATGGCTGCCTGGGATGACAGCAGGCCAAAAAGGGATTTCTGCCATGGTGGGTAGTGGAGAACCCTCTGGCAGCAGCACTCAAATGCTGTAGGTACACGCTGGGGGCAGCTGTCAGCCACGTCCATTGGTTAGCTGCTTGGCAAGAGAGCTAACCAATTTTGCTGTTCTTGCCAAGCAGCACATAACAGGTCGTGCTGTCCAGCTTTAGACATCCCAACACCCCATCATGGGTAAACAATCCCCTTCAATGCACTGGTAGTTTTTATCATGGTTGCCAGCCATGATAAGAATTGATCACGGGTAAATACAAGTAGATTCATACAGCATGACAATCAACAGTTGGTTGTCCTGTCATGTGAAACTAGGCACTGATAGAGCACAGCTGCAGCCTCACCTAATGGAGATGAAAAGGAGAAGTTGAGCTGCATGTCATCAGCATACTGATGAAATTGCACTCTGAAACTGTAGAAGACCCCATTTAGAGGTTTCATGCAGATGTGGAATAACATGGGGGACAAAAATGATTATTGGAAAGCCCCATGCTAAAGAATCTGCAGGGCCCCACAAAATTCCCTAAACATCAGCTTCTGGAGCCAGTCATTGAACTAGAGGCAAAAACAGTACAATGCAGTTCCAACAGTTGTCCCAGAAGAACGCCATGTTCTATAGTACCAAAAGTTGCTGAGAGATCCAGAAATATCAACAAGGTCGCATTGCCCCTGTTTCATTCTCCCAACATAGGACATCACACAGGGTGACCAAAGTTTTTCCATGCCAAAACATGGCCTGAACTCTGACTGCAATAGAATCAGATAATCAGTTGCATCCAAGAGTGCCTGTCACTGATTGGCCTCCACCTGCTCAAAGACCTTTCTAGGAAAGGAACATTTGCCACCAGCCTAAAATTATTAAGATCTTTGGGTCCAGAGAGGACCTCTTCAAGAACAGACTCACTGATGTCACTCTCAGACACCATGGGGCCATTCCCTTTCCCAAGGAGGCATTAATCACCTTGTTGGCTTGGCTGGCAGTTTCCTCTCTCCTATTTAGGCCTACATGCAGGGTAAAAGAGCATATTTATTGAATATAGCTTCCAAAACAGCAGCTACTAGTAAACCAAACCAAACCAAAAACTATTCTTCTATCTTGTGTTATGAAAATTATTGAGTTTAAAGCACTGCACAAACACTGATTAAATCACCATATTTCCAAGGTGTTTCTTTCAAACTTAAGCAGCCTTTTAAATTTTAGTTCAAATTAGAAATATTCCAATGCACTTCTTACTCCTTATCAATTTTATTTCCCTTTCCCTCTGATGCTCTCTCAGCAGCATGGAAAGGGTGAAGGGTAAACCTCCCAAATGCTGTATATTAAGAATGAACTTGGCTCCTCAGAAGTATGCACTGGGTATCTTTATCTATGAAAATCTCAGATAACAGGGAGAACAAATGTGTTCCTCAGATGTCTGACCTCTAGAGTTCCGGCACTGGACTCCAAATTTAGGTGCAAGAGTCAAGATGACCTTCGCTGCTCAGCCTTTCTTTCAAAACATTATTTCTATTTCTGTTTCTGCTCCATGTGCAGTTTAATCCTCTGCTCTGCTAACATTGCTGGCTAGCGCACATGGGTATGACCAGGAGAGAGGGAAAGCTGTAACTTCACTGTATGTTCCTTTTCATATGACTGGCCAAGATTCTTATACCCTGAAACACTTCTATATTTCTGAGGCCTAATTTACCAATGCAGCAGAATAAGGCGGGAATGAGGATGGAAGAACCATGAAGTGACTGTGTTCAAATGTAGGCTGTAGGAGGGAATGCCATTTATGAAGCAGTACATTCCATTCTGTCCCCTCATGACTCTATCATCATACTGCAATGCAGGCCACAGACTAATCTCTTAAATCCAATCCTGATTCCAAGCTTTTGAGCATCTTGGGCAAGGCAACCTTAATGGCTCCTCTCTTAGAGAGTCTATCTTCTCATTGCCATTGTCCCCTGCTGCTCTTTCTCTTCCCCGTTTCTCCCCATTCCTTGCACTTACAAGACTGAAAGGCAGAGAGACATTGAGCAAGTAGGCAATGGCACTACCACTCCTCTTCACTACCATCATGTTTGGAAATGAGCAAGTGGCAGGGCTCCATAATGAAGAGCAAATCTAGAGAGGCCTTGTCAGTGGACTCAAGATAGGTTGCAGGCCCTTGGGAGGTGGCTAATGGCATCTACCAAAGACAGTGGCCCTGCTTCTTTCTCTGTTTTTACATGTTAAGTGCCAATTTCAGTCAGAAAAATGAATGTTTCATTCTTTAGTTTCTTTAAGAAACTCACACTCATTCCCTACTCACAGTTCTTTATAGGTTCATTGGCAATGTTGTGACACTCCAGGTATTGCTGCTGTGTCTAATCAGCAGTTTCAGTGAGTTTAAGAGCGGGAAACAGGCATTTAATTGTGAAAGCAAAGCAAACCAACTTCGTGCATGTATTTGTGCTAGTTCTGCCACACCACAGTTCCACCTAGAAGTTATGTTGCAAAAAGTGGGAAAGGCAATACTACCTATTCCATATCTTGCCTGTAAATCTCCACTCTGAAAATATTTAGTTATTTGGAATTTTAGAATGTCCCATAGATCTCAGTAGTTTAGAGCTTTCCATGAATCAATAGCCAGGAGAATCTGGCAACTCCTTTGTCAGTGAGGTTTCTGATCCATTGCAACTTTTACCCTGAGGTTTCTTGGGGACTCCATATTCCAGACCCCAAAATAGCATCAGCATTACACAACATTACAGACAAGTTCCCATAATGCTCAAAATAAAGGTACAATGGATAAGGCACTCCAGTGACAGAGGAGTCACCAGCTCTCCCTGTCTATAGCTTTAGGTACATGTGTTCCAGGCCATGTTCCTCTGCTGTCTCTAGTCAGGTTCAAAATCTGTGATGGAAGGCTGATAATGCCCAGCAGTTTCAGAGAATCCCAGCTCTCATGCACTCCTTGCACCATGAATTTGCAACTCCAGATGTTCTAGACAGCAATTCCCATAAGTCTTTGTCAGCATAGGCAAGGATTAAGAATTACAAGAGAACAAGTCCAAGGCATTAAGAAGTCACCAGGCTGACTACTACTGGCTTACAGGCTTATTCATAATAATTGCTGAGAGTGGCTTGGATCCAAAGATCCTTTGTCTTCAGCACGTTCAGGGAAGTTTCTTAACCCCTCCGCACTCTGCATCCATCTCCCCAAACAAATCCCTGGAGGAGTGGAAGAACTTCATAAATTAAGCGGAATGGAGTCCAAGGGAGGGTGGAATCATCCCGATCAGATTTGGTTTCTGAGACAGGTGAATTAATTAATTGGCTGTCTTGAGTGCTGTTTTTGGTAGAACGGCAGGTACAAATAAAAAAATAAACAAATAAAAACACTTCTAACCCACCCAACAACTAATGCTCCCTGGCTGGACTGCATATGAAAGATTACATTGCCATAGTGCCTTAAAGCAGTTAAAAATATCAAACACAATAAAATATTTAAATAAATGCAATGCAATGCAAAGTAAGGAATGGCACAGGAAGGAAGTGCTTAATAAGGTTCATATAAGGAAAGTTTCCTGCCCTTTCCTACCCATCAGTGCATCCCTCATTCAGTGGAGGCTACTGATGCTAATGCTAGTCAGGTGGCATATCCATTCAGAGGTCCAGCCTAAACTTTAAAGAGCTATCCATGGTGCTAAGCTCCCCCCCCCCAAAAAAAAACCCCAGGTTTAATAATATGAATAGTTCCTTAAAAGTTCAAACTGTAATCAAGAGTGAATACACTCCACCACTATCCATGGAGCCTCCATGGCCCACCTTGTTCCAGAGGGTCCTCTGGAGAGACCTTTCATGGGGTGCAGGTGGATGCAGGTTGTTGTAAAGGTTGGGAAACTTTCCTTCCATGAACTTCCTTATGTTATATCTTGGAATCCAAGTCAGTTTCTATACCATTAACAATCAATATTTATTTTACATTCCTACTACGTGCGATTTTCCAATGGTATTGTTTATATATTTTTAAAAATTATATACAAGCATTGAGTAGTAATTTCAAGGACTCTTCCAAAAGGGAAACAGTTACAAGGCAGGTAATGCAACTGGAACAACAATACAACAAAGACTCAAAAGGCATCAAGAACTTAGGAGCCAATAAAAACAATCAACAGAGTTAAAACTATGTCTTAAAGGTCAGGGAAAATATAAGGGTCTTTGCTTGTTTCTGAAAGGACAACAGAACCGGCATTAGGCAAAGAGCACTCCATATTTTGTGACACCATGAATTTGACTGTTTTATTTCAGATGGTGGAAGTACCTGCAGGAGGCTCTCAACTGATGATCTTGACACATATATATGGAGACAGGCCAGGCTTCACATACCTAGGCTGTTTCCAAACAGGGCTTTTTTGTGTGCAATTGCATGGCCTCATTCATAAAATTTCACGGGGGGAGACTGTCTTCAATTTGTAGGCCTCCCCTCCTTTCCTACCACTTCCGTCTTTTTTCTTTCCCGGGAAAAAATCTATTAACGAAAAAGGCAGAACAACTGCATAATGCCTTTTGATTGTTAACACTAGGAGCCCTCCATCTGGATGCTCCTCTGGTACTAAATTGTAAAGAATTTTAAAGGTCAAAAAAGCACCCTGCACTGGCCCTGGAAGTGGACTAGGAGCCAGTATGCTGGCATTATACAGTTATAACACCCACCCCCAGTAGTTGTCTGGCCACTGTATTCTGGTCTAACTACAATTTCTGAACACTGCTTAAAGGCAGCCCCATGCATTACAGTCATCTATCCTGGAGGTTACCAAAAAGTGGATCACAGTGGCTAGGCTATCTTGAAATAGTCTTGACAGGAGAAGGTAAACATTACTATGTACATTTATCAAGCAAAGCTTTCTTTACCACAGGTCTCAGCTCATATTATATTAATTCCCTACTCAACATTCTTTCGGTTTTAACTCCTAAGTAATTGCCCTGGTACTGACGTCCTTGCATATAAAAATAGAACCTTCATATTTCCTTCCCATTCCCCCAGGCTGTTCCTTTTGCTCCATTTCTGCCTCGTCCCAAACTTCCTGAAGGGATTTCCTCTACAGGCAGACAAAAGGATATGGCAAGAAATATTTGCACCACTATTTTGAATGACAAAGTAAGAAAATGTTCAGGACATTCCCATGTTTTAAAGCAAAATTTGAGTATTACATGAAAATATGTTGGCCAGGTTGGAGAAGGCTGGTATAGACAATATAGAGCGGCAGGGACCAATTGTCTCATTCATTGTATAAGGCAGCTTCAAAGAGATAATTGAGGTTGGATTATTTGTGAAATGCCAGAATGTATTCCTAAAGAATAAGAAAGCAATCCTGTGCCCCTGTCTGGGGGGGGGGGGGGGCAAAATTGCTGAACTTTTTCCCTTGAGGCCATATACACAGCTACAACTTCAAAGGCGTAAATCCAGGGTTAATGTCTCCCACACTCCACCCGAAACAGCAGCTCCCTCTTATGAGGCCTGACAGAGACGGGTGTGTGACTGAGCACTGTGAAGAGGCCAATGATTTACCAATTCAAAAGGTCTGTCAGGCACCATTGCTACACATGGTAAGGTGTGTAAACTAACCAGGCTCAGAGGACCATCTAGCACCAAATGATGGAGAAGCTAGAAAAGCAATTCTCCTTTCCCCTGCTCTGCCAGATTCTTGCTAGCAGGGTTTAAGATGGATAGAAGGATCCCAGATCAAAGTATTTTGGAAATGAATTGAGTAATTGCTAATGACAGGGTCCACTAGTTGCTGGGTTATAGAGAGTTAACTTAAATTTACTTTGAAGTATAAGGTTTGCTTTACAGCATGATGACTGTTTAAGTATAGTCTGGGACAGCAAGTCTGTTGCAGAGGGGAGGGTAAAGCTGTACTCCAGAACAGCAAGGGATGAAGGAGGCAAAGAATCCCAACAAGAGCGGGAATGCTCAGAGCTCTGTGTGGGGCAGAGACAACAGCAGGAGGCTACCACAAACAGGGTGATGATCCAAATGGTTGACACAGCAGTGCCAAAAAACTACTGCTGTCATTATGATCATCATCATTGTTGTCATCATCAGCAGCATAGCATATTGCACTTTGCAGAGTACAAAAAGCTAGATCTCTGCCCTGAGGAATTTATACTTTAAATTGCACACTGGGCAAACAGGGGAAGGGGAAGAAGAAGATGCAGGAGTAAGCATAGGAAGAGCGTGCAAATATTTCAGTTATACATTCTTAGACTCATCTCCTCCTCTGTTCTGCAAAAGCAGGTGCGGGAGAAGTTGCACCACTCTGCAGTCAATGCAGTGGCACAGATGTAAGCTTACTTATGAGTAGGAACTGGTGATTTCTTTAAGTGTAAAATGCACGTTTGTTTCACATCAGAAACCAAAGTACTTAATAAGAACCAAGCAAAGGTCAGCTCCCTAAAGCAATACAACTTCCCAAGGCCAAAATGCTACCTTTTCCAGGAACTCAGTGGTGCAAAATAGCTCTTCTTGCTCAGGAATACTTGATAATCAGTATTGATATACACTATCAATATTCTCGGGGCTCTGAAAGCATTTACAAACCATGTAAGTAAAGAGCTATAACAGCAAAGCACTGCATACGGGGTCATTGCTTTTAGTTTAAAGCTCTGATTGAAAGTTTGCTGAGTACATTTTAAACTGCTACCCTTTAACATTGCTGCAAATGATCTCATCTTTCAAATTAACATGTTTTTCATTAGATACACATGCATTAAAAGATAGAAGGTCATTTGAAATATTTGATGTACTCTTGAAGCTATTTGAGGGCAGATTATCCACCAGAATCTAATAAACTTTGGAGTACATGCATTGTGATTAATATGCTACCTCTGAATATGAACATTTTCAATTGACTACCTTTCACAATATTCAGTGAGGAAAAACACACTCACACATGTGGAAAAAATAGGGAAAAGAACAGTTATCAGCAAGGACCTACCACCAGAGATAGCAGTACCCAAAGAAGGACTTTGCATTTTGAAGATTCCATTCCCTCTAGTCAGTAGGTCATGCTGCACAATTTGACTTCAAATGTGTTTTTACCTAGTGCATCATATAAAATTAATCTCCAGCTTTGCTAATATAACAATCGTCATGCTTCTCTTTACTTTTGCTCTCTGCTTTCCCAGAAACCTATGTGTTTTACCCGGAGCAACAGACAGATCTGGGTTACAGCCTGCCTTTATATTTTCGGAAATATGGGACAGCTGTTATTGCTTTGTTCTACAGTGCTAGGTATAATCAGTGCCCACATCCCTTACCACTGACTAATTTATTCCACTTGAAGTCTCCATTTTGAGACTGAGTCTAAGCTACAGCTTTCAGGCAGCAACACTCGATCTAATCTTTGTACTTGATTGTTTCCCCAACTCCCACTTTTCATATCATGTATTCCGATGAAGAGTTCTGTAGAATTCAAAAGACTGCACACTTTTACAGCAGTGGGGGAGTGTTTTGGTTGGGCCTGTTATGATTACATTGCATTTACATACTGCCTTCCTTCTTCTCACCACAACAATCCTGCTGCACTGAGAATCTGTGACAGGCCCAAAGTCACCGACCAAGCTTCATGGTCAAGTGGGAACTAGAACCTGGACCTTCAAGTCCCACTCCAACAGTCAAACCATTACACAGCTAGGGCTTTCAGTGCCTAGTAAATGTATATTCCCTAGAACAAAGAACAGTCTTCCTATCCTATTCCTGATGTCAATTTAGATTCTGTAAGTTTTGGCCATGCTTGTTCTAGGATGCATGAACTACAGTGGAAATCTGCCCCCTGATGTGACTATACATGACTTTATTGAAATATGTTTATAAGCCACTTTGAACTACGGGGTTGAAAAGTGGAATAGAAATACCATGAATTTGCGTAATTATTTAAAGCAATTTTTGCATCATTCAGCCAAAAGAGTTCCCAGAGAAACTTACAAATATCAATTATAAGTCAGTCCCTTCCTCAGGCATACAATCTAAGCGATATAATACAAAGGAAAAAGGAATTGGGAGGGAAGAAGAAAAAATGCAGGTACTAACTTTTTAATTACAAAGTTTTCTATAATGGACAGCTAGAATGGAAGCAGTTCAAGGAGAGGAAAAACCAAAAATAGTTAATCTCACAGATGAAACAATACACCCAGTCCTCCAGTTACAGACGTCTGAGTTAAGAACAAACCCTACTAACAAATGAATAAACCAGAAGTCCTGCCTTATCCTCAACCAGCAAGTGGGTGCCTGCAGGTGGTGAGGAGAAAAAGGGAGGGAGGGAGGGAAGGGGGAAGGGGGGGGGGACAAGCAGCCTAGTAGGAACTGGAAACCGACTTCAGTGGTAACCAACCCTTCCACCAGCAGTGCAATCAGACCCTGACTCTCCAGCACCAGGTCCATCCTCTCCAAACCCAGTCTCATAATCCAGTTAATGTTAGACTTAATGTTAGCTCAAGAAGTGTTACCCTTTAATAATCTTTTTACTATTTTTTCTAGCTATCTAAACTGTTTTAAGAGCTGTACTGCTTACCTACACACACACACATATAGATTCTCTCTCTTCATTATCTGTACTATATTATTACTGTATTATCATTATTAAAATGCTGCATTGTGTTTAAGATGTGTCAGGGTATATGGAAGTGTTTCTAAAGCATTTTATAGGCTTTTTATATGTGTGATCTAACTTACATGAAAATGGACTTGAAAACAATATCAGAAAGAGAACTCATTCTCAACCCAGAGACCGGGTGTGATTCTGCTTTCCACGTCTGTTGCAGCACAGTGGAGTTAGCTGCATTTAGAGAGTTTTTTATTTTCTGCACTTAGTTCATTCCCACTATTGATGTGTTCTGGGCCAAACCAGTTGCATGAATAGATCTAAACATTCAAGCACTGCCATATTCAGAGAACATCAGCTATTGGGCAGTACAGAACTATAATTATTAACAACTTTTTTCTTTCACTTGTGTTCTTTCCTTCATCCAAGGTGCTCAAGTGTTTGTTCCCATTCTGTTAGTATCTTTTCCATGTGCTTCCCCATTTCATTGTCAAAAAAACTTGTTGGATAGGTTAGGCTGAGTCTTGGCAACTGGCCCAAGGTCACCCAACTGGCTTTCTGTCTAAGCAGGCATTTGAACCTAGGTTTGCCTTACCCAAGTCCAACACCGCATTTTTAACTATATTGCCATACTCTGGCATCCATGCTAGTTTGGGTTTCTATGATTGTCATGGAAAGAGCTATTAAATTAAATTAAATGCCTGAAATAAACTTTCTACAGTATGCCTTTGCCAGGAATAAACCACAAAAAACATCCTAAATTGGCACACTCTTCAGTAGATAAAGCTCCCCAACAGGTTAATTAAATCTCTGTAAGTAACTGGAAAAACAGGATATGCCATACAGCATTGCTTAATTGTCACCAGATGTCAATTGCAATATAACAAGATAACTAATCAAACCTGTATTTTATTTTTACATTCTTCTATGGCATTGTTATGTTTCTATTTTTAATAGGATTCCCACCCACCCCCTCCCTCAAATGCAAATCTTCAGGAACACTGACTTGTTTCCTTTAGCTTAGAAAGAAAAAGGTTGAAAACCGGTCATTCTTTATGCAAGTGTCACACGCATATGAAAGAGGAAGAATTCTGTGTAACTTTTTAAATCAGCCTTCAGGGTGTGGGTGTGCGCACACATGCGTGCATGGTAAAGGGGAACTGCATAAGGGAAAAGGCTCTCAAGCACAGCTACTAGCCACTCTTTGATCCCAATTGTGCTTTAACCTTTTCTCTAACTTTTTTTTTTTTTGCACTTTCAGCTTCTTCACTACATTTCTCTCAGCATATCAAGGCAACTTGATAACATTAGGCAAGTTTGCATGACATGGCGGCCTCCCTAATGAATAAACTACACAATGCAGGTTGTGGAAAAATCCATTGAGTGTCTGCAGACAATTTGGTTTAACAAGGTTTGTTTTTTTCCTTCCCTCCCTCCCTCATCTCCCAGCCAATATCCTACTGTCTTGCTTGGAAGAATTCATCTTGTCTCTCCTTCACTGCTGTAGTCACAAACATTTTTTGTACACATGTTTGTTTGGTCCAGAGCCCTTCTTCAAGGCTAATTTAAAGTCTTAGAGGTTCCATTCCATTCCAAATATTTATATGAAGTAAGTGTTGAAGAATGCCTGTTCAGAGTATTAATTGTAACTCCGTCATAGGGCTCTGCCCATGCAAAATTCATTACTTCAACGTTGTCAGCCATTTTCCCCTCTCTATCTGTTCTTTGGAACATCTTGTGATGAAGAGATCTGAAGACTACAAAAGTTTGCCCACAAATTTTTGCATTTCGGTTGTTCTTTATAAAGGTATTGACCTCCCATGGATTTTGGCATTTTTCTTTTTAGAGTTTCTATAAAGCACAGAGTTGATAGCTTGTGTAAATGTCCATTGGTAATGAAGATTTCAAGTGAGCCTTGAGGTCGTTTCTTTCTGAAGAGCTGAGAGGTAACTACACCTGCAAAGGGATTCCTCACTTGACTAGGAACTACTTTAGTGTATAATCTGAACAATCTTTGTCAAGTTGGAACAGAATGGCCTTGTCACTCTTTACAAGAACATTATAGGTAATCATAGCTTTTACCCACAATAGATTCTACGAACACTTCCTATTTTGCTATTGCTTTAGTAACAAAAGCAATTATTTTACTTTAATATGACTGAAATTTGGTTGTTTTCCTCAAACACCACCCATGTTAATCCTCCCTCATATTAAAAATATTAAAATACCCAGTAACATTTGCTTTGCTAGCAATGTTCTGAGCCACCCAAAGTCCCAATCTCTGGAAATACGTGGAATAGAAATAAATATGATGATGATGATGATGGCAGGGGTGCTGGTGGTAACTATGCAAATAATATGAAAGCAGAGTGGGAGATCATAATGAGTAAGTATCCATGTATTATTGCACTAGAATTTACATTTCATTGACTAAGTTGCTTCTTAATGACATCATGAAACCGGGCACCTTCCAGAATATCTACACACAAACAAAAGAAGTTATAAAACATGTAAAAGCTACCCATATTGTAGCAGATGTTCTCAAAAAGAAAAAAAATGCAAAGAATAAAATAGGGTCACTGAAGCTCTGTAATAAAACTCAAATGAGTAGTGATCTTCTGTGAAAATATGCTAAAAAGGGAGAAGTTCTTCAAGAAACAGTAATAGTTGAGGATCTTAAAGAACACAGAAAGATAAGAAACAGGAGGGTATCTACTGGGTTCAACGGGAAAATTCCCTGAAGATTCCATAGCCAATTTCTTCTGTAATCACTGCATTACAGTGCACTTTTGTCAGAAATTAATTATCACATGGCCAAAGTAAAGCTGTTCTTGATAATCTAAGGGTATTGCCACTTAAAAGTACAGAAGAAAAGAGCCCACATGTGTGATGCACAGAGATCGCACAGAATAACAGGGATTTTGTTCAAGAATATAGTCTGGGATTCTGCCAAATATATCTCTCCTGCAACATGGTGGCAAGGCCTTTGCACTGCATAGTCTCTGATACCTCTTGTTTCCCCTCTACTTCAGATTTCTTCACCTTCTGCACAGGTGAGAAACTCATCAGTGTATCAAAATACACCAAATCAAGCAATAAACTGATTTGTGAAAAGGTAGCGAAATCTGGGCAAACTTTCAGTTTTTAGAAATCCATGATAACAATGATAAAGATGAAGAAGCAGATGTAGAAACTAAGATGAGATCAATAGCTCAAAAATAAGATTGATTCTATTTTATGTATATTTACTGAGTCTTGTTTCAACATGTACTCACCCCCACTTTTTCTCAGTTCTTTTTATGGGAATGAGTGCTTTATTTCTGTTTAACACTGTGGAGAAGAGACATAATTTTCTTTGGCTTAGTAATATTGCTGGCCTGTTCTGTTTTTGTTGTTTTTTGTTTGGTCCTTATAAACTGTCAAAAACAAAGAGGCTCCAACAAAAAGTGTAAAAAGTAAATTTATGTTGTAATTTTAACCAACCATGCCTTTAATATGCCAAATATGATGATGTTCTATCAAACTAAATTATGCATAAAGTAACAACGTGACTTGCAATCTGTAAAGGCTCTTTTCCCCAAAAAAATTATTTTATTTTGGTGAAAAGAAGCATTTTTCCCCTCTGGAAATTTTACATTTTTATGCTGCTTCAAAACTAATGGAATTCATGAGAACCCTAACAGTATCATTCATCTTCATACTAAGCAATCTTATTTAAAGTGCATGCTACAATTCATAAGATTTCACAGTGATTCACAAAATAAAACAATATTTTGCACTAAAAGCACTAAACCAAAACAATATTTAAAAATCAATTTTAAAATCCCAACAAATAAAAAGCAAAATCAGCAGAAAAATGAGAACAAAGGCAGGTAGTATCAAATGTCAATGGCTTACTAAAAGAATATTATTTTCAAATGCAGTGAGACTTCTTTCACAGAAAGACCTAAACATGAAAACACTGGGCATAATCCAGACAAAGTTAAAGCGTTGAATGCCCATTAATTTCAACAGGAGTATGTGCTTAAGATTAGGCCAGGGAAGACAACCTGTGGCCCTCCAGATGTCCCATCAGCCCTAGGCAGCATAGCCAATGACAAAGAATTACAGGAATTGCAGCAGCAACATATGGATAGCCAACAAGCTATCAACCCCCACTTTTGGTGCGCATGCTCCATTAGGATTAGTCAAGATGAGCACTGGCTGCATATTGATCAGACTTCCCCAACATGGAATCCACCAGATGTATTAGACTAAAGCCTCCACATCAACAATGGTTGTGTGAGTTAGATACCAGGTTGAAGAAGGCTGACTTAGATTAGGTAAGGATTAAAAGTTATACAAGAGTGCATGATGTTAAAGTTCTCCAAATACACTCTCTATCTGGAATCCACTCAGTTGAGTTGCCTAATACAATACTCTTTAAAGTAAAATTATTTAAAGTAAAAAGTAAAATTTAAAGTAAAATTATTTTTATTCTATTGCCTTGCAGTACAATTCAATATAGTAATTTATGAGCCAAAATTTTGGAAGCTCTATTACCAATTGCATTCTTAAGTAGAAAAGCCAAATTTATTTATTTATTTATTTATTTATTTATTGGAATCCATGTGTTCTCTCCCTCCAAAGGATTACCTCATCCAGACACAAGCTATTCATAGATTCCAAACTGCTTCCAGTTGGCAGGCTACAGAATTTAAATAATAAACACAATTTATCATAATTTATTAACAAATGTGGAAGGAGGCCATTGTTAGCATCATGTCTATCTTCCCTTCATGAGGGAAAAAATGAGCATACAAACATTAGATGTGAGTCCCTTTAACCTGTTAATGATTTGAGAAGAAAGAATTAAGGGAACTGCAGCCACCCACTCACTTCATCCCATTTTAATTGATAATATATATGAAGGGAATCCTGGGGAATGTGAGGTCAGTTTGTACATGGCTTGAGTGATCAAGAAGGTGAAGTGCCAGGCTCCATCTCTCCAATAACTACAGCCTTCCTCAATATGGTATCCTCCAGCTGTGCTGGACTAAAACACCTGGTGTCTCCCAGCCAGACCAGTTCGGGGAAGATTGAGTAAGTACAATCTGAGGTCTATAATGCTTTTGCCTCCTTTTGAGCTAGTTCAAAGTGTCAGATACTCTTGAAGAGTGTGTGTGTGTGTGTGTGTGTGTGAGAGAGAGAGAGAGAGAGAGAGAGAGATTGATTGATTGATTGATTGATTCTCTATGAAGCAGCATCTAATTCCTGGAACTCATGCTGAAGTTTTCCTAAATTTGATTATAAGTTTTGAGGGCCAGTCAAGTGCAGGTAGACAAGCAACACCAGACAACACGTTTGATAATATTTCAGGCTTGGGGATGGCTAATATGTTGGTGACACGGTAAAATAATCAGTTCTTAAGATACTCAGGTGTTGCTGTGAATAACATGTTCTCTCATAACACATTCCTTAGCACTTCTTGTATTTTAAGATTTCTATACTGCCTCAGTCTCACAGAGAAGTTTATGTCTAAAATTTTAAACATTTGTTTGCATCCAACTGATGTTTTTCTGATAATGGAGGACTCTTTAATCCAACTGGAAGCTTGGAAGCTTCCATCAGCAAAACAGGGATGGAAGTGATATATAAGGATTCCTTCCTCCTTCGTGCAGCCTCCTGTATTGGTTTCAGATGGCTGAGAAACTCTCCAGAGCACTGTGGATGCTGGAAGAGGAGATCAGGAATAAGGGCAGGGTTTCTATTAGTAGGGAAAACCTGCTCTCATCTCCAACCCATGACTGGAAATAAAAACAGGGTTTCCCTTGTAGAGCACTGCAGAAAAAAGTGGGTGGGATCTCCATGGGCCACAGTGATAACAGTAGTGGGCAAAACATGGCCTGCAGTTGTGCATCCCTGAATTATACCATCTCAGAAGCCCATGCATGTATCATCTTTTTACAAAGGGAAACTGGTTTAAAATTACAGGCTTCCCTCAGCTGCTCTCCCTAACCCAGCCTAGAAGGGAACAAATACTAAAGTACGTATACCTGAAGCATGTGTTTAGGAAAAAAAAAAATGGTTATAGCAGGAAATTATTTCTTCAGTGTTTTGACAAACATATAACGTATAAGCCAGAGTATCTTATCACAGACTATTTGAAATGATTAACCAGAGCACCTGTGTTAGAAAACCCAAACATTGATCAAACACATTAAAATAGAACATTAAAATAGTTAAAATATTTTATATTAAAATGCAAGCATAAATTAAAATGTTACAGACTTGCACGGATGCTTTAAAAAGTTGAAACTGAAATCTAGCTACTCACACTGCAAACCTATCCATATTTGGACAGAAAAAAAATCCTAAGGCTGGTGAATGCTAGAAGTTAGAGGACTTTTTTCTGCTTAAACATATATAGAATTGCACTGTTAAGAATTAAGCCACAAGTTAGAGACACTGAATCTAATTGAAAGGCTGAAGTTACTTTTAAAATAAACTGAGGATGATCTGCCATTTTATTAGTATTATAAATATTATTAGAAACCCTTACATAAAAGTTACATACAGAGAAATTAGAAAAATTGCTCTAAAGTTGAGGACAAAATTAAATAAAGGTTTAAATAAATAATGGAAAAGGTTCACAATATATTCTTTTCATAGCACTTTAAAATATATTAGATTCATAATGACTATTTATTCCACTCCTTCTATGAGAGATACGGGCATTTTTTAAACAAAACATGCATGATTTTAAGGAGAGAGGACATACACAGAAATATATATAAATATATTCCCGTCTATATATATACAGGGTGATGAGATTTATTGCACTGTTAGCTTCAGTAAACAGAAGGCAGGAATGACCCATGTGGGCAAATCGAGAACAATCTGATTGTGGAGTTCTTGTACTTATTTTAATAGACTTGAATATAGGAATAGCAGTTGTGCTAGTTAAAATCATGCAAGATCAAAAATATGTTACAATATACAGTAGCCGTGATGGATAACCCTTAGAGACTGAGAGCCCAAACTGCAACCCAAAACCACTTATTTATCGCAAAGCGCTAACACTACCATAAAACGTGAAAACTGAGGTTTTAGTTTAGAAAAAACACCTCACAGCTAGTCCAAGCATTGGCAGCGCTCTGACCAGCCATGCGAAACCTGCGACAAGTCATGTCTAATGAGTCGTGGTTCATGCCATCATCGCCTACTGCCATTACCCCTTTCTGAGCATGTGCATGGCCACTCTGTGTATTGTTATCCGATGCTCGGCTGCTGGGGCGATATTGGGGCGACTTCGTTCATGTGCTGAAAGAAAGGGCTCTGCGTGCCTGCTGTGGCACATGAGCCATAGGTTCAACACCACTGCCATAACTCTAGCCTGGTGCACTCCCCTAACCCTAATGTAGGGTGAATTTTCCAAAGAAAAGAGGGCAATTTTGAAAAAGCCTTCCTTGAGTAGCTTTTTCTGCACTGCTCATCATTTCTGCCCATTCTAAACACATTCCAACCATCAAAATCATGCCGGGCCAACTCATTTTTCTAACCCTAACCCTACCCTGGTGCATACCCCTAACCCTAATATAGGGCAAAAGTTCCATTGGAAAGAGGGTGGTTTTGAAAAAGCCTTCCTTGAGTAGCTGTTTCTGCACAGCTCATCATTTCTGCCCATTCTAAACACATTCCAACCGTCAAAATCATGCCAGGACACCTCGTTTTTCTAACCCCACCCCTACCCTGGTGCACACCCCTAACCCTAATACGGGGCTAAAGTTTCATTGAAAATGGGACAATTTTGAAAAAGCCTTCCTTGAGCAGCTTTTTCTGCACTGCTGATCATTTCTGCCCATTCTAAACACATTCCAACCATCAAAATCATGCTGGGACACCTCATTTTTCTAACCCCAACCCTACTCTGGTGCACACCCTTAACCCTAATATAGGACTAAAGTTCCACTGAAAGAGAGGTATTTTGAAAAAGCCTTCCTTGAGTAGCTGTTTCTGCACAGCTCATCATTTCTGCCCATTCTAAACACATTCCAACCATCAAAATCATGCCAGGACACCTCATTTTTGTAACCCTATAGTATTGTAGTATACTTGATTGCATAAATGCAGCAATAGAAACACACAGTTGTTATATTTCTTAGTAGAAATGATGAAATTTAAACGAATCTATTTTCCTTTCCTTTCTAGTCTAGTAATTTGCAGCTGAAATAACTTTTCATATTTAATGTTGCCATCTAAATCTGTACCATACAAATATGTATTAAATAAACAGCTATTTTGCTGGCAATTGCTGGTACATGACTCTTACGTACCAGGGGTTATTATTGAGTATAATTCCGTCATAGCAAATATATCAAAAGCTCTCCCGTCCTCTGTTTTTGGTGCCTAAGTATGTGGAGATAGATGCATATGTCTTAAAATGACATTTTCAATTTACCACAACCCATCTTTTAAAAAAGTGGTACAAGATTGCTTTGAAATTTGCCTGGGGGGGGGAAGTAGTTTTGATTTTTACAAGACCAACAACTATGGTTGCCAGATTCTGAAATCAATAATCAAGTGACAGAAATCTACCATATCTTTAGCCTGCAGGTAGAGCTCAGCACAAAGTCTAGCTTAATCTTTCCAACCCTTGTGCCTTGCAGATCTGTTGGACAAAAACTCCCACAATCAGCAGCAACTGTGGCCACTGAGTGGTTCAACACATCTCAAAGAAGCTGGCTGGGGAAGGCTAATTTAGCTAAATGGAATCCAGTTTTGGGGGTGGTGGAGGAGGCACTGTCCCTTCCTTCCTTCCTTCCTTCCTTCCTTCCTTCCTTCCTTCCTTCCTTCCTTCCTTCCTTCCTTTCCTTCCTTCCTTCCTTCCTTGATCCTGCCAACAAAAGCAACAACAGAAAACCTCAACAAGGCCAGCATCCTACAAATCACTGTATTCATGTTAGTCTAAAGATTTCATTTTGAACACAGTCTTTTACAGATGTTCTAACTGTGCGGAACGAACAGGCCTAGGGAGGGAGCACTGGCAACGTGGCGGCAGGCTCTGCACCTTTGCATGAACATCAGAAGAGAGGAGTACATGCACAGGTCTCCTTCAGAAGTTCAAGTGAACATGTGTCATTGTGCCAGAGACTCTTGCAGGGGCACCATTCCTTACTGGGTGTATTGATAGTGAACAAACAGAACTCCACTAATATTACTACCCTTGACAGTCTGAAGCAATATTTTTTTAAAATATGAGGGAGGACCCCAAAAAGCCAGGAGTTATCTTCTGGAGGGCGGGCCCCTTGTAGCTTCCTCCACTAGGTGAGTGTTCTAGGGACCCATCTGCATCAGTGTGCCCAGCTGGGTGGTTGTGAGAGGCTGTGTTTGCTTCAGTGAGGGTTTTTTTTGGGGGGCGGGGAGGATCCTTTTAACACATTTGCCTATTTCACGATGGCTGATTAACAAGCATAAATGGTAAGATCATTCCAAGGAAGATAAAAATCAGTAAGAAAGGTAAGACTTCCAGGATCACATCTGGAGTTTATGAGACAATTGCTGGGACTTCAGGTGATTTTGTAGGCAAAGTCAAAAGAAACCCTCAAACTAGGTCATTCTTTTATTGATTCTTTTAAAAAAATCACCCTGAACTCAGCAATTTGTAGTGTAAATAGTTACTATCAAGTATTTTAGTTAATATTCTCTATAGTCTGCTGAGATAATCACATAAGAAATACCTGTAACTAAAAATGAGCCGAATATCTGTCCACTGACATCTGGTTCAAAATTCTAACATTATAGGATCGAAACAAAAGAAAGTACCTCTCATTCAGAAGATATCATTAATTATCCCCATGTTCTGTGCTATCCAAACAGGTCCAAAGGTTTTACAAATAAAAATACATACACAATATAATAAAATTTAATATAAACCCCATCAGCTGGCCAGCACAGAAATATCAACTGTGGTTTCTGTAATTCCTAATTAATTCCTTTATCCCTATCATTCAACTTTTAAAAAACTGAACTACTTAAAATACACACATGGAAGACAAATAGTTTGTTAATGTCTTTCTAACCTATGTTCCTTCAATATAATGGGTTCAAAACTGAAAAAAGAATGAAGATTTAATATGTGACTTCTCAACTTTTTCATTTAAACTGCAAACTAAGGCAAACAGGTCTTTACTTATAGTAGGTAGATTTTTAAAAAACAAGCAAAAAACATACCCTACTCCCATATTATTAAAGTGCCATCCAATTACATGACACTGGGCCAAGACATTAAGTGGCTTAAGATGGCCCAAAATATTACATTCCTCCCAATCCTAGTCATTCTGCATTGACCTTTGGCATTGACTTTTCACCATTATCAAACTCATTGGGTTTGTTGAGATTAAACATGGGAGGGATCCTACGTACTACCTGATAAACTGGGACTTCTGCAGAGTGCCTGTGCCTCCCCCTCCCCCTCTGAAGGGTAGGCACTGTTCACTGGGTCCCTCCTTCCCTCTCTCAGCATAGCTGCAACCTCAGTGATGGTGGTGGGTGTTCTCCACTGTGCTCTGTTGCCACCAGAGTGCCCTGTGGGACTGGCTCTCTGGCTTTGTAAGCAGCAGTGCAGCAGGAGTCTGCCCCTTGCCCTGCTTCTCTTGCAGTCTGCCAGTTAATGCAGACTGCTCACTCACCCCATGGTCAGACTAGAGATGTTCCACAGGAACAGCAGGACCCATGAATTTTGGCTGGGCTTGGTAGCCAATGATTATCCAGGATTTCACATGCTAAGGGTGATTGCTCCTTTTGCTTCCCAAAGCACCTCTTTTCAATACTTTGTCTGGATGTATCTTCAGAGGAGCACTAGCAAGAGGAGTCTGTGTGTGTGTCAACCCATTGGGGCAGACAGGTGTCCTATTTTACAGAGGATAATCCTCTGTGTTGCAGTCCTCTGACAAAGGCAGTCCTCTGTTAGAAAGTGTCTTCTATTTGATTGCGTATCTAGCCCAAGTCTTGTTTAAAGCTAAAAGGTTTAGAGAGGTATTGCAGCAGAGGCCTTTACGTTTCCTATCAACAGGTAACACCCAGACAACAGACTGGGCCTGTACACATATCACCTAGTCAATCCTTCCACAGTGCTGAGTAGCCTTGTGATTCTGTTTCAATAATTGTGATTTCTAAATCTGCACCTATCCATACAATTTTGTATATGCAACTGTCAGGCAAATGAATGCCTTCTTTTTTGTCAATGCTAAGTGAACCCCTACAACCCATTCCCTTTAACCCACAATACTAATGTTGTATCCCAGAGACACAATGGTAGCCTGATACCATTTTGAAAGGGACCCTTTTTAGACCAGTTCACTTGACACCTGTGTAATGCAGAGGTTTAACTAACCCCACATGCCTACTCATTTCTCTAATTACCTTTGCCATGCACAGTTTGCCATTATGTGAGTACCCAGAGAGTGTGGGGGTAGCCAGAATAGTTAACAAACCATTCAACAATATTAAAACATCCAGCATAAACCTGGTACTTGTGGGGTGACATGAGAGGAATGGTTTAATTTGAGAGTCCTGCATTGAGCAGGGGGTTGGACCCAATGGCCTTCTTGGCCCTTCCAACTCTATTATGATTAACCACCCACACATGCAAACCCGGTCTCTGTGTTGTTCTGTTGTGAGCAGCTTTTTAAACCATCTGCTGCTCCTGTGATAAAGTAGCTCTACCCTATCGTTGTCAGACTTAAATTTCTGGCCAGCACTGAAAAAATGTTTGCAAATTCTTGATCGGTGTCTTCTTGAACTATTGGTGATCAAAATTAAATATATTCCTGTGTTTTTTATTTTTAAAACTAAATGGACAGTGATTAATAATAAACCTTCCTCTCCAGAAATGTCCACTTAATATTCATGAGAAGAGTAGGTATATTTTTTCTTCAAACCATATGTTTCTATATTTGTATTGAAAATACTACCCATACATATTTGTACTTTTAGAGTAAAAAATGAATTTCACTTCACAAGGTATGCTGTTGGAATTTTTCTGAAAATCCCTATTAAGTATAATTGCATACTGAATATTTTATGCAGGGTACAACCTCATTTTTCTGTATAGCCTGAGAGACAGTCAGAGCCATTCAGTTATCAGTAGCTTGCCAACATATGTGTGCTGTTTACAAATGTTATAGTATAATGGGTCTACCTAGAATACACAGACCAGCCAAACAACATGTCCTGGATAAAGGGGGTGGGGGAATGAACAGACAGAAAAAAGAGAATGACACTGACAGCAAATGCAGAGACCCACATAAAAGTACTGGTGGAGAACTGTGGGCCTTACTCCAACACATGAACATAGGGGTCTTGGTCCCAGAGCAGTTCTTACTTTCCAGAACTGAGCTAAATCCTATCATAACAATGCAGGGATAGAACAGCTGTCCTGTCCATAACAAAGATTTGGCAGTGCCAAATCTTATAAACTTTCAGCACTCGGTAAAGATCTGTTTACCCAGGCTTTTGATTAGATTTTCCTCACTTATCCTTTGCTGCTATATATAAACTGTTATTTAATTCTTACCATTCTCCCATTTGATTACACTTTTCATCAATGTTGTATTTTGTTTTACTGTTTATACCCCATTAGGGAATTATTTTATAATGAAAAATAGATAAGAAATTTCTTGCATGAATAAATAAAACTTGCAGTTTATCACCAGAAGTTTAGAACTAGATGCTTTTTTTTGTCTCTGTGCCAAAAATCCCAACCACCATTTTCAGACAGAGAATGCACAGATACAAGAAAACTGAAGCAGTACATGAATAAAATTCTCCCAACATCCTGTGAATAAGACATGGTGGGATGGCACTTTGTAGAACAACCCAGTGTGGTCGACAGATAATTACACTCACTGTGGGTTGTAATTCCCCTCCCTCCTCCAGCCAGTATCCCATTGTCCTTGACAGAAGAATCTGGCTTGTTTCGCTGCTCCTCAGCAACTGCTACCTGTTTTTGTTCACTGCCTTTTTTCTGAGCGAGCCTCAATAACGTGCAACTGGGGTTGTTTCTTCTTCAGCCCCAGAAAACTGTCTGGCTGTGTTTGTACTTTTTTCCTTACTGATAATTTAGAGGTGTGGAAATACACATATACAGATGTCCGATATATATAGCCTTGTCATGAATGCATATGTCACTGCCAAAAAAAATCCTGAATAGCCCTGTCAAAAACACTGTTTTAAAAGGAAAACAGAGTTTTGACAGCTAGCTGTCAAAGCTGCTTGCTCCCATAACTGGGGTGGCTCATAATTTTCCATCTTCTGAAGCACCTAGAATCTTGCAAAAGTAGAAAAGCATGAACAGCCTGATGTAGAGATGGGACCTGCTTCTCCCAGAGACTCTTGAATCTCAAATGGAAGAAGAGACAGGGTTGGAATTCTTGGATGCAATGTCAATTTCAGAGAGCCTCTAGATAAGCCAAGATGTTCATGAGGACCAGTCCATCTCTGGTTCTGAGGGATATACTGTTGAACAGGCAGTGCCAGAGAGGGACATGTGTAAATACATTGTCCAGCATATGTAACATACATCATCCAGTGTCATATCAGAACTGCAGATCAACTCAGTAGTGTGTGGCATTCCTGCCATCTGGCCCACAAGAAGCAGGAACCTCTCAGAGGTAATTCCACTTGATTGAAAAGGAAGATGCAAGATACAGTTTGGAACCAACTTCCTAGCTTGACTGGCAATCTTTCCATTTGGTTAGCTTCCTACTTTGACTGACCTTTTTTGCTAATGACCTCTGCAATATTCCTTTTTTGTCACAAAGCCAATTTGGCCAGCCTACTTTAATGTAAAAGATCGCACTTAGAAGCCTCTTAATCTTCTTGGAAGGAGAAGAGGGAAGGGGCAAGAGTGACATCTGAAATCTGTCAGATCCACCAAAACCCAAAACCACTACAAAGGGGATTATCTGCTTGCCACTCCTTTCTCCAAGCAAAAAAGATATTGCCTATGTCAAGTTTCTGCAAATGAGCACCTGTGCAAGTTGATGAAAAGTAATAGAAAATAAATTGCTGAAAAATTTGTGCAATTTTTTGTGAAGAAAAAGGAGGTAACAGCACCTGTGAAAGTACCTCCAATGTGCCATATGGGTATTCTGAAAGGGCTAGATATCAGCTCTGAGATCATGAACAGTGATTTCTGGGGCAAAGTTACAAAAAGCATAAAAGGGCTTATGATTATGGGGGGTAGAAGAGACATGGTGGCTTTAGTTGTCAAGTTCTCTGTGATTCAGGGTGCAGGATCAAGGTGGGGGACAACCCATGATGAGCCCAATCATCTGCTATGTGTACTATGGATTCTGCAAGCAACCAACCCACCACCGGTTATTGACAGGGTGGGTAAGTGTAACAAGTAAATTCATCCTATATCTTTATCCCAACATTATAACCTTGGAGGTGCTGTTTTACAGATAGATGCCTCCTACCAGGGATTAGTTTCCCATTCCTAGAGACTATAACGACTGAAAAAAACTTTTCATATGAAAAGGCTCAGTTTCATGCCAGTAGAAAGATGCTCTTCAAATTGTCCTCTATGCAATCATGCACTAGGGAGTAGATACAGGTGGCCACAGCTCACAATTCTCAAGGAAGTGCTATAAAGGATGGAGGAGAAGCAAACTCTCCCCTTGTACATAGGCAGAACCATCTTTGCATGGAATGCAGTAAATGAGCAACCACTTTAGCAACTTATAATTGATGATGGCGTTCCTAGAGCAGACAAGAAGAGTGGCTCATTTGATTATTCTGAGGGCCCTTTTTTTCTTCAGGGACTTCAGTGAAGTGCTCCTGCTTAGGATTCTAACCAGCCACACCCTCTTCCAGGATATCTTATTTCATTCTACTCCCGACTGGTTTCCCTCTCTCCTCCAACTGCCAGCTTTCGGTACCAACTGAACATACTCTGTTCTCACTGGCCTTTTTGTATATTCTTCTTGTACTCTCCATACCTCACAATTGTTTTTGTACTTCTGTAACTTCCTGGTTGAGCCAGACAAGATAATACCTCTCTCTTGTGTATGAATGGTCGTATTTTGGTTACATAATTCAGAGAAGGTGAACCCCAAATTATGACCGTACTTTCCCTGTGCCATGTTCCCTGTTCCAGAATGAACATTTCCCTATGAATGCTTTTTTAAATTTTTCACAAAATAGGAATAGAACCTGGTGCAGTTATAAGCAAAGCTATACAAGTGGCATTCAGGAAGTCTGTCTCTGGTAAGATGCCAAGACTAAATTTTGCCTCTCTTGGCTTGTACACAGAAGCTTGTAAAATATGGATTTTTCACCTTAAGACATAAACATACAATGAGTTTTAATATCTCCTGTTGGGACTGACAACTTGTGGCCCTCCCAGTGTTGGCCTACAGCTATTATTTTTTCTTACCATTGGCTTGGTGGCTAACACAGATGGGAGCTATAAGCAAAAACATTAAGAGGGCCACAAGCTGACCACCCCCTCTAGTCCTTAGATACCTGGCAGACTAGCAAGATATTTCTGGTTCACATGCAACCTTACTTTGCTCTTACAAAATGTTGAGAGATGCTGGCCACATTTTAGGTCTCAGAGCTTCAACTATAGACTGCTTCTTAGAAGATAACTGATGTAACTCAATTGTTGTTAGAGACTCAAAAACTCTTTGGAAGGCAAGTTAACAAGCATAGATTCCACTGGGCAGTATCTCACAAAAAAGAAGATACAAGTTCCATAGGTCTTTAATTTTTTATGCAAATCCAGATATTCAAATATTGATTTCCTGTGTCAGAACTTGTGGCACACTGCTATTGCATCTTCCATGGGAGGTTGCAGCAATATACATGTAAGGAGTGGAGATGTTACCTTTTCGGCCTCTTTGTGATTCTAGCATCCCAAAGCTACAGACCTGATAGATGCAGTCCAAAGTACAGGACTGCACAAAGGCCCAGAAGAAAAACCTGAAATAATTTGCAATATATCAGTAATGGTTCTTAGAAAGACCACAACTGTGCACCAGAGCAATTCAATCCTGGGATCAATGGCAAGTTCATAGTAAATAGATGAAATAACATACAACTGTAAGACAGAAATGAATGCCAAATGCAAGAAGCTCAACACATTTTAAGTGAATTGACTACCTGATAGCTTCATGAGAAGTTCAGATGCTGCTTTGACTGACATGTCCTGCTGCAACATGTTTACTGGCACTTCCTGTGCTTTGAGATTCTCTTCGGGAACACTTGCAGCAGATGTTTCAGGTTCATGGCTGAAAACGTAACTGGATTTAGGCAAAGTGGAGCTCACATTTTCCTCATCCTTAGGTTCATCTTTCACTTTGAATGTAGGAGTCAAGGGTTCTTTTTGATTTGCAGCTGTTAAGAGAGAGGGAGAGAGGGACTGAATGGAATATATAAATTCATCATTAGAAAGCAGCAACACCACAAGTGCAATCCAAAACATGCCAATAGGTGAGGAAGGTGTAGGGTAGGAAGCTACACAGACAACCAAACTGGGCAACGTTTTGGAGATAAATCAACTACTGATATATTTTTACAACAAAATTTTCATAAGCATCGACATAAAATTTCAAAGCCAGGAGCTACCATACTTCTAGCAGAGTTAGTAGACATCCAGACAGAAATGGATTACAGAATATTATAAAGGCTAAGTTGCCTTAGCAGAAGTGTGTAAGGAAAGTTGAAAGTTTAGGAAAGCAAATGCAAATAGAACAATAGAGTAAGAAAAGGGTGAGGAAAACAATGAAAAGATTCTCCAAATAGTAAAATATTGCCCCAGGCAGATGGGTTGTGTATGATTTGGCAATCAGATTGCTTTATGTTTAAGAAGAGTCATCAGTGCATGTATGTTTCCAAGATATGGTGAGGGAAATGGTCACCCTCTAAAGTAGTATAAAATAAAATATGAAAAGGTTACAATAGTCCTGAAATGAATGGAGTTATGTCATTTCCTGTGACAGCCTGGGTAAACTGGGGTTCATGAAAGATAACTGACCAAACCACAGAAACTATTGCCATAAACACCCTTGACCTGACAAGGAATTTAATTTCTGCATATACAAAATATATTGCATTTAAACTTTGAGGAAAGTGTAATCTTCCCACAAGAGAAGAAGATTCTGGATTGTCTAGGACAAATGAGCAATAACCTATCATTTATTGCACCCTAAACCCTATTATAATTGTGGCTCTAGCTGAGTGTCTGAGAGGCCATAGCATATTTCAGAATCCAAGGTCAGAGATGAGAGATAGTACTCCAACTTCAGAGGTGAGAATCAGAACTCTGGTCCCTTCCCTTTGAACCCTGCGTGGAAAGGATCGCACCACCTGCCCTCTGAGATTGTGAAGGTAATCTTGGAGAGGGGACGAATGGGCATTCCATTCCATAACCAAAAAAGGGAGGTGACTAGATGAGTTATCTGGAGGCTTCTCCTTTTCGAATGCTATTGCTAAACAGACAAAAATGCCTGTCTAGCAAAAATAAATGTGGGAGGATGCTGCTCCTCTCACCCGGCATAGGATGAGCATAAGCCTCCAAGTCTGAGGACTTATAATTGCAACTCTGCCTCATATGAATCCACCAGAGTCCTTTGATCAGATGGTCAATCACAGAAGTCAAACATTCAAGATAGTTAGTGGTTAGACTGATTTAATTTCCATTCATTAAGTGGGTCTGTTTGAAATAGAGCTAACATTGGATATAACCCAGTACTAAGGGTGTGGGAGCTAGATCTGCTTTTAAAATATCACTATTAGTTAACAAAGGGAGCTCTGCAGGTCCATGAGAGAGAGAAAAAAAACCCCAAAATCTACAACTGGACAATACCTTTCATAGGATCAACCAAAATGCTAGAAGAGAATGGTATTTTGGATTGGTTCTAATAAAGGTATTGCTCAACTATGGATTTGCTTTTGTTTTTACTAACTGTTTTTCTACACTGCCCATATCCACTGCTAGTCAGTGATGAAAAAGATAAACTAAAGGGGACAAGGACAGAGAAAGATAAAGGGTTATAACTTGGTGAAGAGCTGTGGCAAGGTGTCAAGTGTGAGCTACAGAAAGCCGTTTGAGGTGAGGCCAGGCCAAAGAACACACAGAAATGCATCAGAGGCAAGAGGACTTTGTAGTTCAGACAATAGTATCAACCTAAACAGGAAACTTTCTATAACTCATCCTATCAGAAGGGTCCAGTGATCTGGCTGGGTGCAAAGGGCCAGCCCAGAGTCTGAGAATGCTTCACTACCCTGAAAATGTTCCATGGTCCAATTCCAATAACTCACTGCATGTGGCGGCAACCTACATAACTTGGAGATCCCCAGTTCTAGCCTCAAGTAGCAACCAACAAAGAAAAACAAAGCATGTTGTATGTATGTGTGTGCATGTAAAAGGGTAGCACTGTAAAAGAATTTGCTGATTCCTCCCTCTTCCTTCTCCAGCTATTTCATGCACATTAAACAGGCACTCCCTTCATTGCTGTTGCAAAACAAAATGGACAGCCATTTAGGAGAATGACCATACTACTTTATATCCACTCATAACAATAAAATAATTTTAATAGTTGGAAGCTTCTTGAATGTTTTTATGACTTTAGATTAGCCTTCCCAAACCTGGTGCCTTTCAGATATGTTGGACTACAAACCCATAATCCCCACACAGTATAGCCACTGGCCATTCTGACTGGGCATAAATGTACTCTAATACATCTGGAAGGCACAAGTTAGAAAAGGCAGTGTATTTGTAGAAATAAATAAGCAAGCTGGACAGGTAGTAACTTACATAAAACACAGTACAGCATATAAACAACATTAACATCATATCTCTGAAATCACAAAGCAATCAACACAATCAGAAAAGCAAATAAAGCACTTCCCTATACCCTAAAAGCTTGCCTACATAATAAAAAAAATCTTTAACTGGTACATAAATTGTATACCTGGAAAGTTATCAGAGCATAGAGCTGTGTTATCAGGTTATCCTACTGAGGTATGGCCATATCTGCAAACCAGCCCTAGCTAGTCATAATCACTCCCCAAAGACCACATGGGCCTACACTGGCAGCTCTGAACTCCAAGACTACATATCTCCTCCATCTGCCTACCTAATTCCTGAACCTTAAGCCACATACCCAAAGAGTCTCAGTCCTATCAGGATTTAACTTCAGTTTATTAGACCTCATTCAGCTATAGACAGCATATGCACATAGCAGCATCCACTTGGTTTCATAATTTAAGGAGAGGTTTCTATTCATAATGATCTTTTTTACCAGCAGTTCAAGCTCACTCCTTACCAACATGCCTGTGGCTTTGGAGTACCAGACTGTTAATGCCTTTTATCAGCTACTCTCAGAATACAGTTTTGCTGTACATTCACGAGGGAAAAGCACGACTTCACCCTGTGGTTGCAATAGTGGTGTTTTAAAATGTATCCTCACTGGACAATAATGCACAAAAATGTCTTTGCAGAGCCATGTTTATCTGTAAAATGGGCCTATAGCAGATAAACATTTTTAGATCTTGCTCATGCTTGGGGACAACAAGTGCCTCCCATAATAATGGCAGGAGCTTGTCCACTAATGGGTTCTTCATATAATGCCTGCAGGGGCAGTATAAGCAGATTGAACCAATCCAACATATAACTGTCTAGCCCTGGCATCTTCCCCTTTTTCATTTCTTTAATTACCCCTTCTATTTTGCTCATTTGCAGAGAAGCCTGCAGTGCATCGATCTGGGCTGAAGCAAGCAATTTTCTAGAAAACGGCTGACAGAGAACTATCTTCAGGCTGCCTCTCTTTTTGTGTGTGTTCGTATTATAATAAATGGAAATGCTTTCTTAAAACATTGCTAGTAAATTTCACAAGCCCACTAAATAAAACATAATCGCTTACTGCTTTATGGGCCGGAACTCAGTTAAGTATCACAGTGCTGGTCAAATGTACAACCCCACACACTATTTTAGATACACATTGCTCTGATCAATGGGTTTAATTTCTTCCTTTAACATAACATCTTTCCTCTTGTGTGGCACTGACATATCACACCAAGTTTACATTTTCATCTTTGAGATATATCTCACTCCTTCAGTGACTTTATAACATGTTGCTAGGTAACAGCGCACACAAGTCAGGTTTCAAGACCCTTTGTTAAGAATCTATAAAATAGGCACATGGGCTTTTTTGCATGTAAAATGCACGTCTGGGTTCTTAGTATTCCTCTCTGCTAAACAGTAAAAAGTTACTGGCCCATTTTTGAATAAAAAACAGGTGTAAAGAATTAAGGTATATTCAGGCCTTCCTCTCCCTCCTCCAAATGTTTATTTTTGCCTCTCTCACAGCAGTCACTATCTCAATTATCATCTGTTCAAAAGAGGCAAAATCCAGTCTTTTGGCATATATTAAATTTAAATTATGGCATATATTTAAAGTGACATTAAACTAAAATGTTAGAACAGTAGAACAAACAGGTTACAGATAGGTTACATCTGTGGGGATGACTTTAAAAGATGTCAAAAATATTTTTAAATCCTCTCCCAAATCAGTAATAACTAAAAGTGTAGAAATATCACTTTTAAAAAGCTATCAATACCGTCCAGTGTTTTTGTCATTACGCAGGTTTACTCCAAGATGTACTTGGAGACTCACTCCTTGGTAAGAGTGTTTAGCATTGCAGCCTTGGAAATCTAATAGAAAGAACCTGTTTTCCCTCATTTTGAGCTTCTTAAAACTGTATTAATGCAGCTTCCTTTATTATCTATTTGCCTATATGAAATTTATTTCTATAGTACATTTGCAGATGTAGTCCCTGTAGTACAAGGATTTAGGGCAAATTTAGACAATAAACTGTTGCTTTTCCTTATTCCTCCAGCATCTGCGACAATGTAGGTGGCTACTGAATAAAGGACATTTGGTGGTGAGAATGAAAATGCCAAGATCATACCAAGAACTGTCAAGATCATGCTCCCCTGATACAAATTTATGGTGCTACCATATTTAGATTATTATGTACAATTCAGGTCACCACACTAAAAAGGATATTGTACAGTTGACAAAAGGCAACTAAAATGATCAAGGGACTGCAACAACTCCTCTGTGATTGTTTAGCTTAGAAAATATGTTGTATTTCCCTTAGCAAGAAAGGAAAAACATGGCAGAGATGTACAATATTATGCATGATATGGAGCAAGTGGATAGGGAAACATTTTTCTCCCTTTCTCAAAATACCAGTACCAAGAGTTATCCCATGAAGCTCATAGGTGGGAGATTCGGGATAGATAAAAGGATGTATCTATCTTCACACAACACATACTGAAAACTATGAAACACACTTCTACATGAGATAGTGATGGTCATCGATCTGAATGGCTTTAAACATGTTTTGGAAAAAGCCTAGAAGAGAAGGAAATTAAGAGCTGCTAGTCCCGAAAGCTAAATGCTTCCTCCAATATCAGTAAGCCTAGGTAAAACAGTTGTTAAAGAATGTGGGTGGTTAGGTACTGTTGCACTCATGTCCTGTGTGTGGGTTTTCCATGGCCAGCTGGCCACTGATGAACAGAAAGCTAGACTAGGTAGGCCCTTGGTCTGAACCAGAGCAGGTCTTCCCAGGTTCTTATGAGGCACCCTGATTATGGAATGCTTTCCCCGAAAGTCTTGCTTAGTACCTCCTCTGGTATTATTTTGGGGCAAAGCAAAGACCTTTTATTTCTCAGTTTTCAAGTCAAGCTGTTTTGTTTTCTACTAGCTGGGTGTTATCCTATTGACTGTACTGTTTTAGTTGATTTTGCCTTTTGTAGTTTGAAATAGGAATTTTCATGTCATGCTGGGAATGTATTGGATTTTGTCTGGCCAGGGCGGCTTATTTTATATTGGTATTTTTGTATTTTTAACTTAATGTTTATATTTTTTAATTTAAAGTTATAATTATTTTTTAACTTATTGTTGTAAGCCGCCCCGAGGCTTCGGCGAATGGGGCGGCATAAAAATGTTTTAATAAATAAATAAATATAAACTCTGATCAGAGCAAACCAAACAAAATGGGGGGGGGGGGGAATCTGTGGTTTATGCCAGGAGACTAGAAAGTGGCAAGGTGCTGGAAGGAAAGAATATATACCAGCTCCAGGGCTGGCATAGGAACAGAGAAAACTATCCTACACAGTCAGAACCTTGGTCTATCCAGCCCCATAGTATCAAAACCAATACCGATTCAGACAAAGGTCTTTCCTAGCCCTACCTGGAGATGGTAGAGATTGAATCTGTGGGCCTTCTGCATGCAATGCAGGTGCTCTACCATTGTTTCAAGGCCCATTCCCTCAACGAGGTTTAGAAGCATGTCTGGAAATAGGAGGGTTTCACACCCACTGGATCTAAAGCCTTCCTGGATCCCAAACCCTCCCCCACCCTACTTTTAAGGATGGATTTCCATTTCTGATGGTGGGCCTCCTACCCGGCAAGCAGGAAGATAGCATGCACCATGGAATGGTTCCTGCAACACCTTTCCAAAGACTATACAGTTGCACCCTAAAATAAAAAAAAATAAAAGGCAAGCTGAAGAATTACAATGCAAAGAGCTATTAATGCTCTGCTTAGCCTCTAACTCTACCACCAATGGCAATTTTTACTGAAATGCAATTCACATTCCATTGTATGGAAACAGGTGATCAATTGATTTCCATTTAAAACAGCCTTGCCAGTCTCCAAAGGTTGGAAGTGCTGCTTGTTAAATACACCAAGAAACGTCAATGTCATGCAGGACTGACCGGACTTGCTATAAACTTTCTATATAATCTTTTGAACATCATCAGCAGCAGACCTATCTACAGATTCAATCCCATCAGCAACACTGAATTTATTCTTCACAAACACTTATGTATTCTATAGGACAGCGGTGGACAAACTGAGGCTCACAAGCTGCACACAACTGTTTGAGTTTATTTTGTGGCTTGCAGGGTAGAAATAGCAGTACCAAGAGCAAGGAAGACTTTTTGAACTTTTTTTTAGACTCCTGGACTGCTCCAAGGTACATGTGTAGTATTGCAGCCTTAAAGGAGCTCAGAAGTTGCTTCTTAACAGGAGTGCGTTACTCTTACTTCCTAGAAGGTGCATGCATGCTACTATACAGAGGACAGGAACTAGAGTGCCTTAGCTATGCAACTAGAGAAAAACATAGATTTCAGATTTTTAAATTTTTATTGAATGTTTCTACTGTATGCTCTTCTTGCCTCCGTCACCAATGTCCAAGTGGCAAACCATAGTAACATATTTTTTGCATGTCTGAAGAGCATAAATATTTATGTAGAATGCACCCACAGAAGCTCTAATGCCTCAATTTTGAAGCCTGAAGAGCTCTTGAGATGGAAAAGAATGGCTGGAGCATAGAGAAAGTGGGGAGGAGGGTTCTGACTGAATTAATGGCAGCCACAGGTTGAGGTGGGGGAGTTAGGACTCCTGCCATCTTTATTCCCCCTGCCTCCTAGTGGCACAAGATACAAAGCAAGTGGGGAGGCTCCCTCCTCCACCTTGGTCCCTCTCCCCCCCCCTCAAATTTGATGCTTCCCTTCTTCTTCCTGGGGAGAGTGCTGCTGGGCCTGCTGTTCTCCCCCTTTTCTGTTTTATTTATTTATTAATTAAAAGTTTTTCTATCCCATCCCTTACAGAGCATCCCTCTTCTCACCCAGGTAGAAGTGTGAGTGCTTGGGCTTCAACTGAAAGCCAGGATTCCGGCCCCATTCGATGTTCAGGGACTGATGCTCCCCCCACCCCATACCTGGACCTCTGCTCCCACAGGTATGTAAGAGTACATGGTATGAGAATCCAAGGTTCAGGAGGACCCTGAGTTGTCACTGCAGAATAAGGAGAACATGAGGCCATTTAGGAAGTAAGGGAAGAAGCAAATGGGAGTTGGTTTCCTGTGGAGTCTTGGATGCCTGCTTAGAAGTAAGACTCATTGTGCCCCCTAGGATTTATTGCACTGTAAATGTGTGTTTTGGTTTTCAGCTGTTGGGGGGTTGGGGTTTAAAAGCCATGCTTACAGGGGAATAATTTCCATTTTACTCAGTTGCGCTGTGTGTCCTCAGAGGCAAAAATAAGATTGGGATCTGCAGTCAGGTCTATCTGCAGTCAAGGCTATCATCCACTGATAACAGTGTATGGCAGTCTTGACAATGTATCATCCAGATTTTCAACGACTCACAGCCAGGATGGAGACTCACAGGACCTCTGCTAGCAGTAACTAGGCTGAAAATGGTAGCAAAGTCTGTTTGGTCATGATAGATAAATAAATAATGAATGAATGAATATTTGTCCATGTCTTGCATCTCTCCAACATCTGAGATTTACTGTATGTGGCTCTTCTGTTGAGCAAGGCTGGCCACCCCTGCTCTAGGAACTGAATTTTGATTGAAAAAAGGGAGGAGGCTAAACACCCAGTAAGGGAAGGTTTGGGTTTTTGCATTCTTTTTCTGACACAAACTATTAAGCTAAGATAGCCACAAGATGACAAATCTTTGTTTTTAAATGCGGCAAAAGGTAGAACTGGAATAGATTCTGCACCTCATGGAGCAGGAAAATCATGGTATGGGGCATCCCACTGCTAGTACCATGTCAAACTGGGCATAAACTTTAGTGATTTACCTGCCTGCTGTTGTGGTTCCACAAGATTTGACCTCAGTACAGCTGCATAGCTAATGCACAACAAACACAGATGTTCTTTTAAATGCTTGGATAGGAATCTGGAATCACATACTTTATTGGTTTCCAGGATAGCTGTGCTAGTCTGTTTCACAAAAAAATCAGTGAAGGCTCTTGCCATACCCTAGAGACTAATGCAATAGTTATGAAATAAGTTTAAATGGACGAAAGCTGCTTCCAGACAAATGGATCCACAAGCTGCCTGTTAAAATATATTCTGCAGCTATCCTGTCTTTTCCACCTTAACAAGTTTTTCTTCCTTTTTTCTTTTCTTTTTTTGGTTGGTTGGTTGGTTTTTAGTATTGTTTTGGAAAGAAAAATGAGGAAGAAGTTTCAGGGAAACATGGAAGGTTACAAATTGAAAAGAACAAAATCTGGTTACCCTAACATTGTGGAGCAGACACGCCCAAGGAATTTAGCCTTTCTGAAGTGTTATGCAGAATGATCTGGTCCACATTTCTTCAACTAATGTGAAGCCTGGAACTTAGCTACCCACTAGATTTTGCACTTCTCTGAATGTTATGACATAGTTTTGGCAGTTTAAGGCAACTTCATGATGAAAGACTTGTCCGTATAATATATACATTTTGTTCAATTCCACATATATTTCAAGATGACTGGGCATGCAGCAACTTAAGGTTTTAAGAAGAGGAAAAACTGCCCCAGGGATGCATGAGGAATTTAATTTTTCTGAACTCCTAAACAGAACAATCTAATCCACAGTTGTCAAACTAGTGTGAAGACTTAGTGATCCACTGGACTTTGCAGTTCGTTGAAAGTAACGGCAGTTTTTGGTAGTTTAAATGTATCAAACTTTGCATTTAAATGTATATTCTGGGAGGAAGTAACATTTAAATATGTAATTTGATACATATTTAAATGTGCATTGTAAGGATTTAAAAAATACATAATAGAATTGAATTATGATTAAAAACATGAGAAAGTGATATGGACCAGGAATAGACAATTTCAGCCACCCTTACCTGAAAGCTTCATGAGAAAATCTGAAGCCATTTTAACAGAGATGTCCTGGCTGAAAAGCGCTGATGCTGTATTGGTCACAAAGTCAATGGAGTCTTTTAGCTTTGCATTGTTGCCAATTCTGTCAACAACACTGAGAGCAAAGGATGGGGCAGATACACTGTTGTCATCTTTGGGCTCTTGTTTTACTAGCAGCGGTGGGATGGCAGCTCCTGTCTGTCCAGTTGCCTCAGGTGATGTAGAGGCAGCTGTGGTCCCCAAATGATCAGTTCCCCCATCTATCTGCTGCCTCATTCTGGAGTTGTCGTTGAGCAGCGGCAACACCTTGACATCCATTTCTGGGATCTCTTCCTTCACTTTGGCTTCTGTCCTCAGGAAGTGTTGATGGCAACGCATGTGGAGTTTCAGGCTGAAGTGGCGAGAGGAGGTAAATGGGCATAGCTGGCACTGAAACGTCTCTCCTCGGTCCTGGTGTTGGTGAACCTGATGAAGTGTTAATCAACCTGATCATCAGTATTCCAGAGCAAGTATTATACATCTATTCTACTGGCTCCCTTCCTGCCCTTTCTCCTTAGTCCCTATAGGGTTCTTTACATCTCGTCTGCAGATCTCAGTGAACTTAACAAGGGAGGTCAGTATTATGAGCTCAAAATGGCTCTCACTCTATGTGCGAGAATTTAATGATGAATATTTTACTATATGGATCTTTGTTCTGAGGTCACTAGTTTAAAGTCCCAGAATTATTCAACAGCAGGGTACAAAGCACATTGCTTCTCAGCTTCATTCCTAAAGCATCTATTTCCTGAAACATTTATCTTGTTTGTGCCAATGAATCAGTCCCTATGAACCAGCCTTAATATGCTACAGTGAATAAAATACTAAGATCTCTATTTACTTGGAAGTAAATTCCATTTTTTCTCAGCTTTTTTGCTCTTTTTCTTCAGTTAAGTATCCTGCTGGATGCTGACTAGAGTGTGGAAACTCACCAACTTAATGCAGCCATCTTTCTAAATGACATAGTTGGGGATGGGTTGACATTTTTGCAAGTCCAACATCTACTCTGGTTCTTAGGAAACAGAGGGGCATACAAGTGGTGTGCAAAGTCCATCACTGCAACCTGGGGCATTTGCTTGTGACTTAAAGCAATCATCCTCAGACACATCCTGAAGATGTGTCAAACTACAATTGCTATCAACCCCAGCCAGCATAGCTAAAGTTGGCTGGAAATGATGTGAGCTCTAGTCTGCCATGGGTACCAAGTTATGGAAGGATATTTCAACATACATAACTTTGATTGAGCATCCTGGATCATTTTCTACTACCCTCACCTGCCTATACAAGTTAGACTGCCTTGTCATACTGGAACCTTCTCAAGACAGGGCTTGTGCAGATGAGAGATCTTGGTTTCTTTGAGTCATTTAAATCAGTCTGTGCCTTGTATTGTGGGCAGCTCTGCAGTGGTGTACCTTTAACATGCCTGTTCTCCACCTGTGTTAGGATATGAATAATTACATTTTCACCTTACATTTATACAGGCAGTCCCTGGGGTACAAACAAGCTCTGTTCCTGAGAAAATGGAAACTCATCCTTAAGTCAAATTTGTATTTAAGTATTTGTATTTAAGATCATGTATAGTTGACCTTCCACATTCATGGGGGTTAGGGATGTAGAACCCCTGTGAAAGTGGAAAAACCACAAATATCTCTACTCCCGCCCACCCCGTGCCAAACTTCTAGGGCATTCTCTTTGCAAAAAGGAAATGCCAGAGAGATGTCCCTCTCCAGATGGGCAGGGCTGGAAGTCAGGCTTTGGAGGCCTCTCTCTCTACCCTTTCACTTCTTCTCTATGTTGGTGCTTTGGAGGCTGCCCCTCATTCTGGTCCTGCTTTCGCTCTTTCTATGTGATGACAATTTCCTGCAGTAGGCCTTTAGCTTGCAAATTTAAGTTAATAGGCGTTATGGCAGTTCATTCATAAGAATGGGTTGTTGAATTACAGATGTTTGTAACCTGGGGACTGTCTGTAAAGTATGTTTCTATAAATCACCCTTCCCCAAATATGCTGCTATAAATCAGCTTTCCTTCAGATATGTCATAAATAATCCCATCATCCCTACATGATGGCTATGTCAATTGTGGATGACAGGAGCTATCTGGAGGACTATAGCATAGGAAAGGCTGCCATATATGGGTAAAGGTAAAGGTTTTCCCATGACATTAAAGTCCAGTTATGTCTCACCCTTGGGGGCGGTGCTCATCTCCATTTCTTAGCCAAGGGAACCACTGTTTGTCCACAGTTTCCATCGTCATGTGGCCAGTATGACTAAAAACTGAGGTGCACGGAACACTGTTACCTTCCCACCGAAGTGGTACCTTTTTATCTACTTGCATTTATATGCTTTCAAACTGCAAGGTTGGCAGGAGCTGGGACAAAGCAAGGGAGCTCACCCTGTCATGCAGATTCAAACTGTCAACCTTTCCTATCAACCAGTCCAGCAGTCTAAACCACTGAACTACCCGCAGTCCCCATATATGGGTAGTTACATGTAATAACTACACAGGAGGGTGGTACTGATAGGTGTATTAGCAATGATTTCTGACTCCTAATTGCTTAATAATAGCAGCACTAATTGTACCCATCCTCCCCGGCTAAATTATTGTGCTGTAATGAAGAAAGTTTGGAATTATGTGTGAAAGCACTATTAGCATCTTTCAATTCTAGTACTCAAAGCGAATTCCTGGGTTCAGAATTCTGTAATTCTCAGTGTACATCTTTTGCACACACTGGTAGATCTTAGTGTATCTCTTCTGCATACACTGGTGGAGCTCAAGAGTTTAGTAAGAAGAAAAGTAGATGCTGCAGGTCTGAGGTTTATCCACCCATAAACTAGACATATCCCTTCTGTTTTAGCAGAGAAGCCCACATCTTACAAAAGCCCACACTTCACAGGGGACTGCTGTCTGAAAAATGACACACCTTAGCTACATGCGTACAGTGCTTTGTATACAAAACAAATGGGCTCACTGGATGGTGGCCAAAAGTTGGCAAGTATTTGTTATATTAAGCAAGATGGTTATTCCTTTCAGTGTCCAAACTTGCTCAACAGAATGAATTCACAACCATGATGCTACTAATAATGAGAACTATGTTGGATTTTAAATCCCCAGCAACAGCCTTATGGACTACATTTCTTCACTGCCAGTATTCACTGACCTTACCTTCATGTGTGATTTGAGATTGTCCTTGCGTGCACAGCGAAATGGACACAAAGGGCACTGATGACTTTTTAAGCCAGTATGAATCACCATGTGTCGCTTCCAGTAGCTCTTCCTTTTTATAACCAGGCCACAAATTGGACACTGGAAAGGTTTACCCCCTTCTTCTTCTGAGGCTTGGAATAAGAAGCAACAAAAATAAAACAAAATAAAATAAAAAATATTTCATTAAGTTGTGCAGGGCTTTTCCTCATCTAAACATACAATATATATATATTTCAATGTCAGTATTTGTTCTGCAGAAACACCCTGTGGATATTTTTGTTCCATGCTTTTGTGCGATTTCTTTAGGTACCGAACTTTCAGACTTTAACTCTACAGTTCCCTGGAATGGGTTTCCAATGGGACTAATGCAAGTGATGCCAAAGATAACAGAAGAGTGTCCCAATGATACTATGGACAACCAGCAGAGGATGCTACTGTGCTTTACCTAGCCTTATAAATATCATCCTGCAGCTAATTTTCCTGCTCTTGACCTATGTAATATAAAGAAAGTGCTCAACTCATACCTTCTTTCATTTTAGTTACCGAACTATGCCAAGGAAATGAAAACGATTAAGTACACAGTAATCGCCATTCTTGAACAAAAGTCATGCTAGAATTATGAATGTGGCACACTCCAGTTTTAATACTGAGAGCTTTCCAAGTCCCTGCTGTTGGGCTGATTTCACTCTGGCTCAAGAAGACCACCACTGTCACTTCAGATACAAGGGCATCTTTGAGGTCGTTTCTTAGTTTCTCATTAACTCAACTCAATGTTTTGTCAGTGCGTTAAATCTGAGGGCTTAATTTTATCCAAAGGCAGCACAATATAGCTTTTGAGAATCTGTGTTCATTGTATTCATTTAAGTTGTTGTTTTTTTTAAACAGTGATTTCAGTACACTTGAAGAAAGCTGAATCTGGCATTGCTTACTCAAAGGAGACAGTCTTTCTGACATTTTCCCTATAAATTAGGGATGGGGAAGAAATTTGTTTTATTTGCATTTTAATGTGAACCAACCTAGTTCACATTTTTTGAACTACTGCATGAAACAGAATGCAATTATGCTTCAGTTTTCACACTTCTCTATTTTTTTTTCAATACCTTTCTCTGATACAGCAATGGAAAAACCACACACAAAATTGCATACCTTAGGAGAAATTTGGTCAAAAAACTGGATATAGTGGGGAAATTGCATACAAAAATTCATATGAGTTTCCATGCACCCTCTAATAAACACATTTAGAAACAGATGAGGAAACAGGATGAAACAAAGTTCTGCTTGAAAAAGGTCAAATGTTGTAGAAACTGAAACAGACATTATTTTCTTATTATATTTATATCCTGCCCTCTCTATTTCTGCTTTATGGATGCAGGTTGGAACTTTTGCAACCTGCATGGGTCTTTTCAATCTTATTCCATCAAGGGTCTTTTTGCCTGATGGAATAAGGCCTGCCAGAGGAGGACTCCTTCTGCTAAAAAAGTATTAGCACCTTCAGAGCCAAACTTAAATATTCTGTTCAGAATACAGAATCTACTAATTCTCATAGCTGGCCCTCTCACAACAGAGCACATCATCTCCTTTAGCTAAATTGTTTGGTCATAAAACTTTTAGTGATTTGCCTTCTAAATCAGATATTCGTTTTAGCAATGTCATTGCCACCAATGCTCACCCTTTTTAATCTTGAATCATTTTTGTATGGTTGTTTGTTTTTTGCATTTACTGCTATCTAGAGAGAAAAGTGGCTTTGAACATGTACAGAACAAATAAACCTCAAATCTTTTAGTAAACAGAATTCAAATATTAGCCCAACTAATGCCAAGCCATGATTTGTCATTATAAACTTGGGCACACCCAAGCCATGAGCTCATGCCTCCCCTTTCTTCCTACTGCACATATGAGGTAAAGACAAAGCTTCTGATCACTGTACATAACAAACAGCAGTTTCCCATTTCATCTAAACATAGGGAACTCTAGTTTCAACTATCCAGTCAGTTAACAAACCTTGGACGATCCTTGTTTGGTATCCTGGTTTGCTAATTAATTGTGGTTAGCGTAAAAGCAATTTTCCATTGTAGTTTGTTGCAAATCATGACTGGAAGTTGTATTTCTTCCCTGGCATAAAAAAGGACAGCCTGTGCCTGTCCAAAAGCTCACAGCTCCTTGTCCTTGTAATTAGAAACCATAATCTGTCACTGTGTCTAAAGTGGACCATGTGATTTCTAACCATACTTGTGCTCCAACACCTCACAAATTAAGCCAGTTCATGTATAACTGTAAACATTGGTTCAACATTATGAGGAAAGCTGCAAGTACTTCCACACCTTTCTTTCCTCTCCTGCTCTAGAATAACCTTGAGATCAGAAGCTTTAACTGCATTTTAGTGTGCTGTCTGAACCCTAAATTGTGTTCAATCTTAACTATGGCTAGTGTTAATCAGCCAGTTTCATAAACCACAGTTTGAAATTGGCTAGCTGTCCCCAACCATATTTAAGATTCACCATAATTTTTCAGGTTGAATTTCACAAGAAGCCATGATCATAAAAACAGAAGTGAAATCTTCTGAAGTCCTCCTCATATCTCTTTCAGAAAAGTATATGTGGGGGGGGGGTTCAGTTTCACTGCTACACCTTCATTCTCAAGGCATTAAACTATGATTTCACATTTATATCCAAACAAATTCATGAAGTGCTGCTTTTACAAATGTAACTGTCAACTTTGTTGAAACGAATGCTTCCAAGGCAAGCTTGTTGAAAATGCATCATTTTATGGGATAATTATTGGCTTACAATTTAGCCACTAAGAAGAGATGATTTTGCCCAATAAGTTGACACAATCAGCCATCTGACATTATACTGCAAATACCTACTCCTGTTATGAGAAAGTTTACAGTGTTACCGAGGAAACAGAAAATATTTTTGTGACTGCTGAAAGAATATCTGATTATTTTCAAAACTGCATAAAGCAGTGGCATATTTCTTGCAATATTTGGGAATTACTTTCAGAATATTATACTTCTCTGCCTAATATCTTCATCAGCTGCCTTCAGTCTGTAAGAAGTCAAATGCCAATACATCCTGTAACTGGGAATGCAGTGATTAAACCTCATGATCTTCTAATTTCCTCTGCATACTACCTTGTAAAGGACACAGTATGATTCATCTGACTTTGCTTGGGCACTATTAGAGGGATCATGTATGCTTGATCTTTTAAAATAAATTGATAAATAAATAATGCTGCATCCAAGTGTGCCACACTAAAGCAAGTGAGTATATAAATTCAGGAAGCAGATCTGCATATGTATCTTTATTTCTGCAACTCATGGAGGAGTCAACTGCTACAATATAAGGTCTTACCCCTTAATCATAGGAAATGCTGCTCAATGGACAAACTTGTTTGTAAAATTTCACACTTTCAAGTGTATTCTACCAGACATTGCCTATACAGGTTCAAGTGTATTTTCATATCCTTGAAGTTAGGCTTTTCAAGATGCTGAATTCTACATTTAATATGAAACATACTGCACAGCAGCACAATTTAAGCATACAAACAACTCCACTTATTAACTTAATAAATAAGTCACAGGCAGGAAAACACACAACAATTTTAAATGCCCATGCTTGGCTTTTCCACTTTGTGCATGACAGATTTCTTCCATCAATCATCAACAGAAACCAATACCAGATTTCTTCAAAAAATGGTAGAAAAGCAAGCTGTTCTCCTTGCCTCCTGTTTCATACTATTCCAGACATGTTTGGAACCCTCTTTCCTCTCTCTGTTCACTGGAACACCTTCTCTCTTTTTTTAAGCCTGTCACTGTCTGTAATTTGCTGCTTTTCTGAGGACATCCCTATCCTCAATACACCTCTATCTCCATTGCTAAATAATTCTTCCCTATGCATTCCCACTTCTGATAGGTGAATGTTTGATCTTTCCCTTCATGCCAGTCTTGTCTATTCACAATTCAATATTCTGAAGCTATTTAGAGTTAGGGACTGCAAGTATACTTCGTTTTACTCCACTCTGCAGTTATTGCACTTCCAGGCTGTGACCCTGTGTCCAGCACACACATTTATCAGAGCCATTATTCCAACAGGGGTCACTCATTTCATGTCTCGGTCTCATGTTTTGGTAATGTAATTATCACAATTCTGTTCTGTATTTCAAACTTTTTCATTATTTACGGTGTATTTGTTATGGTTTTCCGTGATCTTGTAATTGTTTTGGGGTGTTTTGACTGCTCCACCGATTGGCCACTCCTCCCTGGCTCTCCCTCTCCTCGGGCTTCCTTATTCCCTGACATACAACAGTATATATGCAAATTAGGCCAATTACTGTAATAGCCTTACAATGGCACCTAAGTGTTCAAGTGAGAGGAAGCTAGAAATGATTAAGCTTAGTGAGGAAGGTATGTGGAATACTGAGACAGGCTGAAAGCTAAGCTTCTTGTCCCAAACAGTCAGCCAACAGTATAACTATACCTGACCCGAGTTATTGCTATATTCGAATTACTGTGGTCGTCTGGAACTGAACCCACAATATCTGAGCCATGCCTGAATGTTGTTTCTATCTACTGTACAATGCCAAGCACGCATTACTGGTGCTAAATAAATGTGAAATAGTAACAGAAATAGCAGCAATAATAACAGTAGTTGATTAGTAGTGAATTTTCTAGTTGTTTGGATGGGATCAGTCCAGAATGCTAACTCTTCTAATATAAAGCTGTACACTAGAAGAGGTGTGATAGGGATGTCAAAAGCAAAACCCAGCTACTCAGTTTGCTTGCTTTTTTATTTTTTCTTATGTCACTTCAGTCAATCTTCATATTTACTCAGAAGTAAGTCCACTGTGTTCTACTATCTAGTACGTGCAGCAGTAGAGTGATTACAGAGTTCTGGTCATTCTCAGTTTCTTGTCTGTTGCTGGGCAAACCCAATTAAAAGAGGCACTTCACAAGTTGGATGTCATTGTAGTTCCTGCGTAAGATCATGGTAATTTGTGCTATTATACAGCCTAAGACTCCAATCACTTACTTGGGAGGAGGTTCTGTTGATGTTATTAGGACCTACTGCTGAATAAACATTCATTGGATCTGACTGTATTACTACAAATTGCTTTTTAAAGAACAGGGTTAATGGTTTTAGGCATATTATTTTAACCAGCCACTTAACAAAGTATATGAATGAGATTTGGTTTTCAGTTGCTGGAAAGGTAACTCATTGTATAGAAGCTGGCACCTCCTCTTCCTCTTCATCATGTTCCATTTCTGATTAAACACTAACTTCTTCATAAGCAAATACTGTAAATGCCAAATAAATTGAGTGTACTTGCCAGTAGAAGGCTCTAACCAACAGTTAGCTGGAGGGCAAGTGGTCTACAGCACAAATTCCACCCTGTATTTCAGTTCAACTATAAGAAACCATCAGAGTATCCAAAGCTATTAGATCACTTACCAGAAAGCGTGTGAAAGATTTATGTCTGTATATTTTCAGAAGTGACCCTACTGAAGTAACCACATCTATGATTCTGTAAACATGGCATTAGGGAAGCAAAATCAGACTTATTATGCAACTAACATTTAGAAAGAAGGTACATATTGGCAAAATGCTATTTTTTACTATAGTCTGGACTTGATTCACAGAGCAGAAAACCATTCAATAGCAGGATAAATTCCTTATTTGTGATGCCATCTCCCTCTTCAAAATGGTTGGTAAGACTTATTCCTACATTGTCTTCCACTCTTTCTTTCAGCCCCATGCAAGGTGGGTCATCTTTGAACTTCTTCCATCAATTAAGTAATAAAGCTTGCCCAAGAACATGTGAGAATTAACTGGATAGCTTTGCATGGTATAATTACTGATGTACTAGGTATACTTATGTAAATGTGCCATATACCCATTCCAAGAATGGGAAACCTGTGGTCTTCCAGATGTTGTTGGACTACAACTGTTAGCAGCCCCAGACAGCATAGTCATTCATCAAGGAATCCAACACAACTGTAGTCCAACAAAATCTGGAAGGCCATCAGTTCCTATTTTTGATTTACAATTTTGGCATAAAACAGTCTACAAACTCCCATTTCTCTACTCACATTCTTCAGATTTGGTCTTATTATCTTGGGCTGCTAACACAACTAACAACTTGGCTTAACTACATATGTTTAGCTACAGAGGAAAGGAGAAAGACTTCCACTGACAGATGAATCCTGGTAGGCAAATGGGGTACAACCACCCCATTATAATGGGGTATAACCACCCCAGTAGTATAAGCCCACTACACCTTTTTACAACAACATATTGGATATGCAGGGCTCTGACAATGTTCAAACATCTTAAAGTAACAGTCTGAGGTATCTCTAGTGCCACCCATACCAGTCACTTTTTCTACTCATTTCTGCACTACATAACTTTTTGTGTTACCACTGTGCCATATCTGTCAATGCAGATCATTGCTAACATAGTAATATCAACCCATGCTTTCTATGCCTAGTTTAATGTCTTTTCCATAGTCCTGAAAGCAGTGGGACAGGAAACACGAGTCACAAATGTTTCTTTGCTTGCTGATCTTGCTGTCTATGGGATAGAAAGAGCAGCTCTCAGACTGTAAGTCTAAGTACTAATGGTGATGAAAGACACTAATTCATCACATAATAGAGAACACAGTGGCCACTTTTTCGCTGTCCATGCAGTGTATGAGAAATGCTACCAATATATTTCTTGAGGAAAATCACATTTATCTTATTGGCAATGGGACAGGAACTCATGCTTATACGAGCAAAAGGCTTTCAAAAATAGCATGTAAAATTTCATAAAATGAAAAAAATCATGCTCATTATCCCATAAAACTATATGGGAAAAGAAGCAAAGGTATGTGTGAGATTTATTTTCATAGAAAATATACCCAAGCTCAGTTACTTACAATTTACTTCCACTGAAAAGATATATAACAGTGACCTGTTTCTGCAAGCAGCAAGTCCTTGCAGTAGATCAATGCCGTAGAGCCCCAGGCACTTCAGAACCAGCCCCCTCCTTCTAAAAACAAAACAAAACACCCCCCCCACAAGCTAACAGGTTCTTATTTATCTCATTATCACGTAGCCAATTATTTCCAAGATGAATAGGGAAGCAAAGGAGTCCAACTAAGTTCTGGGATATTTCCAAAGAAATGCAGAGTATTTTTAAATTTTAAATTAGATTTAATTTTCCTCTAGAGCTTTGTAAGTGAACTGTTAGGACATGGCAAATTCTGTAGACCTATACACATGTTTCCTATTGTGTATTAAAGATGGTACAAGTAGACATAGGATTTTGGATGGCATGAAGCCCCTTTGTGGGCTACAAACATGAAGGGCCAGTGGGGCTGCAATTTAGCCTTCTCTCTGATATCACACAACTTCTCTAGTTTTCAGCTCCACCATCCATTCAAACATATAGGCAGTAGACACAGGACCCGGAGGAGTTTGCTCTTTCACGTGATTAGAGAACAGCTATCAATTTGCACAAAAATGAATGGGTTCCCTTGGAAGGGTAACAACTGTTCCAACTGTCGATGCCATGTTAGTGGTTCACAGAGGCCTTCTTCTAGCAAACTATTTGCTTGTCCCTCCATTTTGGCTTGTGACTCGTTACAACTGTTTTTTTTTTTTTTTTAATTTATTATATTTAGCCCACTTTTCTAGCCAGGGACAAATGAACCACCTTACAGGATAAAAACCATAAAACACAGGTATTAAGTACTCATCATATGTATATTATGGATGGTATTAAGTGGGCATAGTGGAAGATCAAATCTCACTGCTTGGTGCTACACTATATTACTTTCACACATACCCTCTGCAAGGTTGGAAGTGGAAATCTGTGGCAATCTACATTCAGTGTTTCCTTTGAGCATTGATACTTGTTAATTTTGAAGAAGAGTTATCATTACTAGGAAATTCAGTGTAACAGAGCCAACATATTAGCTGCCGCTACTGTGTGTGCTGAAGACCATTCCTCTTGTGCAAGCTGTCCAGTTCACTGAAGAAATTAATTCTGATACCAATTGCTTAAGTCTCTTTCTTTTCCACAAAGTACCTTTAGGCTGAACAATGTTTGTTTCAAAAAAATTCATGAGGATGTTAAATTATTTAAATGTTAATAATTTTGAATCATACCAATATTTTTGTGGAAGCAAAAAGATGAAGTTCCTAAGCAATAGAACAAATTAGAATTCACATGTGTTTCTATGTTTCATCTTCTGTTTTTCAGTGAATGTCTGCTGTTTGCTAACAGTATTCCCTTTCGGCAAAAGACAGAATGCTGTCCCTTCAGACTGGAGTAGCAAATAACAAATCTAATGATAAATAGTTTCTAAGGAGGATAATTTAGGAATAGTCATCTCTTCATTTTCTTCTATACAGTGACTAGAGATAGACAAATCTGTCAGTTCGGATTTCCCTCAATTTCTCATTCTTCCAATCTTAAGTTTGGTTGCCTTCTACTTTAAGGATTTCTCTAGTCATAAGTTCATAACTTTAAAAAAAAAACCCTAACACATTTTTGCAAGGTTTTTGTAATATAATGCTTATTTGAACATTGTTTTCTCTAATACAAGAGAACATTTATATACATTTTTGACTGCAGCACTCCATTGCAAAATTCAGAAAAGTACAAATTTCAAAGGATAAGCATTTTGACTTGCATAGTAGTTTGAAAGAACAAAATTAAAATGTGAACGTAATGAATTTCTCCACCATCACTGAATTAGTGACATAGTCAACCACATTTGCAACAGCTGAGTATGAACTCCATTTCCCTTGTGGCAGCTGCAGGTAATCTATCTTCAAAGGTAGAAGACAGCAAAGGACATGGGGTGTAACCCCAGGTATTGCCAACAAACTTTAACCCAATCCAGAATTCATATTGTTAACACATGGGTTTTGAAGGCATGAGACTAGGCCCGCTATTTCTATTCCAAACAACCTTGAATGTAAGTGAGACACCACTTACACAATCTGAAGTGTAAGTGGTGTCTCAAATGCACATCTGCAGGCTTTTTCCTGCAGCTGAGGACCTTGCCTTTCGGCTAGTATACACAGATTCTAAACAGCTAAAAAAGATAAGGGAGTATCATGTGGTGTTCGGGCAACTGGAATTCTAAACATGCTCAGAAATTTGCATGTGGGGTTGCAAAGGAAAATAGCGAAAGTGAAACAAGTGAAAGTAGCCTTTGTTGAGGAAGCAGGCCAGGTGCTACCTATTGGATTATAATTCAGATGGTAAGAGGAGTTGTTTGATAGGGTTGGCATATGACTTGGATAGCTGGGTTTTGTCAAATTCTAGGCATACCACATGCTGTTTGTTTAAGTTATCATTTGACTGGAATTCTTAGCTTTCATTCTTTGAAGAAGAAAAAGTAAGTCTCTAACACTTGTGGATTCAGTGCTATAAGGAAAAATGTAAAAATAGTAATGAATTGTTCAGCAAAAAGCCAGCATGTTTCCACTTCTATTATCCTGACCAATCAGGCTAGAGGATGGACATCAATGAAATAACTGATGTGCAAGCAAAGCAATAATAATCAGCCTGGAACTAAAGGCAGGAATGGGAATTCTCAAATTTAGTTTGAGATCTACCATGGTCCCCAAAATCTGTTGGGACAGCAGCAGGGAGTGAAATGCTGGTTTGGGCATAATAGCAATTTATGGTTTGTTTAACTCATGAGTTGTAGGGACCATGCAGAAGTACAGAAGCACACAACCTCTTGTCTGTTTGCCGCTTCCTCTTTGCATTTGGTTTCCCAAACAGTGCAAGGATGCCCCATCCAAAGTGCAAGTACAACATTCAAACCCAGAACTCTGAGAAGCTGAAGGCAAACAATTCAGAGTTTGAAACCATTGTGTCTTGTTAGGTTAAAACTCTGGGTTGTTTGCCCTTCAACAATGGTTCCAGTTAGAGATGTCACTAGAAACGAGGCATCCCTGGACTCCTTATGAAATTCAATGCAGAGTGGAAGCAGGAACTGCACAGGAGGCAGCATACTAACTCATTTCTGCACTGCCCTGACAATGCAATGTTTAAACAAGCCATGAATTGCTGTTACATGTAAACTGGATCATAGAGTTAATTTTCAATCTCTGATTACCCCCAGAGTCCCAAGTCTGTTCCCTAAGCTGCCATAAGGGCTTCCTAACAAGAATTTTTTGATATTCCCCTGTTAAAAATGCCTTATATGGAAAAATGCTAAATTTGATGTGGGTAATTCATTCAGAATACAGAAAGCACCGTACTAAACAACCATTTCCTTTCAAACACAGGGAAGGTCTAGGCTACAGTTTATTACATAGAGTACTTCCCTGCCTTCTGCTTAATTGTGTTTTCTCAATACATCAAAATAACCAAGAGAGGAAGATGGGTAAACGTGATCAAAATCTAGAGCAAAATAACAGCTCATACCTGAATTAGTGGTTTTAGCAGCTCTTCCTTTAGGGGCTGGGAGTAACAATAATTCCAAGGACTGTGGTGGAGTTAGTTTCTCTTGCTTCATGTCTGAGAGCTGCAGGGGATCCTCTGCAACCAGAGACTTTTTCTTCTCAGCCAAAAGACTGCCTGCAGCTCTTGCAGCAACCTCCTTGAGTAGAGCTGCAGAAGAAGTCATTGAGGCGAGAGAAAGGAAAGAACTAGCTGGCGGTGGGTGGTCCTGCCCAGGAGTCATGCTTCTTTCACTGACTTTCTTTGATAACGCAGCTAAGGTGGAGCTTGCAGACTGAGAACTAAATGGAGAAGAAAAGGTTTCAAACCTTATTGGATCTTCAGTTCGAGAAAGCGACTTGTCCTGAAGGACTGCATTGGCTGCAGCTTTCAATTTTAGAATGGCTGAATCTGGAGACAAGCCGCAAGGTGGCGTTGAGTTGGGTAACCACTTGCCTTGATTCCAAATAAACCGGTTGTTAGCGCCATATTGGTTATTTTGTTCCTGTTTTTCAGCCAGCTTTCTAGCAAGGACACTTAGCTGCTGAGCATGATGCGTAGGTGCAGAAAAGGAGATATTTGAGCCAAGATTTACAGGGGACTCAACCCTGCCGTTCACTGTGATACTAGTGTCTACCTTGAGAGAACCAGCCTCCAGCAGACGTCTCAGGTTACTACTCAGTGGCTTATTTGTGCCAGGAGTATCATCTTCACACGCAGAAGACACAACTGGGGAAAGGTGTTCTTTATTCTGTAACACATCCCTTACAGCCTCATTCTCAACAGCTCCCAGTTCCAGTGTGTTGCTGCTAGGAGTCACACTCCCCAAGGAAGTATCTGGAGATGTGGACTGTTCTTGGATCCTATCCTCAAAGGATAATTTGAAGTTTTCCTGAATTTCTCCATAAGATGCTTCTGACGGTGTTTCTGAAGAGTTTCCAAACCAGTGCTCTTCCTCGCTAAGTTCACCTTCACCGTCTTCTTGTCTAGTACCATCTGTGGAGAACCAAAGGAAATCACTTTCATCTAAAATTCTGGCCAAGTTATACATGCAGTGGTAAACGGCTGAGGCCAATTGGCTCAACTTTATCATATCATGTTAGCTTGGTATAACTTTAGAAAGAGATAAAGTTATACAACAATATAACTAGGAAAGGAAAACTGTAACCTGAAATAAGGACACAGAGAATGCTTTAGGGCTTTAATGTACAAGAGTTATACACTTGATCTGTAAACACAACAAATCTATTTGCACCAAGTGTCTGTCACAGCTGGCCATTTACTTGGTGATATTATTTAAATCAGCAAAGCCAATGGGACTCGGATATTGACAGTACAGTGTACATCTGATTAAATATTGGAATGTTTTTAGAAGAGTCATGAGGCATTAAAGTAACTAACATAAGTAATTATCCTATGCGAGCCAGCTTGGTATAGTGGCTGGAGGTCTGAACAGACACTGAGGTCTAGTTTCTAGCTCCCATTTAGCTCTAAAGCTCACTTAGTTCCTTTGGGCCAGGCACTGACTCTTAAGTCTAGCTTGCCTCAAACAGTTGTAGTTGTAGGAATAAAATGGAGGAGAACCCTGTAAGCTCTCCTGGACACTTTGCAAGAAGAAAGGCAGCATATAGATATGATGTAATAATGATTATGAAAACTGGGCAAGACATTTCTTAAACAAAATAATTAATAAAATATTATATTATCTATTTATTGTATTTCTTTGTTGCTTTTTTGAGCCTACCCAAAGTGGCTGACAAAAAATTCAAAACGTAAAAGACATCTTATCATGGAAATATAGTAAAACATTAAAAAACATGTAAAATCTAAAAAATTTAAAAGATAAGTTGAAAAGATGTGTTCTAAGCCCTTTTCTTGAATGCAGAGAGGGTAGGGGCCTGTCACAACTCCAAAAGGAGTGTATTGCAGTGCCTGGGGACAACATGGAAGAATGCTCCAAAGAGCCATGCGTTGTATTAGGTGCCACCCTTCTGAATGCACTCTGGTACTCTTCAACAGGGCTAGCCTACACAGGCAGAGTGAGGCTGCTATCGCAGGTGGCAGATGCTAGGGAGGTGAAGCTGCAGCAAGGTGTTGGAGAAGAGAGCCATGGCTGTAATGCAGCCTGCCCTACACCTACCTAAGCAAGCATGCAGCCCTGAGATGGAGGATGCTATGCCCTCACCATCATTAAGATAATGTTTCAATTGTCAGTTCCATTAGCTTCTATATATAAAATGGGAGGGGGTGACATATTGTTCTTCACCTCAGGGAGTAAAATGTCTAATCTGGAAGACTGGACTATTTTTCCAAAGTAGTGTCTGGAAAAATTGGAAGATCATCCAACACAATATTCTGTCTTGCACAAGTGCACTTTTATGGATATTTGGAAGGCGTTTCCAGAAGTTTTAAGCAACTCAGTCCTGGATAACATCACATATAGGTAAAGTCTTAATACATATAACTATTTTTAAACAGCTATATTTTATGCTTAGGTTGAAAGAAAATGGATTAATCTTTTCTCTCTATTGAAATAGGTTCTTCTTTTCCACTTATCTAAAAACAAAAATGCCAGCTGGTTTCTCCAGGGATCAGAACCGGAACAGCTCTTTCACAAGATTGAATTCTAAAGGAAAAAGTTAACATGAAGAGCACTTTCAATAGAATTGTAATTTTTTCAATTGAAAACTGTTTGCTTCCTTAACCACATTTTCTCATCACTGGCAGTTCCAACATACCTTCTTTCTCCTGAGATCTGACTGGCAGTGTTTAAAGGGCAGTGACCCTGGATTGCTCTTGTTCACAATAGGCATTCAGAAAGACACAGATATGACCAAAGAATTTTTTGTGCATCAGACTGGCCAATCAAAATGTAGTCAAGAACAATAGTGATGTTAAAATGAAATGGATGCTATTCCTTTCTGCCAGAGATCTTTCTTAGCATGATTGCTTCGAGAAGTGAATGTTCCATGGCATCAAGGTAGTTACAGAGATACATGAATCACGAAACCATTTGGTGGCTAGGGTGGGGGCAGAGAACTAATCACATGGATGTTGGGACTATACAGTAAACAAAGTGACTAAAAAATGACTCTAGTGAGGTTAATAGCCAAACTTCCAATTATTTGATGAGAGATACAAGCAAACAGAATTATTCCTTGAGCTCATATTCATGTCCATCAGGCACATGGAAACACTCAACAATTTCTGAATAAATTAAACTTTTCCTCTGAGTAAAAGACAAAACGAAATAATAAATATGAGCATTTTCACATGATCTTAACAGTAATTAGCTATTATGAGGATTAGGGTTAGGATTAAGGTGAAGTGTTTTGCAGTGGAGAGAGAGTTTGCTTTCAGCATTCATGCTCTTCTACAGAAATTTGCATCCCTTTTTTCAATAGAATCTTATTTTGGTAATGGGTTTGTTTAGCATTCTCTGAAGCCCCCAAATCTGCGGAAACCTCTTAACTTGAAATCATAATACATGAACAGTATGGTCCTATGCAGTGGAGTGTTGATTAATACTGTTCTTGGGAGTTGAGTTTAGAGCTCAATTACATGAAGGGGTAAGGATTTGCTTCCAAAGCTGCTCCCAATGTTATCTGCTCCCATCCCATTCCATCCTTCACTGAGTCTCTCTCAACATGCCAAAAGGGACTTCGTGGATGAGTCAGGTCTTCCATGGTCAAGGGGCAAGATTTGGAAAGGTAACCTCTGTGAGCCAGATTGGGACTTTTAGCAGGAAAGATCAGGTCCACAGGCTGGGGGTCTGATGTTCCTACTATTCATACTTAAATATACCTCAATCAGTATATGAAATCAAATGGTCTTACATTTTCCTAGCTTTGTCCAGGACTTGCAACCAGGTATGGTAAAAATAGTTCAGGATACCATCTAGAATAAATAAAGTTTTAGTCCTATGCACATTTACTCCGCAGTAAGTCCCATGGGGCACACCACATAAATACACATAAAATTGAGCTATAAGGAAGAATTACCCCCGATTGTTGTGGGATGTGTTTAGCTTAAGGTCTAAGCAAACCAGCATCTTAACCTTGTAAATAGATTCTCAGACTTCAAAATATGGGCAATCTCTATTTCTTTCATTGCCTTTGCTTGCTTCTTGAGCTTTTCCTCCTGGGCTGGAGTGATCTCTTTATGTAACTGCACAGTGATGTAAATCAGCTGCCTGATACCAGCTTGATTGTTTGGAATGTGAGAACTTAAAAGTGTTATATCCAATGGTGGCTTCACACCAGATGAAACACTTCTGGTCACACAAGACAGGGCTCTGATTTCTTCCAGACAGCCCCAACACAGTTTGCCTGAAAAGCTGATCCTGATGGTTGGGGGACCCCCTGGAATAGCATGGGATATGACACAGAGGGCAACAGCATGTGAAGGGGGGTCTGCAAAAACGGAATTCTTCATCTTGCAGAGCATAACTGCATTGTGCTAGTGAAAACCTGCCACTACATACTTAGCAAGCTATGAGAAATGAAGTTGCCTCAAAAAATAAGTATGGCTTCTACCACCTGTCTTTTGGAACAAAGATGAAGCAGCTGACTTTATTTGTTCCTAATACTCTTGTCATGTCATGACACATTCATGGGATGATGATTGAGATTCTCTCCCACCCCATTTTCATTAAAATCTTTACTAATCTAACATGTGTCATAATATGAAGAGTTTCCATATAGCCTGATCCTGGCTAATCTTGGAGGTTAGTCAGGACAGGTTAGAATCTGGATGGGTGAGCTCAGTGATTCTATCAACTGATCAGAGAGCTTCAGCTATGGGCGGTATAAAATATGAAATATTAATAGATGCAGACACAGGTTATACATCTTTTTTCATATCGAATCTTAAACTCTCGGCTCATAAAATGCAAGAATGGCTAACACAGATTCAGTTTCTGCAACAGAACAGATTTGTTTAGTAATATTTCAAGTGCCTGAACCAATCAGCTCCAAGCTTTTCTGTTTGCAACTGCAGGATCATAGTGATAGTAAGTCATTAAATAAAAGGTTGATACTTTCCACAGTGTAGTGTTCATGACTACAAAGTCCCTCTGTCTAATCTAGCACCAGAAGTACTCTGAAGCCAGTGGGCACTGGGTTTGCGCATTGGGGGGAGGGGGTTGTCAGGCCCCAGAAAGTAAGTCTCTGTGAACAAGGCCTGGGCAGAAAGAAGGGAAGCGCCATAGCTCAGTAGTACACAGGGCCAGCACCACCAATAAACAGAGTGAGGCAGCAACCTAAAGCAGTAGATTTGGGGTGTTATACAAGGACAGGACATTGCATGCTATTTAATTTGCAATTACTGCATTTTTACCTCCAGGAATGGAAAGAAATGCCTGTGGTATTTTTGCATCAGGTGCCGAAATAACTTGACCAGACATGGGTACTATGCACTTTGACTGTGTATGTGTGGGAGCACCATCTGCTGCTCTGTTTCAGGGAGCAAAATGTTCTGGGCTGGCACAGCACGTACTTTGCATGCACAAGGTCCTAGGCCAGTCCTTTCCATCTTAACTTTTTAAATGATCAAGTAGCTAGTGATGGAAAAGACATCTGCTTGAGACCCTGGGGAACAGCTACCCATCAAAGCAGGCAATACTGGGCTATCTAGACCAATGGTATAAAGTAGCCTTGTGGGAGGAACAATGTCACATCTCTCTTCCCAATTACCCATATATTCTATCCTGACGCTTGCAGAGGGTAATAGAATGAGTAAATATTGTTTATTTAAAACAAGTTCCAAGGCTTATGGTAAGAAAGAACAGACTGCTGAACAAAATAGTAACAAAAATAGACTGCTGAACTTTGAGCTAAGAGTCCATTCAACTTCATACTCATGGTAATCAAAAAGTAGTCATTCTCCAGTTTAATCCATTCAATGGCCTGTCCTAAATTTTAAAGCCTAAACCTAATCTGGCCTCAATCTCAATACTGCTGCTTCTCCTGAGGGAAGCAAAAAGCCTCCTCATCATCATCTTGTTGGGCCCTCAGAGTAGGCACAAGAATACTTCAGTTAGCTAATAATTTTGAGCTTTGAAGAATATAATGGCCTTTTTATTTTTTTAAGGCCACTCAGATTAAAACATCAATGCACTTTGATGCAAGCAACAATTTTTTAGTGCAGCTACTCATTTAAACCTGCCAAGGTCGCCAAGGCAACCAGATTGCAGTCTCTCTTCCAGGGGAGAAGGAAGGTGCAGAGAGCACTGACTTGTAAGAAGAGTGCATAAGCATGTTCCTTCATACACAAGCAGTTCTCACTAAAGTCAAAGAATTATTGTACAATATCCAAGAAAGTCCCAGTTAAAAAACACGATGAGGAAGCCTATCACTTTTTAATGCATCTGGAGAAAAACAGAGGGCTAGTTTGGTTTGCTGACTTGAACCATCTGGAGTAACTGATACTGCAGGTGCTTTCGTGTGTGCCTATTTTTGCAAACGGCATATTGTACATAGTACACATGAACATAGAAAGTTAGCTTATGCAGAGTCAGACCATCCAACCCAGTATTTTCAGCTGACTGGCTGCTGCTCTCCAAGTTTCAATAGCGATTTTTCACAACCTAGTAGTAGCTCAAATCTTACAATTGGCTAAGTTTTGTTGAACCGGTATATGCAGAGGTTTTACCACAGAGCTCTGAGCCCCCCATTGGGCCCATGTCCATTCCTACCATTAGGCAGAATGAAGCAATTGCCTCAAGTGGCAAGATGCTGCAAGGCTGTAGCAAGGTGCTGAAAGAGAGCTGTATGCCAAGAGCCCTGCACCATACCCTCCTGGCTTCAGCTGCAATGGGGGATGTGGCTTCCTTGCCAGTGTTGAGGAAACAGTTTGGCTATCTTGGACACATGGAAGAGGGGAGGACACCACCACTGTGTTTTCACCTCAGGAAGCAACATGTCTTAGGCTGGCCCAGTACAGGCAGTCCCCAGGTTATGAACAAGTTCTGTCCCTGAGAAAACAGAAAATCATGTTTAAGTCAAATTTCTGTATGTCAGGTCATGTACAGTCAGCCCCCCACATGTGTGGGGGTTTAAGGACACAGGGTGAAAAGTGAAAAAACTGCAACTCTCTCTACCTGCCCCCTCCCCTGCATCCAAACTCACCAGTGCCTCCTCTTTGCAGCAAGGAAACGCCTGAGAGATTCCCCTCTCCAGATGGGCAGGGCAGGAAGGCCTGCTTTGGAGGCCTCCCTCTCTCTCCTTTTGCTTCCTCTCTTTCTATGGTGATGCTTTGAAGGCACCTTCCATTTTCTCCCTCTCTATGCTGATGATAATTTCCTGCAGTATTTTTTTTAAATTAATAGGCAGTATGGCAATTTGAACATTAAGTATGGGCTGTTCTTAACTCGGATGTTCATAACCCAGTGACTACTTGTATGGGCCTGCAGTGTCTTGATGCATGGACCAGGGATGATAAAAATCAATGATTTTAATAACAACAACAACAACAATTAGATTTTCTCATTTAAATTGGATTTTTAAAATAAAATACTTTTTGAGGAAAAATTATCTAAAGATAGTTTTTTATTTAAGAAATATTATAGTCCAAAGGTTAATCATCATGAAATAAGGATTAGTTTTTAATTATGTAGCCTGAGGCTGTATATTCATGCAATGTTTAAATTTTTCGGTAAATGAATTCCATTAATCCATTCACAATGTCATGCTCTTCCAGAAGTTTCTATAAAACTATTGGGCAATTTTTCTACCTAGAAGATATTATCACAGATGCTTAGTGTTACAGTTCTCAAAACTGTGAATTTGTGTCTACAAAGATCAAGTGCCTCTACTTCACAGCAACTATGTTATAAAATAAACATACAGAGTCAAGATAAAGACCTTAATCCCACTGTTCCTTTGCAAATCTAGATACACAGAATCAACCCCTTACCTCTTAAGTGCTAAGTTTCAAAAAATTCAATGAATAGAGGAAGTCTGTTGGGAATGGAATATATCTGCACAAGAAGCTAAGTGTGAGGAGGGAGGGGTATGCAATAAAAATGAAAGTGAAACCTTTTTGGCAGAATACTCCACAAGGTTTTGGATCTTTTTGGGTATAGCCTGAGGTTTATCATATTATCTTTTTCCTGGAGGAGAAAACATATAATGGGGGCAGGCCATAAGAAACCCAATTTGGTAATATTTTCATGAGGTTCCTCTACCTATGGGTAAGGCAGGCAGGCATGCAAATTATGTCAAAAACCATGATTTAAATCTAGTCTTACTGACTAGTGATTTAAATAGTGATTTATATCAAATATACCCTGGCATGGACAGTCCTGCAATGTAACAGGATGTAATTCCCAGTTCTGTAATTTAGTATGAGGAAATAAATTTCAAGGGCACCTCATAAGTCACCAACCAAGAAAAGACCAACTACTTGTTGTTTCTTCATTTATCCTTCTGAAAGGAATCCCTTTTTATGTGGCATATATACCACTATCCCCTTAAGGAACTATAACGAACCTTTACATATCCAACGTATTATTGGCAACAACAAGAACAAAAGCTTTCTAAGACTGTTAGATGAACCAATTACCTGCTTTTCAGAATTTTGTCTTTCATAGATGGCTTTTGTCTGTATATTATCAATACCTATTATAAGACATTGCCAAAACAACTGTTTTAAATTATCAAGACAGCATTAAATTACCAGGACAACCTCATTACAATTACATTGCCTTATTAAAAAGAATGATAAAAATAAATCTGTACCTTTGCATTAGAAAGTTTACTCATAAGAAATTTATTTACAGATACCAGAAGCATGCTGCTGTTTCATACACATACAAGTGACAGGGAGAAGAATTTTATATCCCTGCTATGCATGGTGACTACTCTTCATGGTCTAATGCTGGTGCACTGTAGTTGTAAGCGTTTATTTCATCTGGAACTGAGTCAACAGCACCACACCACTATAGTTCAAGGAAAAAGATGTACAGTACTTCCAGAGCAACCTTAGAAACAACACTGTTCCCACCAAACACAAAGCTGCAAACTTCTGCTATGCGTACAAGGCAACAAGGGATGCACGGTGGTGGCAATCCCATGACATATAACAAGTCAAAACATAATCCATAAACAATGCAGGCCAAGCAGTCAGAAAGAAATCCATTCTGCCCATCAGTGCAGGTAGGAGGACAGTGTGGAAAATCCACGAGTAACCAAGGACAAAATACAGAAGCAAATCCACAACCAGAAATGTAATTTGATTCTGTGCGAAAAAAGCAATGCAAAATGGAAGAATTAGTTTGAATCTCAACATAGAGACTGACCTTTCAAAGGCATAACCTACCCTATTGGACTATTTCTGGCAACAATACATTCAAACAGAAAAAGAACTAGGAATCTCCATGTGCCCTGGCCAAAACTTTGCAAAGATACATGAGACATGAGTGTTTGGTCAACAGCTCCAACGGTGAAGAATCAACAGTGGTGGTTTGATGATGAATTTGCCCTCCTTTTTTTACATATCACATGATACTATTTTTTCTTGTATGGCAGAATAATGATATGTTTGCCTCTTGAATAATACAGAGTTAAGTTGGTATACTCCTCAAGGCAGAAGAGGAAGTAGGAAATACACTGTTGCCATATATATCTGAGTGCTCTACTCACCTTTCTCTTTTATTGAGAACTTAATGAGGCTGGCTAAAGTAAGGTCTACTCTTGATGTCTTTTTGTTTTCCATGGCAGCTGGGCAGTTGTCAATTGTGCAATACACTTCCTTTGCTTGAAGTGCCCTACCACCAATAGTCCCCCTGATCATGCAACTGGTTCATGTAGAAAACAGAATCATATCTCTTAGACCTCCTCCTGCCATTGCTGATAAACCACCCAGTTTCACTCACTTCATCACCTCCACATGTTTGACAAAGATCTGAAGTAGGAGCCAGCTGTACTTGCATATGTGTTTTGCTCTAGCAGCAAAAGTAGGTTTAGGCGTGATCTTTTCCTGGCTGGTCAGTATAACTCAAGAATTCCTTGGCATGTGTAAAATCGCCTCCATTTGCACTAATTATCTACATGAAATTGCCTACAGTGGGGCAAGGGTACAGAAAATACTATGAAGCAGCCAAACACTGCAGAACTTTTTTGGTGTAAGCAGAACTGCATGAATATTAAGAAATGGGCTATTTTCATAATTCATAAGAAAAAGAAATGGGCTATTTTCCTCACTGGTAGAATGACTAGAATCTATATACTTTGGTTTTTACTCCACAATTTATAAACACAGAGTTTATATCTGCTTTATGGATGGGCAGTAAAACAGGAGTACAATGCATCTTAAGTTCAATGATCTGACTATTTGAACTAAATTAATATTAATCTCCCTCTGCCACCCACCCACTTACACAACACACACACAAACACACAAAATATACTTTTTTAAGGTTTGTCTGTGAGAAGCAAAATAGTTTCTTGTTGTTGTAATCCAGGTAAGAAAGTCAGTTACAATTTTAATCCCCACTCAAATATTTTAAAAGTTAAATTTCTTTGGAAAGTATTATTTTTCAGATTTTACAAATAATTTACTACCATATTATTATTTCTTATCATCTTTGGTTAGACACCAATGAAAAGTGCCAACACCATTCTAATTCTATCTTAAAGGGTGGTCTTATGCAAAATTCCAGAGAATTACCTCCAAAATCATTCCACTTATTATGAAATGTACAAAACCAGTATGGCTATCAGCTTTGTGTAGGACAGGCAAAGAATACTGAGAAACTATTTATCGCCCTGCAATGGTAGATTCAAAGGCATCAAACCTCATAGAAGCCAACATCCAGTCTATAACATCTTATTATGGTCTGCAATCTGAGGATAACTGAATTGTCTGTCTTTGACAGGTCTTTCTGGAGTTCATGATAAATTTGAGGTGGGAACAGCTCCAGTAAAAATGCTTTACCATGCTTTTGGAAAAATATTAAAGCTCAAGTTTTCATGTCTATAGATGACAAAATTTTGCTAATCAAGAAGAAACCAAAAAGCGTGCCTTTTGAACAGAAACAGCACTCAGAAGGTGTCAATACAGTCAAAATGGTGCTCTGAATTGATGATTAAACATCCTATATACTAATAGTGAGCTCATTTTCCTAGTCTGGATCCTTATGTAGATAAAAGAGCACTATCTATGCAGAGGAGGGAGATGTCAGCAGGCTCAGAATGAGAGGGGTGTGAGGAACCAAGGTTTTCAGAAGTACAAACACTCTTTGAGAGGGGAATTTTAAAGAGGCAGGAAAAAGAAATAGCCCAACAGGGACATAACAAGTTCTGTGGCTACAGAGTGTTGCGTGGTTGTTGGGATGAGAGACCCAGAAAATGGAATGGTGGTGATGAAGGAAGAAAATGGAAAGGGCATGGCTTGCTTACTGGAACTCAGAACAAGAACATGTCATACTATAACATTTTGTTGTAGGCGCCACATGTCAAAATACTCAATGTTCATCACATGGCTACTATTATGCACACATTTTAGAGCTTGGGATCCAATATGGCTTTCTTCAAAGTCATGAATTCCTTTATCTCTGATTGCTTATTTAAAGGAGCAAGTTTTGAGCCTCCATAGACCGCACACAAATAACACCTATGATATTAATTATCAATGAAAGCATTGTAACAATCACTTTCAAGTACAGAAACATGTCTTGGGAGTTTCTGTGAAAGGCCTACACATGAGAGAGGAAGAAGTGAGAGAATTCTAGTAGTTAAGCTTTAATTTCTGTGTTTGGTTTAATTCCCAGTCTTTTCTCTCTCTACCCTTTGTCCTGTCTTCTGTTTGACCCACCAACTATGTTCTGCCATGTTCTGTTGACTTAAAAGCACTATTTCCTTATTCCATACATTAATGGAACATATGTAAATTTTTACAAAGGTGTTCACCTACTTTTCAAGTCAATAATAAAACATTGTTTATTGGGAATTGCAAGATGTCTTCATATTGCTGAATTCTGAATTTTATTTATTTTTAAGTCACTGTTCTAAGACCCTTGGTCATGATCCAGTGAGGTAAGTAATCCTTACAAAAAAAGTTCTCCTGGACATTTCCTTTTCAGCAGATAACTAACAAGAAACCACAAAGCAATTTTTAAACTCAGGAAAAATTAAAAATGGATGTGGGGTTTTGGCAAAGAATCTGCAGAACAGGAAATAGCTAGCAAATAATGTGTGTTGCAGGCACACATCTGCTATGCATGAGCCTGTGGATCACTATTATAGCCCCAGCTACAAATCAGTGGCTCTCAAGGGTTGGATTGGTATCTGGTTGAGGGTAAATCACCAAGCAGTTAGTAACAGTTATCATATTGTATAAACATTCATTTTGTGCCTTTCTGCATACAACTCATAGGAATGAGAGTACATATATTCCGAGCCCAGCCTTCCCCTACCTGGTGACCTCCAGATGTTTGAATTTCAACTCCCATCATTCCCAGTTAGAATGGCTAACGGTCAGGAGTGCTACATCCAGACTCCATATCCCAAATAAATACACACTGAGAATCTCTCAGTAAAGTTACAAGTAAACAAATGAGCATACTGACAGAAAGGATAATTAATGAAATGCCTGTACAGGGCTACTGTGCATTAAAAAATTAAGGACAGATCCAAACACAGGCTAAGAAATATAACAGCCATGCCCGATCAGACCAAATGTGTACCTAGTCAGCAACCTTTCTCAGTGACCAAAGAGATGCCTATAGAAAAGCCATCAGAAGGACATGCGGACCATAGTACTGTCCCACTCATGTGCCTCAGCAAATTAAGTAGGATATAGTCATCATAACTAATAATCACTGCTAGCCTTCATAATTTTGTCTAGTACCCTTTCTAAAATTATTTATGTTTATGGCTGTCACCATAACTTGTGAAAGTGAATTACATAAAAACATGCCACGTTAAGGAACTATTTGTTTCTTTCTCCTGAATCTCCTATCATGCAGACAATAATTTTAGTCATTTTCCCCATCTTTTCTACCTGTACAATACGTTGACCACATGCTTCTTACCAAAAAAGAGAAAGCAGAGTGACTACCCATCTGTTGATGTGAGTTTACTGTTGCATCTCATGCATTTGCAGAATGGTGCCTTGAAGGCTATCAGAATCAAAAATGAGAAAATTGTGGCAACTAGCAAAAGATAAAGATCAGTGGGGATTGGAATAGCTGAGGTAACAACAAAAAGGATTTTTGTTTTGGGAGAGTTGCTTTTTGATTGAGAGGGTAAGAAAAAATGGGTAACAGTTTGAGGAGAATAAGAAAGATTGAGATATGGGTAAATAGAAAAGTGTTTTAGCAAAGGAAAAAGGGTATAAAAAGATGTTCAAGCTCATGAAAAAGAACTTCCCAAGGCACTCATGAAGGCTGTCAAAGAACTGAGGAAATGGGTAGGGACTCCTCCCATATATAATGGATCCCAGGGTCAGGGAGGGGTGTCCGCCAAATCACAGTTAGCTATAAAATCTGGCCAACAGCAGGCTCCATGCAGGCCATATGTGTGATCCACAGAGACCACAAAGAAGAAACAATTCCAAGTATGGTCATGCCATAGGCTTGTATAAAAATATTGTGATTCCTTCTTTATTCCTTTTGTATAACCTGAAGAATGACTGAAGTCTATTGGCACATCTTCTTAGTAAAAATTTGGTGAGTACTTTATGTAAAACTAACAGCAATCAACTAAAAGGAGAACACATTTTAAATGTAGACACTGAAGGAACAATCCTATGCTCCTCAGAAACACATTCCAGGGACCATAGGATGCTATGACTGTCCCTCCCCACTTAGGCCATGGATTCAGTTATAACCGGGGGGGTCAGAATCTGAGCAATAATTTCTCCTTCCTTCTCTTCCAGCATGAAAAGGTACACAGCAGCTCACAACAATGACTTCAGAATAGGACTGGAGGGGGAAAAGAAATTATAATGGTAATGGTAGGTACAAAGGAAAGATGGAGGAGAGACATGGATCTGTTGGATCTGCATGTTCATTCCCACCAAGAGGCCTGTCTAGCTGAATATGCTAAAATGTGAGAATGGAGATGAAAATGACTCTGACATTCATTCTGTTCTACCTGCTACAGCTTAGGTTAGATGGAGAGCTCCAATTCCAGAGCCCTGCATCTACTGAACAGCAATCCCATAGGACTGCACTCTTAGGCAGCAATTCTTTATCTATTTACCCAGATTAAGCCCAACTGAACTCAAAGACTTTACTTCTGATTAGAGTTGCACTGTAATTCTTTCTGTTCCTATCCCATTCCATCCCACTGGTTATGAGTACCTTACATAACACAACTATGTTGCTGTAAAAGGGGGGCAGGCACATCAGTTCAACCTGCTCCACATTCCCTAATGAAACTTACTGCATTTACATCAGGGGTCAGATAGAAAAAGGTGATTTCATATATCATGTGTTGGCAGTACTCAAGCTTTAACAGGTGACATCAGAACAGGGCCACAGCAGGTCTGGCAAAGGTGATTTATTATTGCTTTTAATTGGTTTCTGCCTAGTTTTGTGAGCTGTAATATCCATTGCTATATTTAGTAAGCATTGTGCACCTGATTGACCATTTACAATGCTTATGTGAGCTCTCTCTCCTGTTCACTCAATGTGCTTCAAATATGGCCATGTTCCCAGGAGTTCAGGGGAAAGGTTTTCAGTTGTCTTTCTACCTTTAGATTGCAAGCCTACTCCCCTCCTATAAATGTCACAGGCAACTCTCTTTTAATAATTTGCAAGTTCCTTTCACAAATTACATTTCTCTGTATTAGTTATGCTTCCCCAAAAGGCATTCTCATACAATGCAAAAAAAAAGGGGGGGGGGAGATATTTGAAGCTTCAAGAGATATTTGTTTTGCAAGGCTGTGTTTTCTTCACCAAAGACAGCTGCTTTCTCAGCCCCTGAGAGGATTGCTTGGGGTTAACAAGCAGAGTCAAACAAGAGAGGATTAGGAAGCTACTAGCACTTCTAGGCTAATGCACTAAAACAGAACATTCCATGTGGAATAGGCATTGCTCACTCTTAGACATGTCCTTTCAAGGCACTGCCCCAGCTTATGACCCACGACAGAGTCAAAGGTTGTATAATCAATGTACTAAGGTTGAATAAGAGGCTTTCTTTCTCAACCCTCTTTTTTTCTTGAAAGCACCAGAGGTAGGGACAAATTGAGATTTTGACAGCAATTTCTGGCACTGTATCTAAAACTTAACATAGAGAACATGTTTTAGAATATAGTTTCTTGAAACAATATTAAGAAATCAAAAATTAGCCATCTTTGTGCATTTTTAGCATGGATTCCATCAAATGCAAATGACAGTGTGACATTAGACAACAAAACCTTGTGCCACAATAAAACTCTTAGTTTTTATAATGCCACAAGAATTTTTGAACTGGTTTGAATCCAGCAATTCCTGGTCTGTTCTTTTTGGTTTCCAATTAATAAGCAACAGTTGCCTATAGTTTATTGTTGGGTTAACTCTGGATTGTTTAACCCATAAACAACCTAGAGTTTTGGGTCCACAAATTACAAACCAACCCAGAAATGCCCTGTTAACTGGATGGCGAAAACAGTAAGTGTAGGGCTCACTCACTTTTAACACCCAGGTTAATCAACCCAGGAATTGTTGCCATGACATGCTAACTGGTTCTTTGTCTTAATGGATAAGACATACATGGTTTTCCAGCTTGAAAATGCTTGCATTCTACTAGTAAAATAGATCAACGTAACTTGTGTTCCGCCAATCTGAGCCCAGCCCATCAGCAAAGCAGGAAATTTAGTGAGTCTATTCTAGTTGGTGGTTTCCTGGTTGTTTAGATCTGTAGTTGGCTTATCCTTCTTGGGTGGACTTAAACTAAAATACAGAAATAAGTTGAAATGAGTTAAGAAGATAATAGTAAATGCTATCTGATAAGCTGCTGAGTAAGTTTTACATACAGGTAGAACAGTTACATGTCCAACTCCTTTTTGAGGATATCTGCTAATTAATAAGCTGTCAAGTTCAAGTCTGGTTTAAAAATGTTTTAAAAGCTCTTAAGAACTGAAGGGGCCTTGAAGTTGCCCACTGGTGGTGACAGCCAGCAGGTGCAATCTTCCACACCATGGTAACATCTCCATCTCCCTCACAGGACTTCCTGTCCCTTCGAGACCAGGGCTGGAGTGTCTCTACTTGGTGTTGGGCGACCGAGACAGATTGGGGATTCTGTTGGTGTACCGTGCACCCTTCTGCCCAACAGTCTCCCTGCCTGAGCTGACGGAGACTATCTCGGACCTGGTGTTGAGGGCCCCCAGGACTGGGGGACTTCAATCTCCATGCCGCGGCTAGTCTGACCGGGGCGGCTCAGGACTTCATGGCCTCCATGACGGCCATGGGGCTGTCTCAACATGTCACCGGCCCGACCCATGAACGTGGACACACTGTGGACCTGGTTTTCTCGACGGGGCAGGAAGAGGGTGGTCTGAGGGTCCCCCTTGCTGTTCAACATCTACATGAAACCGCTGGGAGAGGTCATCAGGAGGTGTGGGCTGCGGAATCATCAGTACGCTGATGATACCCAGCTCTACCTCTCGTTTTCCACCAATCCAGGTGAGGCAGTGGCTGTACTGAACCGGTGCCTGGCCGAGGTAATGGGCTGGATGAGGGCCAATAAACTGAAGCTCAATCCAGACAAGACGGAGGTCCTGTTGGTAGGCGGTTCAGGCTTCGGAGAAGGTGAATTGAACCTTGTCCTGAACGGGGTTGCACTCCCTCCTAGGGATAAGGTTCGCAGCTTGGGAGTGCTCCTCGACCCGGAGCTTTCACTGGAAGCTCAGGTAACAGCAGCGGCAAGGAGCGCTTTCCTCCAGCTTCGGCTGATTCATCAGCTGCGCCCCTATCTGGAATACGACTGCCTCGCAACAGTGACTCACGCACTGGTGACTTCCCGTCTTGACTTCTGTAACGCGCTCTACGTGGGGCTACCCTTGAAGACAGTCCGGACACTTCAATTGGTTCAAAATAGAGCTGCCAGGCTGCTGATGGGAACTGGACGTTATGTTCACATGACTCCAGTTCTCCGGCAGCTTCACTGGTTTCCCATTGAAGTCCAGGCCCAATTCAAGGTGTTGGTGATGACCTATAAAGCCCTAAACGGCTTGGGTCCTGGTTACCTGAAGGAGCGCTTACGTCCATATATGCCCAGCCGCCCCCTGAGATCAGCGGGAGAGGCCCTCCTCCGGGAGCCCTCAGTGAAAGATTCCTTCACTGAGGGCTCCCGGAGGAGGGCTTTCTCAGCGGTGGCGCCTAAGTTATGGAATGCGCTCCCCAGAGAGGTCCGCCTGGCACCGTCATTATTTGTTTTTCGGTGCCAGGCGAAAACCTTTTTATTTAAGCAGCATTTTAAATTTTAATATTATTGAATTTTATTTGGCCAGGGCGGCTTATTTTATTCTAATGTATATATTTTAATTGTTATTGTTTTAATTTATTGTGTATTTTATTCTATGTTGCGAGCCGCCCCGAGGCTTCGGCAAGGGGTGGCATAGAAATGTTTTAATAAATAAATAAACAAACATGCATCGTTTTTCTACTTAAATTACAATATTTCTTTCTAAATTCAAAATTATACATACATAGTATATACAAATTATAAACACATTTATATTTATATTGCCCTGTTTTTGGTCTAGCATTTCCTCTTTTCTGGTGATGCCTAAATGACTATCCCACATACAAGCCACCCTCATTTGATAATGGATAATTAGATATAATCTTAAGGCTCAAAGAGGCATAAAAAGTTTTAAAAACATACAAGCAAGGAGCAACTGGCATACCAGATACCCCTGTAATATTTTTATTGCTTACCTTCCCTCACAAGATCTCAAATTAATGACCATCATTCATTATTTCCTGCCCCCGTTTTATCCTCACAACAACCCTGTGAGTTATGTTAGTCTGAAACAATGAGAGTGGTCCCAGATTACTCAAGCATTTTGTGACTGAAAAGAGATTTAAACTTGGTTCCTCCTGCTCCTGCTTCAAGAATAATCACTGGACAAAATGTGTTTATACCTGAAGATCTGTTACATTTAAAAATCAAATCCTACCTTTAATCCCAGCATTGATAAAATGATTTATGTATATGAGGTCAGAGACAAAAAGCAGCAGCTTTCTTGGTAGCATTCATTCTAGTTTACTATAGCTTTCTTCAGTTGTTCTCCTACCCCACCACCTTTATTAGAATCATGTAAGGGGGCGAGTGAGGAAATGCCTGTTAGCCTGTCTCCTCCATGATGACTTGTCACCAAACCTCCATGTAGTTAAGTGGTGAGACCTCAGTGGGGATCCAGCTCTATTCATTGAAGACCATGGTTCTGATGAAGAGGTTTCCCATTGAAGATGCTTAGCCCTCAAGACATGAAGGGTTGCAGACCCGGCAATGGTGACTTGAAGTAGAAGGTGAAGCCAAGAGGGTCATCTGCCGTCCCCTCCCATTATGGTACTCATAAGCTGGAGTGGAGAATAACTGAAGAAAGTTTTAGTGTAGGAGCAAATGGGCTTTTTGTATGGTGAGACTATGTAGGTGTACAGCATGCTTCAGAGTGCTGGACAACAGGATCCTTACAAAACTAAACAACTGCTCCCTTGGTCTCTTCACAATCAACAAAGCAGAGGGGCGAAGAGCCTCCTATATTATACCAATAATCTTTTAAAGCGTCAAGTCTACAGTTTTTATTAATTTTAACCTGTTATGGAACAGAAAATATTCACTCAAAAGTTTAGTAACCAGCAACATTCACCTTCGAAGAATTTTTCCATGTAGGTTCCAATCATGTACAATACTTTGGAACACAGAATATAGGAAGGTGTTGCATTCCAAAAGAGCAAAAACCAAAAGGGAGGCATTAAAACCAGAAATAATGCAAAAGAAGAAGCTAATTTTCAAAAGTGTCCACAATGGACATGTATTGGACTGGACATCACAACCTAAGAAGGTTCTTAATAAGGTAGTCTTATGCACTCGAAGTTTGAAAGCAAACTAAAACAGCTTGCAAAAGTAGTGACTGCGATCCACAACACACATTAAGCTCTCTGTGCTAGAAACTGAATCATGGATCACTCGTTTGAAAACAAACAAAACAAAATGAAGCAAAACAAAAATGAACAACCCACTGCAAACCCCACCAGATTTCACTGCTTGTTGTGTCTTTAAGCTTTGCCCTGGCCCAGCATATGCTTTGGCCCTGCTGTTTTCCCCAAAGTTGTAAGAAAGGCAACCACTGTTTCTGCAAACTGTTTTAGCTCATTTTCAGAATTTGAGTTATAAGGAATACTATACTGAGTCAAGCCACTGATCTAACTAGCTCAGTATGGTCTACACTAACTGGCAGCAGTTTTCCAAGCTTTCAGACAAGAATCTTTCCCAGCATTACTGGAGACAACAAAGACTGAAACCAGGACTTTCTGCATGCATTAAGTACTCTGCCACTGAGCTATGGCCCTTTACCCTTAAGAATAATAAAATCTAATTGCAATCTTGTAATGAAAATATAAGCCTTACCTTTCACACACATGCACATGCATGTGCACATGTGTACACACACACACACACACACACACACACAGAGAGAGAGAGAGAGAGAGAGAGAGAGAGAGAGAGAGAGAGAGAGAGAGGAAAATATACCTAAACCGACACTCATCCTTTAACAATCTGTTTGTTTTACATACTATTTCCTTATGATATATAGAACACAGTCTGCTCATAATAAACTATAGCTACATTGTACACTCAGCAAACTAAGCAGCAGAAAGTGGGCACACTGGAAACTAGACCCAGCATCATTATTTACAAAGTAAGAAAGAACACTTTGACATCACATGGCTTTATGAAGCCTCATGCTAGAAGCCCTTTTGCTTTCCAAAAAGTCCTCATTTGTAGGTCATGCTCTCATTATCTAGTTCTGGGATCTGTTTTGATTCAATTACAAGAAAATTACTAATAGTTCATTCCAAACTGACCGGCTCTTCCTAACCCTTCTGTTTTATATCTTTCCTTAATCCCTCCTCCCACTCCTGTTTGACATGTTGGAGAGGGAATCGCTTTTACAAACTGGGTGATGATTTTGTCATTCATTATAGGAATACATTCGGCTCTCTGTAGTTTCCCTGGACACAATTGTTCCTCTTACTGGGGGTTGTTTATAGAGTCAGCACTTGAACTTTACCTCAGTTTTCATCCCTACCATGTCCCAAATGTCATTCAAAGGAAATTGGGAGTACAAATGGCTGCTCAAAATCAAGAGACATTTTACACTATCAACCTCTTACTAAGTCAGAAAATGTTTTATGACTTTGGACAGGCCGATGCATACAAAGGGGGGAATGCAGTTTAAAAAATAAACAAAATGGGTAGATGTGAAAGGTATGATATGAATTATATCTACATACTTTATGTCATCTGAATGATCAATAGGAGCAGAGGGGTGAAGGAGTGCACCCTAATAGTTTTAGATTAAATAACACACAACTCATATAAATTGAACAATAAAGGAAAGAACCTCCCCCTTCTCCCAAACTCTTAAAATGGCTGTATGATAGCAATGAAATTATTAACTCATTCAGATTAACCACAATAATTTCCCCTACATGAATCCTCTTGTCAGCAGTGAACTGTATCCTGCACTACAGCAGTGAAATGTCAAAAATAATGAATAGGAACGGTGTGAAATGTTCCTCATACACTTTAATCTCTTTTAGCAAGTTACTGAAGAATATTAAGAATGGATCCCTTCGTTTCCCTGTGTATGCAGTCCTGCATAAAGACCTGATTGACACAGAGAACCCACAGAAAATCCTCTAGGAAGATTTTCTCCAATAAAAAAATTGGGTGGCTCAGTGCCTGTTATTTTGGAAGCAAACCAAAGTCACCCAGAATTAAAGTAGCGGCTTGTACAGCCTTGGGGGAGTCCCAAGATACATACATTTGTAAATTAAAGTTTTTAAAAAACAACAATTCCCAAAAGCCAGTCAAAAACCTCTGATCTTCCATTGCTTAGAGAATGTTGTGCTCTGCCTTGATAGGCAAAACTGGAAGGGGAGGGCAGAGAAGGGAATTAGTCTGCAAAAGCCCGTCAGTGAATAGTAATCATGCCTCTCCTAGTACTATACAAGGATATATTCCAAGAATTGCAGGTCCCACTTGTAATACATTTCAGTCCTATGTGGTCTGTGCTTTGAAAAATAAAAGTGAAATTTCCACAGGATCACAGGCCTTGAGAGAGAGATTTTCCTAATGAGGTATATTTCACTATTAGGGAAGTTATTGAGGGTTCCTTGAGGTGGGCCTATTTCACAGACACTCAGTGATAGTTGCTGTTGCCAAACAACACTGTTCTGTGCCTGGAACTCTGTAGTTGTGCAAGAATATTTAAATCTCCTTCCATGTGGGTCTGTCTGTGGTGTGGTACTGATGCCAGAACTTCCCATATGACTGCAGCTTTCATCACTCCAGTCATCAAAGTAAATAGTCATGCTTATGGGGGATGATTGGCAGCTAGTCCAACTCCCTGCTCAGTGCAGGCACTGATTGGCCCATCTCTGCTGTATGGCCATCTATCCTCCAGTGAAGGGCAATCTACCTCTTCCAAAGGCAGCGTGTTCTATGGCTGAACAGCTCTCAACATTAGAAAGTTTCTGCTAAAATTTAGCAGAAATTGGCTTCTCTGAAATTTCCACCCATTCCCCCTGGAGCCACAGAGAACAGGTCTGTTCCATCTTCTTCATTATAGCCTTCCATATATTTGAAGACTGCTACCATATCCCCTTAATCACCTTAGTCCAAGCTAAGCATACAGCCTTTTCAGTCATTCCTCACAGGACTTGATTTCCACACATACACAACACCATCCCGGTTACTCCTATCTCAATGCCCTCTAATTCTTAAGAAGTGGGGCCCAGAACTGGACACAGTACTGCAAATGCAGCCTAACTGATGCAGAAAACAGAAACATTACTTCTCCTGGGCAAGACACTGTGGTTCTGTTAACGTTATACACAACTGTGTCTGCTTTTTTAGTAGCTGCATCACACCACTGGCTCATCTTCAGCATGTGATCTACTAAGACAAATAGGGCCTTTTAACAAGTACAGCTATCAAGCCAGCCACGCCCCCCTCCATCGCCCATTTGTATCTTTGATCTGCTGAAGCCTTACAGCTACCATTTTGAATTTCATCCTGTTAGTTCTGGCTTAGAGTCCGGTCTACCTAGATTCTTTTGATAACATCCTGTCATCTATGGTATTGGCTATGTATGCGTAAATGTGTTAATCTTTATATTTGATAAGCAGTTCCTGAAGGTTCCTAATTCAACCTATGACAGAACTATCCATCTGTGATCCACTTATTTCTGAAATTAGTTCTCATCATCAGTTGATAATGCAGCATTACCTCTTTGTATTCTATTGTTGCTATACTGCTGATGCTTTGTAAGCACCCACAGTTAAGGGAGGAAATTATTTCAAGTACATTATGAGCTCTTTATCTTTATGAACCCTAATTTATTTCTTGTGCCCAGTCTTTTGCAAAACAACTTGATGTGTGCTACAGAGATACTCATGGCCATTGACCACTTATACTGACTGTAGACTTTTGGAAGTTTCCACACATTTATTTCTTTCCTGTGGTTTGACTATAGTTGTTTATGTGGGAAGCCTTGCTGTAATTTTGCTTTGTATGCTTCCTGTATCAATTCACTTGCATGTTTCCCACGTTCTCCAGTATTCACAACGGTTACCAATAATTATATAGGAGCAAGCACCATAATAAACTTTGGGCTGTAGTTAACACCATTGCCTTACTACTCATATCCATGCTTCACTCCGTATCACTATCATGAACAACATGGAACTACAAGCAGTACAGAATAGGGTGGCCTATATTCTAACTCAGATGGCCAAGTAGAACTGTATTACATTATTTCTAAGAGGTCTGCATTGATTACCTATTTAAATCCAAGCCAAATTCAAGGTGCCCATGCTTACCTTTAAAACTGGTACGTCAGCTGCATGAGACAAAGCCTGACAACAGTGACCCACACACTAGTAACCTTCTCTTTGGATTATTGCAATGTGTTTTACGTGGGGCTACCCTTAAAGATGATATGGGTACTTCAATTGGTACAAAATAGAGCATCCAGGCTATTGACAGGGACTGGCAGACCTCATCATATGGCTCCGGTCCTGGAGGTGCTGACAACATATAAAGCCCAGAATTCCCCCTTCCATATACACCTGTCTGGCCTTTAAAATCTTCTACAGAGGCCCTTCTCTGTGAGCCCTCCTTGAAGAAAGTGAGGAGGGATGTTACAAGGGCCTTCTCAGTGTTGGTGCCTCATTTGTGAAATATGCTCCCCCAGAGGTTTGTCTGGTGCCGAATCTATTCTTTTCGGCACCAGATCAAAATCTTTTTATTTAACCAGTATTTTAATTGTTAATTAATATATATTTGATTTAATCCTATTTTAATCAAGTGCTATAAAATATTTCTATGTTCTTAAATTTGTAAACTGTCTTGAGATTTTCTATGAAAATAATAGCAGTATAGATTATTTTAAATAAACAATACTAAATAAATAAAACCCTAAACAACTTGGCACTCTGTACCTGGAAGAGTGACACACCCTTCCCCTGCTATTAAATCTGCAGCTGAGTTTTTTCACTACCTTTGCCAGGAGAGATGCACATAGCAAAAAGGAAAAAAGCCTTTTTATGGTGGCCCTCTGAATGTGGAATACCCTCTCCATAAAGGTATGACTGGCACTGATGTAACAATCTTTTCAGTGCCTGGTTAGAACCTTTTGTATTTGCCCAGGCATTTAAGTTTTCAGCCTTTTAACTGCTCTATAGTTTTGATATTTGCTATGCACGGTTTTTTGTTCCTAACTCTATTATTGTGTATTATTTTGGTATAATTAGGTGGTCCATGCCCTTGTATACATTACTAGTATACAGAAGGATGAAGAACTTTAGAAATATTTTAATAAGTTCAAATAAGTGTCTTGTGACTATACTATGCATTCTAACTTTCTAATCATAAAGTTTATGAGATTTTGACCAAAGTGTGAAAATAACTACGTCACTCAAACACACACACACACACACACACACACTTATGCAAGGGGTGAGCAACTTGTTCCCCTCTAGATGTTTTGCCTGCAACTATAAGCCCTCATCAGCATAGCCAATGGTGAGGGCTCAAATGAACTGCAGGGCAAATTTTTATCTAGTACTCATAGGCATTGTCTTTAAAAACTTTATAAGACTCTGTATGAAGCTCATTAGTAGCTCCATATCTACTAATGGGCCTAATGATGGACAATAGTGGCTTGTCTAAGCTCAAGATAGAACTCATGAGTGAAATACAAACTTGGCATTTTTGCTTAACACTCATTCTTTTAAGCCTCAAGGCATCAGAAATCCACCTGACACCTTAATTTCTCACTTCTGAAGTTGTCTGACACCAAGCCAGACTGGAAGCAGCTCTGCAAGGTCCCAGGCAGGAAGTCTGAGCCTGGGAACCGCCACACGTAAAACACATGGTACTCATATGTGAGGAACTCCAAACTTCTGCCATCTTGACTTGGAACTCAATTGCCAAAAGCCTGCCTGTGAGTCAGGAACACCTAGCAAACCATTTCCCCCTATATACACAAAATTTACCCAAGATCTCCCTAAGAGCCCTTGTTGGTTGTCCCATGACCAACACAATGACATCCAGTAATGTCATATACTTTCTTGGTAGTTGCACTTACCCTCTGGAACAATCTCCCACACGCAGTCCAAGAGTTGAAAATGTGGCAAACTTTTAGATGCCTCTTGCAGATGTACCTGTTTATTCAGGCTTTCCCCAACATGCAACTGCACAGTTCTGTTTTGCTATCCCAGTAAAGTTTTTAAAGGATTTATTAGTTTATATTGCGTTTACATTGTATTTCTTATGTAAACTGCTTAGAGATCTTATGATATCAAGCAGTATATAAGTAGCTTAAATAAATAAATATTCCACATGTGCACTGTTTGGTCTTGGCACCCTTATATGAGCTTTTACACAGTTGAACTTTAGAATTAAATGTAAGTGACTTTCATATACAGAATTCATTAAAATGTTGTATAAATCATGCCAGCATTTCTGTGCTCTCCCTTCCTGGAAATGATTTCAGCATCAGGCAAAGACTTTCCTTAAAAAAAATACTATAGTAGTTAATGCCACTTGACCATCTGTTTTGTATTTTTATCTGTATTTTATTAACATTGTATTTTAATATGCTGTAATTAGTTTTTATTGTGCTTTACGTTATGGCTGCAAGCTACCCAGACATGCTGTGGAACAAATGGGTGGCATACAAATGTTTTAAATAAATAAATTTGGCATTTGCACTGATGCTATAGCTCAGTGGCAGAGGGCAGACTTTCCAGGCAGAATGTCCCACATTCAAACCCCAGAATCCTCACATAAAGAAGGAAAATCTCTGCATGAAAACCTGGCGAGCTGCTGCCAGTCAGTGTTGAGAATGTAAGCTTGGCTGACTGGTCCAAGGGTCTGATATACTGACTGCATTCACACATCACAAGTAACCAACACTGTGGGTTTGTCATGCTGTCCAAACCCTATCATGGTATATCGTCATAGCTTGGTTCAGGTCCAGAAACCATGACAAGAAACAATTGTCTGTTGTATGGATTCTGTCTACCACAATTGTTGTGAAGTCCAGACCCTGGAGCTCCACCTTTCTGTATGTGATTAAGAAATATCATAAGATCCCATAGAAAAGCAGCAACAGAACGGGCTGCTCCAGACATCTGATCTCTGCTATGCACAGCCTCCTAGAAACACACACATATCTGTACTTGCTTTGTTCCTATTGGTAGAGCACTGTGTTCATCACCCTCTTTACTTCCTGAAACAGTAAGTAGGTAAATACCTTAAGTGAGTAGTAGGTGAAATTACAGGGAGTGTTTAACATAAAAAAAGTTAGAAGCTGAATTGGCTAGGAAGCATTAAAGATGGGGATACAACCAGGAGGGGGAAGAGGGAGAACCCACCTCAAAACCTCAGCAGACCAATCAATAAGAGCCAATTAAAGTAGTTCAAAAACAATAGAGCAATAAAGGGGATTTTGCTTGTGGAGCTACTGGGATGCATGGCAAGAGTGGGAAGACAGTACACGGGACAGAAAATGACAGAACCAGCCAGGGGTTTAGATCATCTGATGGAGAAAATGTGTTAAGTTACCACCAAGTGTACTACCTCCACACTTTGTGTGGCATGCAAACTCAACCTCTGAGTTAACTTTCTTTGGTCTTACATTCCTATCTCAAGCAATAATGACAATTTATTATAGTTTTCCTTTTGAGCATTACTTTTCAGCCATGCACAACTTCCTGAAGCTTTTTATGCTGGTATTTTCCTCATTGACCATAGTAAGATCTTATCCACAAAAGATAAGCAACATGAAACATTTATAAGGTACAACCTGAAATATTTCCAGAAAAATCTCTGAGCTGTTAGTAAACATAGGATGCAATCCTATACACACTTACCTGGGAGTAAGCCCCATCAAATCCAATAGGACTTGCTTCTGAGTATACAAGATTACACTGTTAACATACTAAGTGTATCTCACTGAGGGCCACATGTTTAAAGGTGCAACAATCCTGTTCTCAAATTGCTCAGGAATGCAGCTCAATGGGGCTTCTCCCTAACAGAAGAGTATTAAGATTTGGAAATCAGTACCTTCCTGATCTTAATTGGAAAAGTTTGAAAACTGTTGTGTGTGTCACTGAAAAAAAAACTGTAGACTGTGATCAACAACTCACAAAAGATTTCTTGTTTCCTTGAAACAAAGTCTGCCAGTGACTCCTTGTCTGCATTTCCATCATAATCTGTGACAGGTATCTGGGTGCATATATGCAAACATTTATTTCAAATTTAGGGTTTAGAGTGCTCATCTAGGAATGTTTCATGCCTTGCATGTCCCCAAAAGCTGTTCACAATATTTCAGAAAATGTTCCCCTCTAGAACTATTAGACTTTGCATACCCCCCAGGCCTTTCATTTTCATAGGGTACACTTGCCTCTTCATCATTACTTCCCTTCTTGCCCAGCTCGTATGTGCCACACATTCTTTCCATTGCTCCCATGTCATTGCTCTCCTACATAGATCTATACCTCAAACCTATACTACTTCATCTCCAGTCTGGGTTCACAACAGTTAGTGACCCTACCGTTCCCATAAAAAATTCTAAGCAAGCTCAGAAAACTGGGGAAAACTGGAGTTTCAGTTGCTAATGGGCTTATTACCAATACAGTACATATGAATCACTCTGTATAAATACTATTATTATATCACATCACATCACATTATTATTACTAACTGCTATATACTTTTTAGGTAAAATATCCATAATTGAAAAGTGTATGTTGCCATATTTATTTATTTATTCCATTTATATTCCACATCAAATTAGTCCGAGGACTCTCTAAGCAGATTTTAAAGTGTTATGACATGTGGGCACATTGTTCTGGTATTCTGGTGACATTCTGGTCAAATAATTCAACATGATCAAATATTTGTCTCTCTTTAAAAAATGTAGAGAGAATTAAATGACTAAGACTGCAATCCTTTATCTACTTATCTGTATGACTTGAACTTGGGGGGGGGGTTGTATCTGAATAAACATATACACAATTGCAGTATAACTGATTTTGTAGGAATGAATGATGAACATTCCTAATGAATGGAAGGCATAGAAGTGCATTCAATATTAACTCTGACCCTTGCATGTGTATCAACTCTAAGCTGGGATTCAGACTATTGTTCAGATATCTGTTATATACTGAGATGTTTGGGTTAGGTTTAGGATTCTAAGACTCCAAACTCTGGGAATGGCCTCAATATGAAGCATAAGTAGTATATTTGGCAGGTAAGCAAATAAGGTTTTTTATGTATTTATCACATTTATATGTCCCCCTTTAAGGTGGCATAGATGGTTTTCCTTTTCCCACATCTTATTATCACAATGGGTGTAGGTTGTTAGAATGAAAAAGACAGAGACAATGGTAGCGCACAAGTTTAAGATTCTGCTGGATGTTATGGTCTTATGGCCATGTTGGGAGGAGACGTTAGATGGCCATGTATCTCACGACATTTCTCTTCTGCCACACCCCCAATTACCATTCCATGCTTTACAACTGCTCCTACATTCCTGATATGCTAGAAAACAAAACTGTTTGTCCCTGATTAAATTAAAATACTGAGTATGTATCGATCTGCATTTCAAACTCCCATAAATCATAGCACCATATGACTACAGGAATACCTGCTATTCACTGGGTGACCATTTAGGGGCCTTTGTTTATTTTATTCATTTTTCAATTTATATCCTGCCTTTTTCCTACAAAGGTCTCAAGGCAGCTTACATCATTCTCCTCCTCCATCTTATCCCCACAACAACCCTGTGAGGTAGGTTGGGCTGAGAGTCTGTGACTGGCCCAAAGTCACCCAGTTGGCTCCATGGCTGAGCAGGGACTCGAACCCAGATCTCCTGAGTCCCAGTCCCACACTCTTCACCACTACACCACACTGCAGAGACTTTGGCCTCCAAGGTTACCCAACTGAGTCTTATGGCCAAGTAGGGATTTTCTTATGGCCTACTGGATCTCTCTGGTCATAAGCCAGCATTCTAACAAACACTACACTAGTTTTCAGGACATCTTTGGAATACATAGGTTAGTGCTTCTACATGCCTCAGAGGGGTGCCTTTGAATCCTGGACCTAGTCTTTATCGCATTCTTGAAGCTATTTTTGCAGTTGCTTTTTCTTACAGCATGAAAGCACAGTCTTCTCCATTCCTATAATTAGATTATTTTAATTATCATAATTGTCAAGTTTTGCCCGTATATAAATCTTCTCTCAAGGCATGTATTTAAGTTGGGAGTCTAGTTCCCCATATATTTATCCCAAGATCCCAACAGGGAAGCAGGTCCTGTGAAACTAAATTTTGTCAGTATTTGATGAAAAAGTTATCTAAGAAGCTAACAAAAGCCTAAATCTTTAGGATTACCTTAACTGCTATGCGCTGTAAACCTACTTTTGAGTAAGGTCAAATAAGGTCAAGCAAGGATCATACACTTACAAACACACGTAAGTGCTTAGCATTAGACATGTCTGTCAATTGTTCAGCCTTAAAAACAATCACTGTTGGCATGTGCAAAATTGGGAGTTTCAACCCAGTCCCAAAGTTGTTTGCTCACAAGAAAGCTCTGTCAAATTCAATGGGACTTACTTGTTGATAAGTAAGTTTAGGGCATCAGCCTTCATTAAACAAGCTTAGAACTTAGAAAGTTAGTACACTTAGCACCACCTTCTATTATAGTAAATCTGTCACTTGCTAAGAAAGAATGTCAAAATATACAATGTGCACTTTTCAGACAATGGATTTTGTTTATATAATAAACCAATTTGAGAATGACAGTACTACAAGATGTAATGTACTGGTAGTGTACAATGCGGTATACTCTATTTGCATGTTATTATAATGTATTACTTAAGAATTAATAAGAGAACACATAGACTTTACTGCACAAGTTGGAAGGGACAGAGTTAACACAGAGTTGATACTGACTTATCATCTTAACACATTTCCTGCACTTTTCATGTTGAACTATGGAATGATTATGTTTGCTTAGAAGATGATAAAATACCATATATCCAAGAACTCTCTACCAAATAGAAATGGCATCAAACTACTTCTCGTCAAAGCATATACTTTATTCTAAAGATGCATGTAGACTTTAAGAACTTGTTTATTGTTATTTTTGATACCTATGTTAAACGTACACAAAGGGCCTAACTCACAGTCCATTTGCACTGCTACAAGCCACCTCCCCTTCTGTACTGAGCCAGACATACCAGAAAATGCTTAACATGTTTTAAAACTAAGCATCAAGGCTCAAGAAATAGGGCACCACATTTTAAACACTGGATTTTTCACACCCTGTTTTCCCAAAGGCCATTGCACCTTGTAGTTTAATAAAGGTTAACTTCCCTACAAACGCCTGTGACCAATGGATAATATAACTTAGAATCAAGGGGTGGGAATGTGTGGGGGTGTTTTAAAAAAACACCCAGTAAATCCAACTGTAGCTAGAAGCAGCCTGTATGCAAGCGAGATCCTTCCCAAGCGAGCTAAAATGGAGACAGAATTTCATCTCTGCCCTAGAGAAACAGACAGTGAGGGCAGCAGCACCAGGTCCAGGTCAAGGTCACTAGCAGGGCAGTCTGCAGCTGCTTGCATAGCTATCTTCAACCGCATACGCAACGCGCTTTCCAAACTCTCGATCCCGACTTCCAACAAACAGAGGCCAATTGAAAACAAAAAAACACCCTTGCAGACTGTTTATATTTAAAATTCTCATCCGCGCATATATTGATCACCACGTTATTCTAGTGCTTGGTACATTTTAATACAAACGGCTCCCCCCCCCGCAGTTTCATACACAGGAATATTTAAAAGAACCCCTACCAAAAGGAAAGGTTTCTGCCCCTGCCAACCCCTCCTTAAAAAACAGCAGTGATCTAAGGAGAGCAGAAGCAGTGGGGGCAAACGTAGCCCCTTGCGCGATCAGGAAACTCGCTTGTGCAAGCTTCCTGAACTCTGTTTTGAATATAGGAGCGCCTCTCTCTCTCCAAATCGAATATGAGGGCGATGCTGAGTGTGTGAGAGAGGCCTAGAAGTGCACAGGGAGGGTCATTTAGTAAGTCCTACTGCCTTGGGTTGAGCGGCAAAGAAAAAGGAGCAAGATGTATGTATGAGCCCTTAAGTGCCATTTTTGTCTCCACCTCTGCTTCGGTTCATGTGCGCCAGACTGATAAGTATGGGGTGAAGAGAGAAAAGAGGCAGAGAATGGATCAAAGGGCGGGAAGGAAATTGGGAGAGGGGTTCCTCTCAAGACCCTTTCCTTCTATAAAGTATCGAACCTTTCACATGGAGAGGGAAAGTAATCGATCGTACTCTTCTGTGTGTGCGTGTGTGTGGGTGGGGGGTGTAACTCTCATCACACACACACATCGCTCCCACAAGGCACACCCGCCACACAACCTTAGCCCTCCCTCCCTCTCCCTCCCCCTCCCTTATGAACTTCAGGTGACCGACCATGGCTTTGACACATAAGCAGTTCAGCCCGCCGACACTGAACCCTGGGGCACAGCCAGGGAGGGGCTGAGCGAGCATGCACGGAACATATGTGCCGGAGGCAGAGAAAGAAAATGACCCCTAAATCCACTACAGCCGCCGCCGCCGCCCCCTCGCCGCCTTCCTTCCTCCTTTCTTTAGAGATCGAGCACCGCGGGGGCCGGTGAAGGCTCTCCTCGGGAATATATATATATATATATATATATATATATATATATATATATATATAGAGAGAGAGAGAGAGAGAGAGAGAGAGAGAGAGAGAGAGAGAGAGAGAGAGAGAAGATAAATTCTCTTTCCCCCACGCTCCCCGTTTGCTTCCTCTTTAAAGAGCGCTGGTTCGCTTCTTCATACCGAGAAGGAAGCAGAGGGAAAAAGTTAACTGTCTCGCAAAGAATTGGGGAAAAGGGGGAGACAAATAGGAGGGGGATGGAAAAAGGGGGGACGGGGTGAATTGCTGTGTCAATGTGTAATGTGTGCACTGCCTGCAGGCGGAGGAAGAGGAGAGCAAGATGCACTTTTAGTTTCTCCCGAGCTCTACAGCTCTGGTTTGGGGCAGCGGCGCTGAAGAGCCTCAGACTCGCCCTGGCTTCATCTGACCCTTCATTTTATTGCAGCCAGGAGAAGCAGCAGCCCCGAGCTCGCCTGCCGCTTCCGCCGCCGCTGCCGCCGCCGCCGCCTCCCCCTCTGCTCTGCAGGGACCTCGCATGCCACGATCTCCCTCCTGCCGCCCCCCCCCCCCGCGCTTCGCGGCGACGGCGGCGGCGGCAAAGCGGCAGCCCCGGACTCTTGTGTCTCTCTGTGTGTGTGTGTGCTTTCGCCGCCGCCGCCGCCGCTCCCTACCTCGCCCTCCCCGCCGCTCTTCCCCTTCTCCTCCCCGGCTCTGGGGCCGACATGCCCAGCCGCAACCTTTAGCCGGAGACGGACCTCGCGATTGATTCCGCACAGGACGCCAGCAAACCGCTCTCCCTTCCAGTTGCAACTCCCCCACCCCAATAAAGAGAGCGAGAGAGAGAGGCTCAGCCTTAAAAGAGAGATCCATTCACACACATACAACAAATGCACAATCACAAGAAAGGGGAGGGGAGACAGAGGGCGAGAAGAGCGAAGAAAGAGAGGGGAGGGAGACACATACACATATACACCGTCTCTCTCTCGCTCGCTCACTCTCGAACACACACACACACAGAGGAGGGGGGAAATTAAAAGGGCACAAGGCTGTTCATCACCAACATGGCTGCCTCAGCTCAGACCTAAAAGAGGAATAACCCAGGCTGTGTCTTTGTCAGTTTCACCTCTGTAACCCTAAACTAATGCACAAAACAACGGAGGAGGCTGCGGAGGGGAAGGAGGCAGGCAGAGACGGGGGGGGGGGGGAAGGGGGGAAACAGGAGAGAGGGAGAGAAGGGGGGAGAAAAAAAGGAGCACTTACGTGAAGAGAGGCGCTTGGGTTGCTCCTGCTTCCTCCTGGGCATTTTCCCCCCTTTTCACATTCTCCTCCTTGGTTTAATGGGAGATCAAATTAAAAAAAAAAATAAAAAGCCAAAGGGGGCAGCGGAGGCAGGCACAAAGCGGGGGCAAAGGGTGGCTGCCCAGCAGAGGCTGGATTTCTTCTCCTGGGCAAATGGGGTGGGGGGGTCGAGAAGCTGCTTTTCCTGGAGCCAAGGAGAAGGGATTTTTTCCCCTCTCCCCTTTTTCTTGCCCTTCCTCCCCCACCTTTTCTGGCTTCCCCCCCGCCCGGTCGTGCACCTGGCTTGTCCCCGGTCGCAATATTCTTCAATGGAAATGGATCTAATGGGCGAGGGAGAGAGTGTGTGCTCATATGCGGTGTCAATAATGAGGGCTGGTGCGGCGGTGTCTATGGCTGCTCCGTGTGTGTCTCCAAGCCCCTAACTAACACTAATGCCGGGATCAAAGGGCAGCGGCGGCGGCGGCGGCGGCAGTGCTCACAGCTCACACACAGGCTGGAGAGGGAAAGGGAGAAGAAGGGGAGAGAGAGAGAAAGGAGACGAGGCACACACACGCGCGCACACACGCGCACACACACACGAGGCAGAGCAAAGAGGAAGGTGCCCCCGAGACTCCCAGGCTGTACTTTACACACCGAATTGCGAGCGCTCCTCGTAGGAAGGTGGGGGGGACAAAGCCGGCGCTGGGGCAGCCGCCACAGCACGCCAGCCCCATTTTACCTCGGGGAAACAAAGATTGAGGTGGAGGGTGGAGAGGAAGTTTGGAGTTCTCTGCGATATCCACATTCCTTCCAAAATAAAATAATGTGCATGCATGTTTGTAAAATGAAAGGTCAAATCGGTGTGATTTGATTTTTTCATTTAAAGGGAAAGATGATCCCAATAACGACCCTTAAAAATAACGGTGCAATATTTAAGAGTTTAAAGAGGGACGTTTTCTTTTGGTACTTCTTTTCTTCTGATGAAACTAGTGTGTACGTGTGTTAAAAAGATACAGTGGATAACTGACTTGAATTATGTTAAGTATAGTATCAAAATATGGAACTCTTTAGTGGAGCTAAAACCGAGGTGGTGGAGAATCAGTATGAAAATCATAACTCCTTGATGTACAGAACGGGAGGGGGAGAGGCAAGATTAGGTCACCCCTAATAGTTGGTTTTAACTGCTACATGATGCCCCTACAGGGCTCACAGTCACCCTGACTTCTGAATTTGTACTTTATTCCTGCATAAATGCAGGTAGGGGAAAGCTTTATCTGGAAGCATTTCCATTGCACATTATGAAGCCAGGATTGCAGTTGTCATTAACTGATACCTGCTTTCATTACTGCACAAAAGCATACATCCTTCTTCAAAGACAAACATGAAGGGAAGGGGGGACAAGAGAGAGTGAGATGGAAAAGGGACTACGGCTCACTAAAGCACAAAAGGTACTCCGAAAGAGAAGTGCTCTTTTTGTGTGTGACCAGCAGTCATTTGGATAAAGGTTCACTCTGAGGTTGTTCACGATTTAAACTCTAAAACCCGTTAGCACAATTGAAGTGAAATGATTTGAAGCTCAGTTGTTCACAGATCTCTTGCTTTGCGCAAGAAGAAAAAAACTTTGAACATAGTAGAAGACACAACATGAATTATGACTCAGACATGAAAAGAAATATTTTAATGTATTTTTCTGCTGTGTATAGCCCTTTTCTGTTTTCTTGCTTTTGGCAATCTTACTCATCATTTTACTTCTGTATATTTATTTTTGTTCACCATAAAACAGATTATTTTAGTTATTGAACAACTGTATAAAGAAAGAGCAATAAGGGTTCGGTTTATGGAATTAATTCTGTAAAGATACTGACATGTACATTTCTGAAGTCTATATCCAGGACTACTGACTAGATTTTTTCTATTGCATGTGTGCCTTGTACATAATATATATGCATATATGCATAATGTGTATGTTCACTGGGAAGCCCCAGCCAATCCTGCTTTTTCACTGGGTGAATATTATTTCCAAACATAACCCCACATATGCAAGTTTCTTGCTATTTATTCTTATGCAGAAATGCTGTCTTTGTAAGTAATTCATCCTTTGTGTGGAAGAGACAACATCAGTTAAATTAAGTATGAAGAGGAAAAAGTATAGGCACCCGTGTTCCTCATAATATATAAAAGCATTTCTAAAGCATAAATGATTGCACTATATAAAAAAGATTTGCACATCTGGGCAAAATCCACCCCCCCCCCCAAGAAAGCAGCAGGTGATAGAACAGTGGGAAACCGGCCACAGCATCAGCACCTAGGGATATTGGCACCCATCCGGACTGTAACATCTTTGCTGTAACATCTTTTTTCATTTCATTTGTTGTTTTAAACATTTTGTAGTTAGGGATGGGCAGTTGAGCATGTACATAGTTACAGATGCTTATTTTATTGTTTTTAAAATTTATTATCTTTGTCTATAGTATTTCCCAAGTAAATGGGCTTTACTATAGTCATGGGGGTGCCATGATACAAGTTTAAACAAAACTTGAATGGACAATTTGTTTTTTAAAAAATAACAGTTTGGCAAGCTGGTGTGTGATATGTCTTAACATATAAAGAATGTAGAGACAGTTGTAAAGTTGAATGGCAGCTGGTGGGAGAAGAATATTAATTGTAGGTATTCACAAAAGAGTACACATGGCTGTCTAAAGCCCCACCCCCTCCCTTGGTAAGACCATTAAGTCCAGGGTCTAAAATTACTTAGCTGCACCATTGTATATAGATACAAAAAGCTCAACTGGTGCTTCATACTCCAGTGTGACTAAAAACAAAGCATGTGATTAAGCAGACAAAGGATGGTTCAGTTCTCAAATGCTGGGTCACCGGGGGCACCTAATATCTCTAGTTCCCTAAATGGTCTCCCTATGTGTATACCCTTTACACTCTCCCATATAAGTTAATGATGCCATATAAGACGTGAATACTGCCCCTGGGACATTGTTGTGGAAAGGACAAAAGCAGCTCTGTCCCCTGTGACAGGAAAGGTAGGGCTGGCTCTCACTGCCCAGGATCCAGCAGGAAGGTGTTATGTGTCCTTGCACATTCTGTGTCCTGCCCCTCAGGTGTCCTTATAGTACTCAGCTGCACTACTCACATTGCATTATTTGCATAGACATAACTAGGGACCGCTAGTACAAATCCACCTCAGTATGTATCAACAACATACACTGTGTGTTCAGATGAAGATCTAAACAGCAAACATTTGTTGATTCAAAGTTGTTAAACAGTCACAGAATTTATCTTGCAGTGATTACAAATATATGTGTCCTGATCTTTACTTCTGTCCCTCCTTCTAAGCTACTATT
>NW_025335589.1:6289556-6291103 GCF_004798865.1 Varanus komodoensis
AATAGTAGCTTAGAAGGAGGGACAGAAGTAAAGATCAGGACACATATGAATGCATCTTGGCCTGGTGCGTTTTTTTCCAACTGCCAGGACTGAGCTCAGAGACCTTAGTACTTTGAGTTTTTCTCCAAGCAGTCTAAAGGGGGCGGGGTTGTTGTTAAATAACTGGGAACCAGAAATCATTGGTAATCCAGAACAAATCACCCAGATATTATACCTTTATTAAAGCACAATGGCAACAAATTATTTCATGTTGGCTTACTTGGGGAAAAAATAGATTCACTCCCCCTCCCCAACCACCTTGGTAAATCTTTCCAAGGTGGCTCAAGTCAAAATATGAAGCGGATGATGAAGCGGGGTTGGGAGATGGCTAGAGCATAGGTGGAGGAAATTACGGGATGAATCTGACCGAACACACTTAAGAGCCCATTATCGGGCCTATGCTGTGGCGGTGAGGGCGGTGAAAAAGAAATTCTTTTCTGCTTCCATTGCCTCCTCACAATGCTGTCCGGCGGAGCTGTTTCGGGTGGTACAAGGGCTGGTTCATCCTGGCCCTAAGAAACATCTGTTACCACCCTCGAAGGCCCGCTGTGACGACTTTGCCAAGCATTTTAGGGAGAAAATTGCTCAGATTCGTCACGAGCTGGACTCCACTAGTGACTCAGAGCCTTCAGGGGAGGAGCCAATGTTGCCGTCTGGTCCACAATTGATGGATGAATTTCAGTTATTGTGGTCTGATGATGTGGACAAGGTGCTTGGACAAGTACGTTCCACCACCTGCTTATTGGACCCTTGCCCATCTTGGCTACTCAAGACAGCCAAGGACGGGATAGGGACCTGGATCCTGGAGGTTGTCAACACCTCTCTAAGGGATGGCCGGGTACCTGCCCCTTTAAAGGAGGTGGTAGTCCGGCCTGTCCTAAAGAAGGCTTCCCTAGATCCAGAGATGGCCACCAATTATAGACCATTGGCCAACATCCTGTTTCTGGGCAAGGTGTTGGAGCAGGTGGTGGCGGGACAACTCCAAGCACTCTTGGATGAAACTGATTATCTGGACCCATTTCAGTCTGGTTTCAGACCCGGGTATGGTACTGAATCTGCCTTGGTCGCCCTGTACAATGACCTGTGCAGGGAAAAAGACAGGGGGAGTGCATCCCTGTTGGTTCTCCTGGACCTCTCAGCAGCTTTCGATGCCATCAACCATGGAATCCTCCTGGATAGGCTAGTGGGATTGGGAGTTGGGGGGCACTGCTTTGCAGTGGTTCTGCTCCTATCTCAATGGCCGATTCCAGAAGGTGGTGCTGGGGGACTATGGCCTCTGCACCATGGCAGCTATGCCATGGAGTTCCGCAGGGTTCCATCTTGTCTCCCATGCTATTTAACATCTACATGAAACCACTGGGAGAGGTCATCAGGAGGTGTGGGCTGCGGAATCATCAGTACGCTGATGATACCCAGCTCTACCTCTCGTTTTCCACCAATCCAGGTGAGGCAATGGCTGTGCTGAACCGGTGCCTGGCCGAGGTAATGGGCTGGATGAGGGCCTATAA
>NW_025335589.1:6291203-6310118 GCF_004798865.1 Varanus komodoensis
CATCAGCGTACTGATGATACCCAGCTCTACCTCTCGTTTTCCACCAATCCAGGTGAGGCAATGGCTGTGCTGAACCGGTGCCTGGCCGAGGTAATGGGCTGGATGAGGGCCAATAAATTGAAGCTCAATCCAGACAAGACGGAGGTCTTGTTGGTAGGTGGATTGGGCTTTGGGGTGGGGGACTTTGACCTTGTCCTGTATGGGGTTGCACTCCCTCTTAAGGACAGGGTCTGCAGCTTGGGAGTGCTCCTCGACCCAGAGCTATCATTGGAAGCTCAAGTGACAGAGGTGGCGAGGAGCGCTTTCCTTCAGCTTCAGCTGATCCATCAGCTGCGTCCCTACGTGGAGAACAACTGCCTGGCAACAGTGACACATGCATTGGTCACTTCCCGATTAGACTTGTGCAACACGCTCTACGTGGGGCTGCCCTTGAAGACGGTCCGAATACTTCAATTAGTGCAAAATAGAGCTGCCAGGTGCTGACGGGGACTGGGCGTTGTTCTCATATAACCCCAGTCCTCCATCAGCTCCACTGGCTCCCCATTGAAGTCCGGGCCCAATTCAAGGTGCTGGTTATCACCTACAAAGCCCTGAACGGCTTAGGCCCTGGTTACCTAAAGGAGCGCCTGCATCCATATATGCCCTCCCGCCCCCTGAGATCAGCGGCAGAGGCCCTTCTCCAGGAATCCTCCATAAAGGATATTAGGAGAGTGAAGGAGGGCTTTCTCTGTTGTGGCACCCAACCTATGGAATGCACTCCCCAGAGAGGTCCGCCTGGCACCGTCCTTATTTGTTTTTTGGTGCCAGGCCAAGACCTTTTTATTTAAACGCTATTTTAACTGTTAATGGTTTATTTGTTGATTTTAAATTGACCAGGCTGTGTCCACTATTTTATTTTATGTATTTTATTTATTTGATGATTTTTTTTTTGGTATTTTATGCGGGATTTTATGATTGTAAGCCGCCCCAAGACTCATGCGATGGGGTGGCATATAAGTTGTTTAAATAAATAAATAATATATATATAAAAACAATACTACAGAAATACACTAATAAAAAGATAATATTTTATTATTCAAAAATAAAATGTTTGCATATTAAAAATAGCAGTCAAACAATACTAACCACAAATAAACAGGAAAAGAAATGTGAAAGAAAAATGGTCTTAAAGGTCTGCTTAAAGCCAGTAAAGTAAAGGCCTTGTAAACTTCCCTAGGGAAGAAATACCTCAGATATGGGTTTACCATTGAAAAGGCTCTGAATCTAATCTCATCAAATTGATAGATCTTGGCAGTGGTCTCACAAGCAAGGCCCTTGAAGCTGAACTTGAGACCTGAACAGGTTAAAATGGGTGCAGGTGGTCAATCAGATAACCTTTTCCTAAAATACACAGGGTTTTGAAAGTACAGGGTGTCCATAAAGTCCATGTGCAATTTAAAATACCTGTAACTTTGTAACTACATGTGATAGAAACAATCTGTAAAAAGCAAAAGAAGAAACACTTAAATTATTTATTGTTCTTGTTAATTTTCAACATGTCCACCATCATTACTAATACAAAGGGTAATACGATTCTGTAGTTCTCGGAAAACATTTTCAAGCTGATTTTCAGTAATGCCAGCAATCACATCAGTTATCCTAGCTTGCAAGTCTTCTACAGATTGAGGTTTGGTTGAATAAACATTAGTTTTCAGATGTCCCCATAAAAAGAAATCTAATGGAGTCAAACGTGGCCTACCAGACCATGACTTATCATTGTCAGAACCTGTTTCTTTAAATTTTTTCATCTACTTGGATATGGAATTCCTGTGTGGTGCTTCTTTCTTGTACTGGGTTCTAAACCTTCTTTGGACAGTGGTGGTAGATTTTAGTTCGGCCAACCAAAGAACGCAGTTTACTTTCTCTTCTAGTGAAGCCATGGGTCAACAGTAATTATGAAAAATAAGGATTTTTTAAAATTTCAAGCAATTGTTAAACATATTGTGTAAAACAAATGCTGAATAAAATTTCTGAAGATAAAAAACCTTGATACATCAAGCTTTCTAATCCTTTTAACAGATTGTTTCTATCACATGTAGTTACAAAATTACAGGTATTTTAAATTGCACATGGACTTTATGGACACCCTGTATATATGCACACTGAGCCCTGAAACAAATGTGTAATTAATGTAGCTGGTACCATAGAGGTGTTATATCCTCTGACTGCCTGGCCTTCACAAGCATCCAAGTAGCTTCAGCAGAAGTTCCCAAACTATCTTTAAAGGTAGCCTCATGTACAGTACATGTAGCCTCATGTACTGCAACAGTACAGCCTACTTTGGAAGTAACCAGGGTATGTAAAACTTGAGGCAATACTGGTTTTCTTTGGATAGGGTTGCAGCTGGCAAATCAGACTAAACTGATAAAAGATGCTCTTAGGTGCTGCTAGCAATTAGGATACTGACCTTAGCTCCTCTTAAGTAGCCATTGCAATTCTCTTAGGCTACCATCAGCTCTGTTACAACTACCTTCAGTTAAGGAATGATGTGAATACTTTGAGTCCCATGCCCTTTAGGAATTCATCAGAAATAGTTTCATTAGCTTTTAATTAATGCAGATGTTTATAACCAATTTTTGTCAAGAATTAATTCAGTATACTAGTCACTTGTGTACCAAAGTCCCCCAGAGTACATCTCATTTCAACAAATTCGAAGAGAGCTCAATTAGCCCCAGACAACATGGCCAATGGTGAGGAATAATAGAAGCTGAAGTCCAACAGTCAGAGAGCCACCTGTTCATCACCTCAGTTTAGGGCACAAACCTATTGATTATGCCCTCAATGCTTATTGGCTTCTGAACTCAGAGGCTTATGGACCATACAATGCCAAACAAGAGGATTAACACTTTCAGCTGTCTAGCTGCGGTGCTGGGGGGAGGTGGGAGGAGGAGACTGGAGCACCATTAGGATATCTTGTATCCTCTTCTCCCTTCCCCTCCCTCCAAAATGTCAGCTTCACCCAGTTTGGGGTCATTTTTCTGACCACAGAGAGCAGTCCTACAGTTCCGTGAGGAGGTGGGACAGGAGATCAGAGTGTGAATTCCCAGCTCTAAGGTTGGAGCTCTGCCTCTTAAGATCAGGGAATCCAAATTATCCCATGGCTCCTCCAGCCAATGTGTAGGGGCCAAAGGATTGTTCTCTCTGAAGCTTCTCCTGTTTTATTGTAATGTACAGGGTTTATCTATTTTGTGTGTGCAATTAATCTGTTGCATTTGATTCTTTGTATTGTTGTTAGTCGCGAAGTCGTGTCCAACCCATTGCGACCCCATGGACAACATTCCTCCAGGCCTTCCTGTCCTCCACCATTCCCCGGAGTCCACTTAAGCGCACACCAACTGCTTCAGTGACTCCATCTAGCCACCTCATTCTCTGCTGTCCCCTTCTTTTGCCATCTATTGTTCCCAGCATTAGGCTCTTCTCCAGGGAGTCCTTCCTTCTCATTAGGTGGCCAAAGTATTTGAGTTTCATCTACAGTATCTGGTCTTCTAAAGAGCAGTCAGGGTTGATCTCCTCTAGGACTGACTGGTTTGATCACCTTGCAGTCCAAGGGACTCTCATGATTCTCCTCCAGCACCACAGTTCAAAGGCCTCAATTTTTCTGCGCTCAGCCTTCCTTATGGTGATTCTTTGAATAGTTCATTATAAATTTTCTCCAGTACTTATTGAGTGGAGCAGTGATTCAAGGCTTCATTTAATAAAGAAATAACTTTATATATAACAGGGGGTATATGAAGAAAAATTGCTGGTTTCTAGAATGCTTTTTTTACATCTATTCTTCTTTAAATATAAATGTATAAACACATCAATTTCTAAACATGGGAAATAAAATTTGGGGGCAGTGGGCAAAGAGAGGTAGAATCTCTTCTTCTTATTATTCTCTCGTTCCTTTTTTACCTCTCTCCAAATAAGATAAACCATACAAGGAAGGAAAGATTCTTCCAGGTATCACTTGCTCAAATTTGAGTTGCAAATGCAAATCAGATCTGGAATTAGTGTACTGATTGCACATCCAAGTGCAAATTCTCTACCTTGACTCATATGATTTAACTGAATGCACTTTTCTTTTTTGCATATGATGTTAAAATCAATGCAGTGGGGATAGAGCATCTGCATTTGGATGCAACTGATGCACATCTGTGTGCCTCCCTGACCCAACAAGTAAAACTGCTGGTAAATATCTTTAGTTGGACTGAAGTACTTGGTTCTGAAGAAAATGCCCTGCTCCAGTAGGGTCCCACAACAGGTCTTCAGGGGACAGTTGATCCTTTATGCTCAGCTTGGAAGGCACTTGGCTGGAGCAAAGGGAGATAAGCAGGTTGCCCAGAATACAGGAACTGTGCTCAAGGGAGTAGCAAGTGAAGAGGTGCTTTTTCAGTTATATAGCCCTGCCATCCTTAAAACTGCATGGGAACATTCTCCTTGCACATTAAAAGATCCTTCAAGAAGAATTTGGGCTTGGAAGGGTCAATCCCTTTGCTTCTTCCCTATTTTTAAACCTAGGCATGTCACTTGCTTCCCTTTGGTCTCACTCTGAGAGCTTGTGCTCCCAGTGTTCAGAGGCACCAGAAAGGCCAGTAGTGCAACCTGAGCTGGACCTTGAGGCCAAAGACTAAGTTTTCACAATCCAGGTGTCACTCTGCACTCCCCCCCACACACACCCATGACCACTCAGAATAACAGGTGATTGATGCACTAGCAAATAGAGCCAGCATCAGCATTTGAAACCCTCTGAGGCTGGCACCGTTCAATACAGCATTCTTAATTCTTATTTTAAAATTAGAGCTGGGATAGCTGACCTGGGATGTTCATGATGACAGATACTCACTAGGCACCTATGGAAGCCCACAGCAAAGAGTGAGAGAGAATGGCTTCTCTAAGGCCACAGACTGAGTTCCTGGAAGAGATAGGAACTGTGACTTTCCCAATCCAGTCACTGCAAGACACTATATAATTACACCAGGTTAGGATTTGTGTGCAATCCTTCCAAAGTCAATACAGAACAATGAATCCACCACTGCTTCCCACCTCTTTCATATGCAGGGATCTGACTCAGTGTGCAAGCAAGGTGGTTAAGAATTAATATACTGCTTTGGGTTTCCTATCAGGCTTGCCTGAGTAGAGCTATCAGTGTGGATTACCCTGAGGCAATGGGAGAGTTTGCATAACACATTATTCCCCCTAGGAATCTTACCTGTGCACAGCAGGCAAAATCCCCCTGTGCATGACAGATGATCAGGCAAAAGAAAGCGGGGGCGGGGGGGATGTCTTTCCTCTTCCCTGCTCAGTCCTCCTGCAGTATCCCAGGGGACACTGCAGAAGCACAAAGGAGAACAGGATAATAGCTGTTGCAAGTTAGCACTTTGGGCCATTGTCATTTGCTTTGCTACCTAACAGTCCTGCCATTGCTGGCAAAGCAGGATTGCTGGTCAATAAACCACCCCTTAGGAAGACCACTGGGATCAGATAGCAATAAGCCATGGTGGGTTCATGTGTTGCCCAAACCCAGTCAAAATCTTTCAGGACTTGACAAAAAGTCTTTTGATAGCCCTTAATGCTTGGGTAAAGTATCTGACTGGATAGAAATAAGCCAGGGACTGGATTCATGAAACACAACAACCCAAGGTAGCTTGTAGTCATGGTGTTTTAGTGCAATGTTCAAACCCAGATCACTTTCTACAGGGTGGTTTATTTTTTGCTTATAAGCCACTCTGTCAACCCATGAATTGTTGCAGGGATTAGCATGTCATCTGAACCTTGATACCAATTTCATCAAGCTTAGGGGTGCTTCTGGACCCTGAGCTATCCCTGGAACATTAGGTGAGCTTGGTGGCCAGGAGCGTCTTTCATCATCTTCAGTTGGTTTACCAACTCCATCCCTATCTGGACAGGCAACACCTGGCAATAGTATTCCATGCCCTAGTAACCTCTTATTTGGACTATTGTAATGTGCTCTATTTGGGGCTGCCCTTGAAGACAGTCCAGAAACTTCAGTTGGTTCAAAACAGAGCAGCTTGCCTCCTAACTAGAACATTAAGGCATGAGCATAAAGCCCCAGTGTTATATAATCCACACTGGTTGCCAATTGAAGTCTGGGTCTCCTTTAAGGTGCTCACTCTAACATACGAAGCCATAAATGGTTTAAAGGTAAAGGTAAAGGTTTCCCCTTGACATTAAAGTCCAGTCATGTCTGACTCTTGGGAGGCGGTGCTCATCTCCGTTTCCTAGCCAAGGGAGCCAGCGTTTGTCCGCAGACAGTCTCCGTGATCATGTGGCCGGCATGACTATACACCTAAGTGCACAGAATGCTGTTACCTGCCCACCGAAGTGGTACCTTTTTATCTACTTGCATTTGCATGCTTTCAAACTGCAAGGTTGACAGGAGCTGAGACGGAGCAATGGGAACTCACCCCGTTGTACAGATTCGAACTGGCAACCTTTCGATCAACCAGCACAGCAGTTTAAACCACTGTGCCACCTGCATCCCTCTAAACAGTTTAGGACCTGAATATCTGATGAAACATCTCCTCCCATATACACCAGTCCAGACCTTAAGATCACTGTTGGAGGACCTTCTCCAGGAACCACCTCTGAAGAATATAAGGAAGGTGGCTAATAGGAGAAGGGCCTTCTCAGCTGTGGAACCAGCTCCCCAGAGTGGTGTGCCTGGTGCCGAACCCTTTGGCTATTAGGCACCAGGCTAAGACCTTTTTATTCTCCAATTATTTCAATGGTTGCATTTTAATATTATTTCATATTTTATGAAGGTACTGTGGATTACTTGATTTTGTTTGATTATTGATTGTTTATTGAATTTGTTTAGTTTACCTATTTAGTTTTACTGTCTTTTTTATCTTATTGTTGATCACTTTATGAATTGCTTTTGTAATGGATTATTTATTGTTATTAATAGCTGTTGTTTATTTCAAATTGGAAACATCCTGAGAGCTGTTAGGCTAATTTGGTATGGTATAGAAATGTTTTAAATAAATAATAATAATAAACATGGGTGATAGCAGTTGCTACCAAACTGAATGGTAAAAGTGTGAAAAAACCCACTTGCCATTCCACTTTACATGGGTAAACTTGCTTCCCGAATTCTGCCTAGCAACACAATGCTGACTGTCCTTCCTCAGCAGAAACACTGCCTACACACCTTTGGCACTGCACTGTGCAGCAAAGGTTTTTCCCTTGCCTCTGCAATCCAGGTGAATGTTATGTACACACCAACCTCATATGAGCTTGTTATTTTTTCAATTTTAGTTGCAGCTTTCATTTTCTCACTTTCTTTCCCCTGCCTCACTATCTTCCCATATGATTAAATCTGGAAAATATAGGCATTTCACTGTGGAGAAATCCAAAATTATGCCTCCACATTTCAGAATGTATTAGCACTTCTCTCTATAAAATTGTTTTGCATTTCTTTCACAGATAGTGTTGATAGTGACCTCTGCCACTTCAGCAGTGACTGTTCCTTGTGTTCCTTGTGTCACCTGACCACTCCATTACTTATCAGTCCCTTCCATGCCGGGACTTGTTTTTTTTTTTTTGGATTTATATCCTGCCTTTTTCCTACAAAGGGCTCAAGGCAGCTTACATCATTCTCCTCCTGCATCTTATCCCCACAACAACATCCCTGTGAGGTAGGTTGGGCTGAGAGTCTGTGACTGGCCCAAAGTCACCCAGTTGGCTCCATGGCCAAGCGGGGACTAGAACCCAGGTCGTCTGAGTCCCAGTCCCATGCTCTTAACCACTACGCCACACTGGCTCTCCAGAGCACTTCCTGCAGCTACTTTAGTGGCATCCTTTTTTGGGCTAGTTGGAACTATGGAGCCCACAGCCAAGTCCTTGCCCTTCTCTGAAGAGCTCACCACCCAAGCTTCACAGGACTGCATCATCCCAGCACCAGAGGGTTTGGAGAAAAAGGCAGCTACTGCCATCAACAAGTCAAACTGGAGGAAACGGCACTTGAGAATATAGGCATATTTCTGGGGCAAGGCCAAACTGGATGCTTTCCTTGAACTCTGGATCGCTTCAGAGGCACAGAACATTCTCTGCAATACCAGACACAATAATCTTTCTGCCTGTGTTCTCCAAGTAAAAACTTCTTTGGGTCTACAGGCACAACCCTACACCATGCATGGAGAAGTTGCATGGGTTGAAAACAAAGCTGAAGGAGATGCTGACCTATAACAAGCTGTCCAGGGTAGAGTCATGGACCGTGTCATTCTATTATAAATTGGCTTTGACTTTACTTGATTGACGGGATGTTACTCCTGCTAGATGGCTGGCAGTTGCAGTCCACTGGACCTCCGACAGAGAGTGATGTACCAGTCCAAGAAAATCTGCCAGTATCCAACTCATTCTTCTTCCCTGACTTTAGACCCATCCAGATGTGCAGAGCACTACACTGCATGACAACCCTTGCAAAACTGTGCAAGGCTACTATTTCACTCCACTACTGTTACTACTACTACTCTACTACTATTTCATGGCCACCAGAGTCAGTGGGGTTTTCTGCTTTGAGGCCTCCATGTCCCCAGGCAGTCCTGCTTCCCCAGTTAGTAGCTCAGAAAACATCTGTCTGCAGCTCACCCAACATGTACCCCTCAAGTACAAGAAGCCCCACCTATTTTCACCCTGTTTGAACTGAGAAGTCAGGCCAGTGACCATGGCTGCTGAACACATGAAGGTTTTTAAACTGCCATTCACAAAGAAAGCAAAAGGATAATTTGAGTCGGATAGGCTGTTCTTCAGAAGATTTTGATGTGAACATAAAGTGTCTACTGGAATGTTGTTATTCCTTACTCTAAAAAAAAGTTGCTTTTCATGCATGAGATCCCAGGACAGGATATACAAAATAATAAAAAGAAAAATATAACAAGAATAAAATGGCAAAAGAAGAGGCATAATAGCTATTTGATTGGCAAAAAAACCAAAATCAATTTAAAAGGTTTTTAAAAGGTTAAGTTCCCAGGCAAAAGAAGTAATTTAATTTGGTGATGAAAGGAATGTTTGTTGTTAATCACATCTCATTTAGAAGAGCATTCCAAAGTTGGGGTGCCACCACAGAGAAGGTCCTATGCTTTGAAAATGCATAATATATTTCTCCCTTTACAGTACTCAGAGAAGGTCCTTCACTGAAGATGTTAATGAAAGGGGTGCTCCTTCAAGTGTTTGGGCCCAAAGAGCATGGACCATCATTTCAAGCTGCACCTCAACCTGTGTACATGTAATAAAGAAGAAATATTACGAAATGGCACTAACCTTGCTATGACCTCATTCTGAAGTACAGCAAACTCACTGCAAGCACTCCACCCAAATTTCCTCACCACTTGGAAAATGTGGTGCATGTATGAATACCAATGTTATACAAAATAGTTAGATAAGCAAGTACTGGAAAATTACTCATTAATAGGCAATTTACCTAGTACCGCCTATTGAAGATATTTTGGACTTCAATCCCCATCAACCTTAGCTGGCAAGCCTAATTATCAGGATTTTTGTGACTTGTACTCTTGGAAGGAACCAAGTTGGTGAAGAATGACTTAGTTAATTGCAGGGTGGGGGGAAAATGTACATCTTATTTAGGTATTCCTTGCTTTAGTATTCAGTAAGGAAGGTTAGACTTGCTCAATAATCTTTTAAGCAAGACAATGTCTTTACATTTTAATTTATAAATTTTTAAAAAGTTTTATTTATTTTCTCATCAAGATCAAAGAATATGCATGCTGTGTTGAACCCCAACATTGTAAAATCAGGCATCAGTACATGGCACCCTTGGGCAGCTGCTACAGCCCATCATGCCTGTCAACCTCAATCTTCTTAAAAAATATCACTGCTTGGCATGTCACTCTCCACTTGTTCAGCTAAGCTTGGGAGCTGACATTTAAGTTTCCCACAATGCCCATGGGCAGTGTTACTCCACGACGTTGTAAGAAAACTAAATGGTGGCCTCATGCCTTCCAAAGTCCCATGGAGAGGGGTGTGATACTGCTTTGGAGGCATTTTGGGAAATGTAAATGATAGCACAGTTTTGCTACCACACAGCACTGCTGCTGGGTAAGCCCATTTTGGGAAGCCCAGTAAGGATGAACTCTATTAGAATCCATTCCTCCAAGGATTTCTGGGCTTCCACTAGTATTCAGCCTTGTCTTCCAAAGCAAGCAGAGCTGAAAAGAAGCCTGCAGATGCTCATGGACTCCTGGTTGTGCAATCAGTGACCTTTGGCACCAGGTACAGCTGCCCAGACAGCGGCTGCACTTGGTGTGGGGGAGGGATGCTGCTAGGAGCCACGTGGGGCTCCCTTCCTGGCAAGCGCCTTGTGACCAGCCTTCTCTCACGTCAGCTGCATTGATGCAATTGGTGCAGTGTATGGGGCTTGATTCCAGGCGAGGGCCCCACAAATGCTGCGTGCATTCACCAGGAATTTTGATTCAGGGTTGCTACAAAATGGACCGGTGTCCAGGGACTTGAGCCCAGGGAATGACAGATTCCCACCCCCAGATGGATTCCTCACAACATCCCCAAGCCCTCCCACTTGGCACACATGTTGTCACCTTTCTTCCTACAAAGTAATGGCTTCAAGAAAGGAATCAGTATACAAAGTTGGCAGTATTATGTTACTTCAAGAACTTGAGGAAACCTCCATAAAAATAGGCTCTCTCTGATTCTGGCTGTACAAACTTCTGCTTTTTTGTACCTTCATTCTCCCTTCAGCTCCTCAAACATTTCTATAATACTTCTCTATAATAATGCTGATACTGTTCGTACTTATTTACAGCATACTGGCTTCCCTTCCACTATTGAAACCTACTTCAGAGAGTTTAAACAATAATTGTCAAAGATACTATGAATCAAAACAATTTCTTTGGAAAACTGTAAGACCAAAGAAGAAAAGTATGGAAACTGATGGTGTGTGGTAGACAGGCGATGCACGAAATCATCTGTCCTAATGTCCCTTTCCAAGATGTTATCTGCTGAGATACATATGTGCAGCTGAAAAAGGAAGGAAGTATTTTAATAATTATTTTCTGTTATATACACATCCAGACTACTATCTCAGCCAACAAAATAAAGGGGAGGTAGTGCTTGTTGACATATTCTTGAAATTTAGTCTGTGCTGCTTCTCACATCCTTGCAGTACTGTGGAAACACAGTGTTTCCTTCTATGAAACTTCTGCAGTGTGATTCTACATCAGATTATGTGGAAGTGAGTCCCAGTTGTATTTCTGTGTGATTTACTTCCTGGTGACTACAAACTGAACTATAATGAGGATTGCAGCCTTAAAGGTACAAGAAGAGTCTCACAGTATAGGCCCTGCAGCACTGTCTTCCTGGAACCACAAGTGACACAACTTTTCTAGCTTTCATGTGGTGTGTTGATAACCACTGTTTCCATATAGCAGCCTCTTCCTTATGTACTTGCTCAAATATTAAAATCTAGTGGGGAACCCACTTGACAGTGCTGCCTTTTCCTGAAGTGACGCAAGAGAGGACGTTCTTAGTACAGGCACCTCAACTTTGGAACCGCCTCCCCACTCATATATCCTGAGTGGTAAAGCCCCATTCAGACCTTTTATACCTGGCTTAATAAACACATGACAAAAGGAAGTGCACTAGCCTAGCTCTTTCCATCATGACATTGCCTTTCACAAGCACAGGGTGAGGAATGAAATAGTGTAAGGGGAGAGAATACTTGGCTCCTTCTTCTGACACATGTATTAGCCCTCAAAAGCTTGAATAAGGCTCAAAAGCTTTTGGTGTCAACTAAAGACCTATTTGTTCACCCAGGCTTTTGACTGAAATTATGTTGCTACATGTTGTAAGCTGTTAGATGTTTTATTGTTCTTCCCTGTTTTACTGTTCCATTGGTTGACAGTGTTTTAGTGGTGTTATATGATTAAGAGTTCCATCCTATGTGGTTGCCCTTAACCCTCTCAACTCAGAATTTATGGCCATCCAATTGAACAAGGGAGGAGTGCAGAGGTTAGGATTGCTTCAATGTTCCCTTTACCCTCCAAAACAACAGTTATTTAAATGTTTTTACCCCTGCTGAGGTATCACCTGGATTCTTTTTAGAACAAAGAATTCTGTGCTCACTCCTCCTGGCTTTTTAGAATGTGCTTCCCAAGTACCTGTTCCAAAGATGAGCTTCAACCTTTGGAACTGTGGCCAGCACAGAAGAGCCACACTGGCTGTGAGGATGGAAGGAGGGACCTCTGAAGATGGAGTCCATACTACAACCTTGACTTTTCATAGCTCATAACAAGAACTCCAACTTTTCCTATGGCTAGTCCACCAGAGTCTATGAGCTATAGACTTAAGCCCTAAACCATCCTGACTATGTATCAGAGCTTTAAAAGTTTAAAAAGCTGCCATCAAATTATAGGATGATTTTAGTCCCTGCTGCAAGGTAACAGAAATTAACCTATTTCAGCAGTGGCAATTAGACTGAATTTATTTATTTAAATTTGTATCTCATCTTTCCTCCAGACATGGTACCCACAGCTGCTAAATATACTGAAAGAAAGATACAAACAGATACTCAAAGAAAACATAAAAATATCTGGGAGAAGACTTGGGGAAGGACCACCCAGCCATGGCTGCTACCCTCAGTAATCTAGTGGTGCTGTACAGAAAGCAGGGCAAGTATAAGGAGGTGGAGCCACTGTGCAAGAGATTGCTGGAGATCTGTGAGAAGGTGCTCGGCAAGTACCATCCAGATGTAGGCAAGCAGCTGAACATTTTGGCCCCGCTGTGCCAGAACCAGGGCAAGTATGAGGAGGTTCAGTATTACTACCAGCGCATCCTCAAGATCTACAAGTCTTTCCTGGGGCCAGATGAGCCCAATGTGGCTAAGACCAAGAACAGTTTGGCCTCCTGCTATCTCACGGGGCAGGGCAAATTACAGGCAAATACAAGGATGCTCAAGCCCTTTACAAAGGCATCCAGACCAGAGCACATGAGAGAGAATTAGACTCAGTCAGTGGTGAGAGCAAGAAAAGGGGACAGGCTGTAGTCTGTCCTGTGCTGGAGACCTTGGCGTGAGGCTTCAAGTTTCTAGAAATCATGAAAGTAGCCAGGATGGGTGGGTGAGGAGGGCTGGCATTTGCTCACCTAGCTTTTAGTGGTGTGTAAAGCATGCCTTGAAAGAGCAGCGGTGGCTGATTGCAGGCAGCCACTCCAAGGTGGCCCCTCCCATCCCTCTGGCCTGTTTTCCCAGGGACCTTCCACTGGGGGCAGCGGACAAGGGGCACTGCCCATTGGTGCCCACGTGGGCTTGAGATTCTGGCTGTTGGCCTGTTGGGAAGGTGGTTTGTAGTTCTAGGCTACATGATAATGAATTGGTTCATTTTAATTCGTCTGTATTGCTGCTATTGTTTTAGAAATTTGATAAATTTTGTCAATTTTTGTGCTTGTTGTCTCATGCAGCTGATTTTATTTTGTTCTGGTTTGAATTTTTGTACTTTGTTTTATATTGTATCTTAATATAACTTGTATTGCTGTATCTTGTATTTTAGTTGTAAACCACCCTTAGAGCATTTTATGGTTAAGTGGCGGTATAGAAATTTAATGTAATGATAATAATTTAAATAGTACCAGCACAGAAAGAAAAATGAACAGCACCCAACTAGTTAAAATGCCCTTCCACATCTTATATATTAAAGTGCCAATCCTATCACAAAACCTGTATGCATAGCAAGAGGAATGACAGAAGCAGCCTTTGCCTCTGCATCCTCCCACCCTGCATGTTTTGCAGATGGAGGTTTTTCTTTTGCTCATCTAGCTGGAACATTTCAGAAGCGGAGTGGAGGAGTCTGGAGAGGCATCAGGATAACTCATATCCTGGATACTGTCTAGGAGTCATAAGATTACTCTCTAATCATCCTCTAAAGTATGTAAATATATGTAATATGTATTAATAGAACACCATAAATGTGCAGGAACATTTACAGAAACACTTACCAATCCTGATGCAAATAAACAATGTTTTTCTTGTAAGCAATATTTACACATGACTTGGAAGAATAGGCAAAAATGCATGTATACCACAGCAATTTTCTAAAATGGACTTGGAGCTTATCTCTACATGTATGTACGCTGGACTTAAACATACAAAAATCCCAATTCTATAGTAGGCAATACGTGGCAGATTCAGCCTGCAGAAAAGCTAAATTCTGCATCCTGATTAATTTAGGCCATTGTAGTATAGTGGTAGACTGGGATCCAGGGTTCTGGGTTGCATTCTCTGCTCAACCACAAAGCTATCTAGGTGATTTTGAGCCAGTCAGTCTTAGCCTAACCTACCTTACAGGTGGTTGTGAGGATAAGATTGAGCAGAGGAGGAAGAAGATTATGTGAGCTACCTTGGATTCCTTGAAGGAAAAAAACAGGATATCAATACAGCGCATACATAAATAATCTATTAAAACATTTTCATTGATAAAAACAATTAACAGAAAAGTAGTAGAAAGTAAAATCTATTTGGAACCTCCTTGGGGCAATGTCCTATATTCTTATTTATTTATTTATTTATTTATTTATTTATTTATTTATTTAGAGTTTTTGTATGCTGTCCCATCACTTAACACCTCGGGATGACTTACATGAATAAACAAACATAGTACATAGTACAAAAATACAGATTATACAAATTAAAAACCCGATTCATTCCGGCTGCAAATTAAAACCTAGAGTTAATATTAAACGTTATTAAATATTGTTTAAATAAAAAGGTCTTAGCCTGGCGCCGAAAAACAAATAACGACAAATAACAAATAGGCAATAAGATATTGCCTCTTAGTATCTCAGGGTATCTGGTTAGAGATGGCTGTCCTAAAGTAGAAAGTAACTTTAGCTCTGTCAAAAGGGCTAAAAATAATTTAAAAAGTATTCTTTATTTTTCCTTCTTTCCCAGCCCCTCAAAAGAGATGCAACCATTATATCCCCACGGCTTCAAAAGTTCCAGACATTTTACATCTCTAAACAGGATCCAGCAGCATTGGAAGATGACAGCAGGCCAGATATTTAGCAGAATCGATCTTCCCTTTCTTGTCAGCCCACTGAGCAGGAAGGAAAAAGGAGAGCAAGAGAAAAGGGTGACAGAGAGCTCTGACCTGCCCACTGGTGTCTTCAGACCCCTGATAGATTACCCATGAGGGAACGTAGCCCCGATTTAAAAAAGAAAGCAAAAGGTTTCCCCACACTGCTTTAAGTCTAAGCTAACTTGGCAGGCTGTAAGGATGAAATAACATTAACACTAACCTAACTGCCCTTCAATTTTCTCAAGTTTTCTCAAATCTTGAGATCTGATCAACATGGTTAAATGTACTGTTATTTGTTAATTAAAACATGAATATGCAGCAATACAATACATATTTATAACTCACTAGCCTTTTTTCAAAGGAGTTCCACGGCATCTTCTTGCATGGACCCTAAATACCTTCAGGGGACTTTCTGCAAGTGTCCCCACCAAGGCAGGACTATTAAGCTTTTATTGCCCTCCAACTTTGTTTTAAATGTTCTATTGCGTTTTTACATATTTATACTGCTGCTAGCTTTTACTCTGTTTTTTTACTTTGATTTTATGCTCTTTTAAAGTTAAAGGTTGTTTGTTTTTTCATATATACTGTGGGAGTTTAATTCTCGTGAACCATCTAGAGAGCTTAGCTATTAGGCTACATAGAAATGTACTAAATACTGTAAATAGGTGCACAAATTCCTCCAGCAGCCCGGTGAGAAAGTTTAGGCTTTTACTGGTCTAAGGTCATGGCTGAGTTGGGATTCGAACTAGGGTTTCCCTAGTCCCTGTGTAATGATAGTTTAACGGCAACACCACAGTGCCTCTCAACTACAGACATAAGCTTTTTGACTCAAACTTTAATATGTCTGAATAGTGTTACTAAGGCCAAAGCAATTGTCACGGCCTGTGATTTTACTGACTTCTGTATTGTGAATTCAAACTACCCAATTCTAGTTTACAGGAATTATAGCATACATATTCTTTGACAGAAACTTGAGGAAAGAAAAAAGCAGAAACAATAAGCACTGGTTTCTCGTTGTTGTTTGTTTTGTTTTTCACAAGAAATGGAAAGGAGAGCCACATCTATTCTATATCTTTTCTTACAGGCGGGACATTCTTGGGTGATAAGTCAGGCTGAGCGCAACATGAGTCCAAGATACTGGGAGCGTTCCTACAATACTTGGGGACACCTCAGGAGCACTGAGAGGAGCATGGTTGACAGCTATGAAGGCAGGCAATTCTGGCAGCTGCCATCTGCTTCTCTGGGTCACGCTCCTGCTAAAGATGAAAGCACTCCCATATGAACAGGAAAGCAGGATGAGGAAGTGGACTGGAGGGGCATGAGCTGCTGCATGCAGGAGTGGCCTGTCCTGCTTCTCAGGCTCTGTGTACTCAGCTGGGCAGTACCAGGGCTGGGCAGTGGGGAGGGAGGAACAAAGCGAAGCACCTCCTTCTGCTAGGGGAGCCACTCACTTGGCTGTCACAACTGTGCATAGCACGGACAACTGCCTCCCCTCTGGCTTTTCCCTGCCTTCACTTGCTCTGCTGCAGATGGGTGGGGAGGAGGCATGTTCAGTAGGGTCCCCATAGGAGGAGGCCCGGCTGAATGTCCCACCCGACTTGTAGCCTCTGTCAGGAAATCTCAGGATCGTAGTATGTTCAGATTCACACGGAAGATGCTATATTCAGTTGCAGCAGTTTAGCCCCTCTCCGACAGAGAAAAAACAACAGCACTGTCAGGTAGCGAGTATACCGAACTGGCTACGAGCTTCCAGAACGTATGCAGAGTTTTTATAAGATGTGGGTCACATACACCGCTTCAGGGCAGTGATGAGATTCTGAATGGGTGAGAAGGTGAGGTCAGTGGGAAATAATACAGAAACATTACAAAATCATTATAGACATCAGGAAAAACATCATGACACACAGAAGGCTTGAGTAACAGATAACAAATAAAACAATCAGGAGTTACAGAGGTTTTTACAATGAGAAATACAAAATTCCTTAAGACAAAGCACGAGTTGGCTAGGTATTTTTACATTGCAAGGGAAGCATAGCTGCCCTCCCAGCTTGCAACATTGTTTCAATTCTGTTTGAGTTAGGCAATCAGGAGCTTTTCGGAGAGTGGGTAGATTGTTAGCATAGCTTGGGGTTGTTTATCCTTTTTTCTGGAGAAGGAACCAGGCAGGAAAAATCCTGCAGATATGGAGTGGGAGAGGACAGGCAAGGCTCTCCATATTTTAATGTATAAAACTTTTATGAGGGCAACTCCAACATCTCCGACCTTTGCTTGACACTGTATCAGAGATGCCACACCAGTAAGGGATGATCTGGTTTCTGCCATATGACCCCCCTGCAAGTCTAAGTCGGACTTGGGGGATCATGCCACTGCCTGTGCTGCACAGGTCTCAAACAGGATTTGAATGAATGGCAGAGAGAGATACTAGAGGCTTTTGATGATTCGGGGTGGGGGGGTTGGGTGCTTGCGAGCAATCCTGGTCTCCCCTCACAGCTTCAGCAGGACATGGGCACAGTCAATTTCAGCTGCTGCCACTGGGAGATACTGCCTCATCCCCATGGCAGTTATGTCATGGAGTGTTTCAGGGCTCTATCCTATCCCCCATGCTGTTTAATGGAACTCCTGGGAGAGACACTCAGTTCTACCTCTTGTTTACATCTGATTCAGGTGAAGCCATGTTGACTTTGAATCAGTGCTTGAGCAGGGTGATGGACTGGAGAAGGGCCAACAAATTGATACTTAATCCAGACAAGACAGAGGGGCTATTTATAGGCAGAATCTCATACCAGAAGGAGGATATCTGCCCTGTCCTGGATGGAGTTGCACTTCCCCTAAAGGATAGTGTCGAGTTTGGGGGTGCTCATGGACCCAGAATTGTCCCTGGAACACCAGGTGGTGCCTGTGGCCAGGAGCACCTTTTATCAGCTGCACCCCTATCTGAATGGGCAGCACCTAGCAATGGTAATCCATGCACTGGGAACCTCACATCTAGATTACTGCAGTGCATTTTATATGGGGCTGCCCTTGAAAATGTTCTGGAAACTTCAGTTGGGATATAACAGGGCTGCCCATCTGCTGATTGGGACAGGCCAATAGTAGCATATATACCCTGTTCTTTATCAGCTGCACTAGCTACCAACTGACGTCCATTTCAGGGTGCTCACACTAACTTATAAAGCACTAAATGGCTTAGGGCCTGGTTATCTTAAGGAATCCCTCTTTCCATATACACCTTCCCATATCCTAAGATCATCATCAGAGGTCCTTCTCCATGAGCCACCTTTAAAGGAAGAGAATGAAGGTAACTAGAAGTGGAAGAACCTTCTTGATAGTGGCACCTCATTTATGGAACTAGCTCCTCAGGGAGGTATAAAAGGACTTTATACATTTCAGTATACCTGAACCTTTTTATTTTCCATCATTTTAACTGTTGATTAGAGATCATGAATTTATATTGGTTTTTATCTAAACAATGATTGGTTGCTCTGTTTTAATATGCTATTATTTTATTCTTTGTTATAGTTGTCATTTGTTGGTATTCTCTTATATTTTTGCATGGATTTTATAGATAATTGTGATATGTCATTTTAATGTTTGTAACCACTTGCAAACTCTTCTAAGAGCAAGTGCTGAGAGAATGGTGTATAAAAACCTTTAATAGATAATGTAACAAGAGGCTTTCTATCCTTTTGGCCTGCCCATGGCTTAGCATGCCATCCATACAACATCCTAAACCATGGCGTGTGTTGTGGGAGGGGTGTTACTAAACCTCACTACAAGCCATGGATAGTTGGAGTGGTTTATAGGTAGGATGGTTCAGACAACATGCTAAGCT